>NC_049204.1:29664623-29969623 GCF_013347855.1 Anguilla anguilla | reverse complement strand
CAGGCAGAAAGCCCAGGGCTGCAGATCTTGGGTCGCGGCGGGGGAGAGCAGACAGTCACACGCGTGCTTCATCTGGAAAAGCGGCCTCTCACTCCCATCACACCTACAGAGCAAACAAACCCGCGGTCAACCAGGACGGTATCAGCAAAACCAGACGTACCGTCATTCTCCCAAAACCACACATTATGTACAGCGCCTGTAAAAAAAAAAACAGTGACAACCCCGATGTACCCATTCAAGTAAACTGTTCCGCTTTGTAAAGTTCATTTGTATTTTTTTGAAGACTTTTTGAATACTCATTAAAATGGCCCAGTGGGCGGCGGTGTGATGTCTGACCTCTCTTGGCGTGCCTCCCCCGGTTCTCGGTCCAGCGCTGGAGCTGGCGGCTGGGGCCCGGCCTGGGGGCCCTGGGCTGGCTGCTGCTGCTGCTGCTCATGTCTGTGAGAGACGGACGGGATTTCAGCGCACGGCTCAGGCCGACGCCCACACGCCCTGCCGTTTAGACCTCCGACGCTGCGGCTCATTATTAGTAGTGGATTTGAACAGTGACTGATGGGACAATGCCATTACCCATCAGCGAATGCTATTCAATGCTATATAATACTAGTTACTGCCATCTACTAAAACAGGTATAAAACAGAGCAAGTGCTCATTTTGGGAAATGATGAACACTAAATTCAATAAGGGCATAACAGGCAAATGCAAACGACGCCAGGCAGCTGTATCTACAGTGAAGTAAAGGGGGAAGCGCGTATCTGTGATGGAAAGCAGTGATCTAAGACTGCATGCTGAGCGCTGAGCCCTGCTGTCCGGCCGCACGGCGAGCTGATGCCCTACCGGTGGAGCTGGGGGACGGGTCCTGGCTGGTGGAGGTGAGGCCGGCGTCGTCTGACGGCTGCGCCGGCTCCTCCATCTCGGCCTGGCCCTCCGGCTCCAGGGAGGCCTCCAAACTAGTCCTGATCAGAAGAGCACAACATGCATCTCACAGTGATTTCACTACCACACACCGGGGGTAAAAGCTTTATTCAGCACCTTCTGCAGTATCCCCATCACTTCACTGGGGAAACGGGCCAATTTTCCATGTGGAACCATAGTGATTTCCCCTACTCCAAACCCCCCCCCCCAAAAAAAATTTGCTGTTTAAAGGCCTTCTGTTCATCTCAGACATGCAGTATTGCTCCCTCTCTTCTCTATGTTCTGAAAGTGATCGTCCACTTTGTGGGGTTTTTAAAAATATAATTTCAGTTTTAGTGCATGTTTTCAACTGGCCCATACAGTTTTTGTTTGATGAAGGACATTTAAAAAATTTAGGAAAGTTTCTGATGACCTGTTGGGGATCTGTGGTCTAAAGCAAGAAAACACCAGTTTAAAATACTATTACATTTAAAAAATCATGATAATCAGGCAATATATTGTAGATACATACCAGCTCTGGAGGCAGGATGCCACTGTACAAGCTGAAAAGTATTTTCTTGCTAACGTCAATGACCCCCAAATGCCCTACAGCTGTCATCATAAAGCCAGCAGGTTGTCAGACTTCCATAAATATCCAATATATCACAAAAAACTGTCTGTGCCCACTGAGAGGGGGCGAGGGACAGGGAAAAAAGAAACCATGCACAGAAAATGTCATTAACTTTATTTTTTAAACCCCAGAAAGTAGACTACCCCTTTAAGCCTTGCAATTCAAATGAGCGCGACTGGTCTGTTCGGTAGATGACGTACCCATCGCTTTCTGCTTCCATGAAAACTTCGTCCCTCTCGTCGCCGGGGCTGGGGTCCCCGGGGGCCGACAGGCCGGCCGCGGACATGCTCACCATTGGGACGGACTGCGAGGCGTTCTCTGGCACGTCCGCGGGGAGCGTCTCAGTGAAGACGGTCACTAACGGAGACAGACCCACAGTGAGGCTCTGTCGCGGATACGATTGCTCACACACCCTCGCTCTTGCGCAAACTTTGGGGCCAGGCATACGAAAACGCTGTCAAATAACTACAGTCTGAGAAATTATCCCTGTGATACCTCAAGAAAGAAAACCATAAAGGCTCTTTGCTGTGGTAATATCAACTACCACATCCAAGAACTAAGATTTGGCACCAAATAAATCACCGCGTACTTAAGACATCACAACAGGAAATAGAACCTGAAGCAGTAAGTGAACATGAGAAATCCCAAAGGTGTGTGTGGGTAACGGCTAACCTGGAGCAGCGACCTGCAGGGGCGTGGTGGGTACACTGCGTCCTCCCGACTCCTCCTCGTGCGCTGCAAGGAACAGGGGACTTTCGTACATTCCCAGACCTACAGAGCAGTGCCATTTAGAGAGACTTTTTACCATGCAAGAGCTGCACATGGGAACAATTATAAAAAATAAATTAATAAATAAAAACGACTGGAGCAGCATGAGTCACTGTCTACAGAACACTGGGCTGTCTCCTCAAATATCGTTTAAGAGCTCTGTTAAAATTGCAGCAGCGCGAGTTCAACTCTTAGCGCCGTAGTCAGAAACGCAGGGAAATGTCACATACCACCTTGGGAAGCCAGCTGCCCCAGGTCCGAGTGGGAAGAGCCGGCCTGAGTCATGTCCTCGGGAGGGCCGAACCGGAATCTGGGAACGCCGGCCACTTGGGGAGAGCTGAACGCACGCGTACACACACACACACAGCACAGGGGAAAAGGTCAGAGCCGGCACCGTCACACCCGTGTTCAACGCGACCGCACACGCGTTCAACGGAACCAGGGCCCTGGCGGGCACACGGCCACGGTCCCAGGTCCGAATGCGTCGGTCAAGCCTGAAAAGGTCGCAAGGCAACTGCGCTCGGCGCTCTGTGGAATGTTCTAGACGGAAGCGCACTCACTGGATGGCCTCTGCAAATCCATCGGTGCGATGATGCACCGGCAGCGTCGGGGTGCTCGGCACCATCCTGTCGTCGTCGTCGTAGGAGTGCTGCTGCGGGACACAGAGCAGAGACGGGCGTGAGGGGGGGTCGCTCAGCGGGGGTTAGCACCCACACCCAAGGCCCGGAGGAGCGATCTTACCGTGCTGCTGGCCATCCCCGTGGTGACCTGGAGCCCACGGCCCACCGACAGGCGGCGACTGGGGATGCGCTGTGGGGAGGGAAAAGCACCCGTTTTAACCCCGGCCAGCGGTAAGCAGCAGGTGGCAGCCGCTGGGGAAAACGGGCTGGGGAGGACGGGCTGGCCGGTCAGAGGGTTGGGACGTACCTGCACCTGAGCAGGCGGGCCCAGCTCCGGGCCGGGAGGAGGCTGGATGTTCAGCCGGGGCGGGAGCGGGTGGGCCGGTCTCCGTGGCGACTGCGGCAGGCGGGGGGCGTGCTGCTCCCTCGGGGGCTCGGAGGAGAAGGATTCGGTGGTGCTGCTGCTCCCCTCGTCTGCAGCATGGGGGGAAGGAGTGGGGGAGGATGGGGCTGAGCACTGGTGGCTAAAGCAAAGGGACCCTGACAAAATCTCACCAACACACTCAAGGGTTTGTTTCAGCAGTAAGAACCAAATAGGACCACTACCAGCAGGGGGGGGGGGGGGGGGGGGGGGGGCAACCGGGTACATTTGCCCTAGCCCTGGAGGAGTGCGGGGGCCCCAATGGTCTGTGAGCTTGTGGTAAATATTATTGCCCCGCCTGGGAATTTCACCCGGCAGCTCCATACTTTGGGCCTCTAAACTGCACAGTTCCAGCTAACGGACGGCTGGGACTCTTACAACTGGGCATCAGGGAGTCGGCGGGCCTCTGGCCGGAGTCGGGGGCTCCCAGGCTCTCCTCGTTCTCCGTTCCCGGGTCCGTGGCCTCAGCTCCCTGGAGAGAGAGAGAGCGAGAGAGAGAGAGAGATTGTGACAGCACTAAAAAAAGAGAAGACGAGGGCCGCACGTTTGGGCTTCCCCGCGGAAGCAGCACGCGTGAACCGCTTCGGAGGAATGGAGTGGGCCGGTGCTCTGTGGAACCCGAGTCAGACGCTGCGACGGCACAAGGATGCCGCTGCTTTGCTCACAGGCCTGTGGCGCTAGCCAATATGACAGGGTGCCCATTGTTTTCAGAGCCTGGTGTTTTCCCAAGACACTTTCCAGAAAAGTTTGTGCGATCAGCATCTGTATTATAATAGAGGGGGAAACTGCAATAGGAGGGTGGAGGGGGGTGAGAGATTGCGATTGCGGACTGGGGCGTCAGTGGTTTTGGCATACAGTGTCACACTAAAAAAATTTTTCCAGGACAAATAATTCAGACCTGCCAACCTCAGGAAAATATTTTGAGTACCACAATAGTCAGTGTAACGCTTAGTTCGCATGCTTTCGCACCACTTCGCTTTGCACGCACACACACACACACAAGCCTTTCTTCATAATTCTAGTTTTGACTGTTGAAGTGATCAGGCAAAATTGTATCATTTGACCTGATTCTAAAATATCACTTGCACTGCACTGGGCTATATTATGATACACTTGCAAGTCAAAAGTTTGAGTACGCCTGCTTAAAACAATTTTTTCATGATTAATATTTCATTATATGATGTGTGCCAATACAAACTGATAACCATCAGTTAAGTGAATTGCATTCAATTATTTAATAAAAATGGAAATCATTTATTTTGTATATTGTAACATGCTTTCATTTTCAAGTATTTACAGAAACTTATGTTGCAATGTAAAACATTGTCAATTATGAATAAAAGAAAAAAGTTTCTGTTCATGATTTCCATTTTTATTTAATAATTAAATTATTGAATCAGCTTATATAGGCACACATCATATAGGCTTAATGAAAAAAAAAAAGTATTCAATTGAAAAATTATCTAGGAATGTAGGCCTTTGTAACTAGAGGTTTAGCTAAATTATTACCTGAAGCTCCTTGGTGGCAAATGTCAAAATCATAACTGCACAATGTGCAAAACGGACGTTTTGAGGGGCGGAGGCACGGCCATTGCTCCTGATATTTTGCGAGGAACTTCCGGGGGGCATGGACTCGCTTCTTTTTAGTAGGTCTACTGCTCTCTCTCTCGTTAGTATCCTCGTCATCTGACGTCATGATTATTTTCTAACTGCAAGGCTGGTCGGGTGACTGGCTGCAATAATGGGAATTATTTGCTACGTTAGCAGTCTATAGTCAAACACCTTTGCAATGGTCACTTTGCTCCAACAGAGAGTGCGCGATTCAGAGTTTGAACAGGGAGTCTCCGTAGCGTTTGAGTTACTGCAGCTAAATTACTCCATCAGTTATTCGCACGTCTCCTAACGAGGCTAAATCGTATGCGAGCTACTACTACGGCTAACTATATACACAAATTTATCTCATTAGGGTATACCCCTTGAAATGCATCATCTCGTAAAGTTACCGAACATGTTTTAACGTTTTATATGTTAACATTACGGTCACATTTTTGTGCTTGATTATTACTCCCCACTTCCCATTTTACCTCAGCAATGCAGCGTTACGCCTCGGTGGATAATAAAGTACCGCTGCGTATCAGTGGATGTTGAGTGGGTCGGGGAGGGGTTACAGAACCAGAAGCACAAGGTCGTAGCATCCGGTTCAATCCGAGGGATGTAGTTTAAATACCGAATAAATGTACGGTATTGTTTTGTATTAATTGATTGTTTTCCGTAATTAAATTACAATAATTTTTTTTTTTTCTGCGTAGTTTCAGCTGGCGTTTCGTACCTGCGGATTTTGATCAAGAATTGCGTGGTTGGTACACAAAATGCGTGCAGGTTGGCAGGTCTGATAATTGTTTGGCAGGACATTTAGGCAATTTTCCTATGTTCCGCAACTTTTCCGTGACTGGAAAACAGCATGAGGAAGTTCCGGGCTGGGGAACCCTGGGAACCCACCTCCGTGTCCTCCCCCTCGTACGGCTCGTTGCAGTCCCCGCTCCCGCTCCCCTCGTTGCTCTCCTCCCCCTCGTCGCCCATCCCGACGTCGTCGTCGTCGTCTTCGTCGTCATCCTCCTCCTCGTCTTCCTCCTCCTCCTCGTCCTCCTCATACTCCTGTAGGAAACATGTTCATCACTTTAATATACCACCGGGAGGCCATTAAGTCTCTACTGGAATCCTTGTTACTTAAAGAAGTATTGATCTGATGAATCATTAAGTTCTGTCAGGAACTACGTGAACATATTGTGAGGCACACCTGGTCCCCGTCCTCCTCTTCCTCCTCCTCCTCCTCCTCCTCCTCACTCTCGGTGTCCGTTCCTATGACGATGACGTCCTCCTCCATGGTCATGGCCCCGGACCCGGCCCCGGACCCGGCCCCGGCCCCCAAGAGGTTAAATGAGACAATGGTCATGGTCGGCTCCATAGGCGGCAACACATCCTCCTCACCGACCTCCTCCAGCGCGGGGTACTCCTCCTCCACAGACGCCTGCATGTGCATGGACAAACAGCCGTGTGTACGGACAGAGAGACACAGAGACAAACAGGGAGACAGATACAGACAGAGAGACTGATACAGAGACATACAGAGAGACAGACACAGACAAAAACAGATGGAGAAAGACAGATAAAAAGAGACATATACAGACAGAAGACAACAGAGGCACACAGATGCAGAGACAGACGGATACAAAGAGAGACAAAGACTGACACGGATACAGATACCGAGACACAGAGGCGAAGACCTACTCCTCCCCCCTGCAAAAGCTCTACAGAGCAGGGCTCACCTGGCCAGCATCTGGGGCCTCCTGGATCTCGCCAGGAATCTCCACTTCTGCCTCAGCGCTGTCCTCCACCACAACTTCCTCCTGAAAGGAAAGGTGCAAGGCTCAGATGGACGCTTGATCTGCACCATTAGCATGGGCTAAGCAGAAGCTAGTAAAGTGCTAAAGGTGGAGTAAGGCTATGGTAGAATCACATATCTCAGCAGGCCAGTGGAGGAGTGTCGGGAGGGGGGGGGGTAGCAGACAGTCACGGTGCTCACCTCTGGGCCCACCCTCTGGATGATGCGCAGCTTCTTGGGGATGGGGGGCTCGGAGGGGTCCTCCTGCACTGTCTCGGTGTTGTCGGCGGGGCTCTCCTGCTCCTCCTCCCGAGGTCTTTTAGGCACCGAGGTTCCCGGCGTGGCCGAAACTACCAATAAGTTACCGTTAGACCTACACTCACATGTTCAAATGGCCACAGAACCGCCACCTTCTAAACTATGCTCCACATGCTGCCACACAATGGATGAATTAGGGCGTTAAACACAAGAGTAGCTATTTGGCTCCTGACAGGCCAAGTCAACATTCTGCTACACACCCAGTTTGAAAACATGAACGAAACAGCTAAATCCATACCTGAACCAAAGTCGGCTGTGGATGTGGAGGGCCTTTCCATCTGGGTGCTCGGCACCGCCTCCATCACGCTGGGGGCCGGCTCCTGATTGGCCGGCTCCACAGGGGGCAGGCTCTGCTGGGTGGGCTGGACGAAGGCGGTGGCCTGGGTCTGCTGCTGCTGCCCGGTGAGGAGGGGCTGCGACAGCGTGGTCTGGACGTTGGGGCTGGTGGAGCGCACCGAGCCGCTGGCGCTGCCGAACACGGTCACGTGCTCCACGGGGCCCTCAGAGGCCTGCATGGCTGGGGTCGGAAGGAGGAAGGGCCAACGTTAGCCCCCGGAATAACTTCACATTGGGAAAATAACAGCTCTTAAACTAATACCACAATGTGTGGTCACACTGGCCTAACACAAGGAAGTACACAAACGTACACAAGGAGAGTGATAAGAGGAGTAGTATTAATATTTTGCCCATAAGTAATTCCCTCTTCAGTGCCTGACTCTCATGAGGTCTGTTATGAGTGAATGGTCTTGAAGAGGTTGAGCGTCATCTCTGATTCACCTTGTGTCTCCTGCGTCTCCACCTGGGTGGTGGGCATGACGGTGGCTGTGGGCGTGGGCGTGGTGACAGTCATGGGTCGGATGCTGGCCCGGGGGGTGGACTTGTTCCCGGGGATGGCAGGGGGTTTGCTGGGGGTCGCCACCAAAGGGGTGGGCTTTATGTTGGCCGTGGGCGGATCCGAAGTGCTCGCGCTATGACACAGACGGAGCGTTATGGAGTTCGACCAACGGGAAGACATTTCGCTGAAAAAGCAGGAGGGTATTTCACCAAGCAGGATTACCGAGTTGGTTGGAAACCTGCACTGAGTAAAACCCGGAACCCTCCCAAATCTGGAACGTGGACTGAAGTGAGAAGAGCTGTTCTAGGTTTTACTCAGCAAAGTATTCCAGCGAACGCAGTCATGCTGCTTTGTGAAATACCCCCCAGGGCTTCTCTGAGGAGCACACATTGTAGAAGACCGACCTGCCCCTGTCTGCTGCCGGAGTGGTCTTCAGGGAGATCTGCCTCTGCTCTGGTGGTCTCTGCTGGTCTCCCTGAACCTGTGGGACCATCAACAGGGGTCATGTGTGCCAAAGGTAACACCGCCACGTGCACAGCCCTGCCCTGGCCAACCCCGCCCAGCCCTGGTATGGTACCTTGCTAGGCCCCTGCTCCGGGTCACGCCCGGCCCCACCCAGTCCCAGTACCTTGCTGGGTCCCTGCTCCGGGGGCTCGTCCCGCTGCTCGCTGTGCCTCTCCTGCTGCTCCCGGAGGTCGCGCAGCTCGCGCTCCTGCCGGCAGATACGGCCCTCGTACTGCGACTTGAGCGCGCTCATGCGCACCTCCAGCTCCTCCCTCTGCTGCTTCAGCTCCTCGTTCTCCTTCGACAGCTGGTCCTTCGCACCTTCACACGCGCACGGTGGTGAGGCACGGGTTAGGACTCACCAACCCGGCCAACATTGGTCAACCCAACCGTGTTGAGTGCCGCGTCACTCACCCACGAGCTGGCTGATCTTCTGCTTGGCACCCAGGAAGGCCTTCTTCATCTTCTCCTCCTTCTCGGCCATCTGCTGGCGGAGCTGCTCCTCCTGCCCGGACTTCTCCTGCAGCTCCTGCCTGAGGCGCGAGAGCTCGGGCTGCAGCCTGTTCAGCTGCTCCTGGAAGCTCCTCGCCTCGGCCTCGCGCTCGCCCACCGCCTGAGCAAACGCACCGTTAGCCTGCCGTCAGGCGGAAAATGCGCCGTGGACGCACGCACGTCAAAATCACCTGTTATCACGCACTCCGTTCTGTTTCCACAATAAAATCGGGAGTGGCAATGGAGTAGATGCATGTGGTGGGATGTCAGGAAGACAGAACATAGGGCAAGCTTTCCAATAAGCAGAACCACCATGCCTGTATATGTCTGAAAAGTGTGCAAATGTGTCAAATACCATAAATGACACCTCTTGGTTACTTAGCTAATATCCAAGTGCCAAATGTAGTTAGGTCAGTCACACAGTTCTATTGTCTGCTATTTTCTATAAAAATTGAAAATCAGAGAAAGTTGGTGAAGACGCTCATCAACAACCCCAGGACTCCTCTCACTCAAAATTACTTACCTGTACATGAGCGACATTAAGTATTTATTTATAATGACAAATCAAATAAATAAATCTAGGCGAGGCATTCAAATACACAGAAGATTTCAGGCTGTGAGGTGAACACACAACTGCTCTGAGGAATCTCACCTTCTGCACACTCTCCACCTGGGCCTCCAGCTCTCTGGTCTTGGCCTCTGATTGGCTGAGACTGTCCTTCAGGGCCTGGATCTCCTGGACTGAAGCCTGCTGCGCTTCCTGCTCCTGTGTTGGCTTGGCAGCAGCTTCAGCCACCAGCTGTGAAAGGTATAGTCAGAACAGCGATTCACACCCGTCCTTCAGAGCCAGAATGGATCCAGAATGGAGCCGTTTCCCCCTGGGGAAGACTGAGGCAGGTCAAACCCTCACCTTGTCGTGCTGCACTTTGAGCTCTTCGTACTGCGTTTTGTACCGGCGGCCGATCTTCTTGACCTGCGTGATGGTCTTGACCTTCTCCTGGATGTCCAACAGCATGGCCTCAAGGTCCTTTTTCAGCTTGTCCCTCTCGGTGGTCACCTTGCCCAGGTTCTCTCGCAGGTTGTGAACCTGGCTCTGCAAGGTGGTGTTGGAAGCGGTGCTCCTGTTTGGTACATGGGGGGAAGGGGGGTAATGAGGTCAGGCACGAGAGATGGAGACGGACACTCCCCCGAAGGCGCCTCATGGGGCGGGTACTGACCGGGCGATGTCCGCCTTCAGTCTGGCCATCTCCTCGGTGAGCTGCTGGATGCGCTTCAGGTGGGCCTCCTTCTCAGAGTGCAGCTTCTTGTACTCCTCCGGGTCCGTGTCCTTCTGCTGGCTCACCAGGTTCTGTAAAGATGCACAGCGAACTCTGCCTTTACCCTGACCCGTAACAATGAGCAAAACCCGCAGATTAAAGGAAAATAATAAAAATAAATAAACCGGTCTGACCTGCGTCCTGGTCTTCCAGCGCTTGATGTCCTCCTCCAGGAGCTTCTTCTCGGCCTGCAGCATCCCGCTCTTCTCGCTCAGCTCCCTGTTGGATTCCTGCAGGGGCATGACGTCTGCCTCCAGCTTACACACCTGGGAGCCAGGCAACATCAGTCAGGAAACATCACTCTCAGCGGCCTCTAAATCAGGCTCACAAATAGCATCGTCTACTTCCGATCACTTCAAGAGCTTCACACGTCAGGGTGCAACATCTGAACCTGCTAAACTCCTAAGAGTATTAAAAATGCAGACCACAACCAATTTTCCAGCCTAAAGAGTAATATTCTTACCTAGCAAGATTTGGCTGCATTTAATATGACATCAAGTAGATGTTTCTTACTACACTTGCTGATAACTTGGCTTATTTTAATGCTAATTTCTTCTCATTTTTAAAATGGCCTTTTCCACAGTGTGCAGGCACACTCCCAGTGCTTGCCTTAGCCTGTGTCTGCTGCAGCTCCTTCTCCAGCCTCTCCCTCTCCTCCCGCAGCATCTTGTTGGTCTCCATCAGCACGTTCATGGTCTCAGTCTTCTTCATCAGCTCGTCGTGCTGAGCCAGGGTCTTGGCGGTCACCTGCAACGTTCACGGTCTCGTGAGGACGTGAGAACTTACGCGCCAAACTCTAACGAAGGAAGGCGGTTACGGGGGGCGGTGCCTCCCATGAAAGGATGCGATGCGAAGGCGGGGTAATTCCAGCGCTCATTGTACTTTGTATTACCGTCCTAATGTTGTAGCTTGTACTGCCCCCTAGTCTGACTTAGCATAGGTTAGGTAAGAATAATGTTCACTGTGTGGACAGGACTTTGTGTTCTTGGCTATGAATAACTCTACAAAATGAGTACTGTACCTTATCACACCTGTGTATGGTAGTTGTTCCAATGACCTTGATAGGCACTTTTGTACGTTGCTTTGAATAAAAGAGTCTACTAGATAAATGTAATGTATTGTAAATGGGTGAAGCTGGCCCACCTGCAGTCTCTCCCGCTCGGCGTTCAGGCTGTCCTGCAGCTCCCTCAGCTGCCTCTCCAGGTGCTCCGCCCTCTGCCTGTGGCGCAGGCTCTCCACCTGGGCCACCTCGAACCTGGTCTCCGCGATCTCCTTCTCCCGCCGCACGAACCTGCCGAGTGACACACGCGCGCGGGCGTGAGAGACGAGCGACTGAAGGAGCCGGCGTCAGAGCTGATGACCTCACGCGGGTGACCCAGTCGGTGAATTATAGACACAGAGTGAAAGGATGAGTGTGTAAAATAAGTGTGTGGGTTGTCCACCAAGGAGCTTGTGAATGTCGAGTGAGAAAGTGTGAATGGTTGGTGAGACAGCACTTTGGCCTGTGAACGGGGTCGAGGAACTAATCATGTGAACGGGGGCAAGGAAGTAACAGTGTGAACGGAGGCGAGACTGCTCTTTGGCGTGTGGACAGGTGCGAGACTGCGCACGCCGGCGTTACCTGAGGATCTCCAGGAGCTGCTCCTGGGACTTGCCTTCCTCGGTCAGGGAGATGTTGAGGGGGCCCTCCTGGGCGGCCTGCTGAAGGGACGCCACCATCTTGTTGCTCATGCTCTCGATCTGCTCGTGCAGGAGGCCGTTCTGCTGCTGCAGGTCCTCAGCGCGAGACAGCAGCTTGGACGTCTCCTCCTGAGGGCAGGAGAAACCCAAAGGGCAGATGTTGGTTGTCTGGTGGGAAAGGGCTAAATAAGGGGCAGAGGTGAGAGGGGAGCTCGAAGCTCCTAGAGGAGGCTACCTTCAGCATCCTCTCCTGCTCCTCCCAGGAGACGCGGGCCTCCAGCAGCTGTGCGCTGGCCCTCTGGGCCCGCTCCTCCAGCTGCTCCCTCATCTGGGACGCCTGCTGCGCTTGCTTCTTGGCGGCCTGGAGGGCCTCCACGTCGGCGGCGTGCAGCATCAGCTCCCGCTCGTACTTCTGCTGGGCCTCTGCGGCCAGCTTGGCCTGCAATGGGTCGCCACGACAACCATCACCACGGCGTCACTCACACGTACAGGAACAGAAGGACACAGGGCTTATAACAGGGAGGGCACAGGGGCTGAGGGGAGCGAGTTGACATACCTGCTGCTGGCTGTCCTGGATAGCCTGCTGCTCTTGGCTGGTAGCCACTGTGGCCCTCTGCAGAGCCTCTTGGAGCTCGGCCTGCAAGGCACTCAGGCTCTTCTTCAGCTCGCTCACCTGGGCAGGGGGGTGAATGACGCGCCATGGCTCAGAGGCTGAGACAGAAAGACTTGGTCTTGCCTTATGGAGGCCTGTTACATTAGGCGTAATACCACAGACTCTCTGTTGTAATCAGATCTCCTGAGTAGCTTCCTTCCTTCACTTCTTAAGTAAATATAGGAGACTCTGGTTGGTATATTTCAGTTTATGAAATTCCTGAAGAGGCAAACCTGTATGACCCCTAACTCACCATTTGGCCAATTTTGGGCCCAAGGAAACTTCAAAGGGCTAGGCCAGAGTGGCCTAGAGATACAAACTAGGGTGGGGGGTGGGTAGTCATTAGAGGTGTGTATGTGTGCGTATGCATAGGTGTGGTGAATATGTGCGAATGTTTGTGTGAGCTTATTAATAGGGAAATCCTCAAGCTCACACTGGGTATGGAACCACACTCACTGGATTTTCGATACCCTAAAACTGGTTAATACACCGATGTGCATTATGCAGGGAATTCTGGGTCAGGCCAGACCAGCTTCTCTATGCAACACGTCCATGTCTGTGACACCCATTATAGGTTGCTGGACCTACATCTTTAGATTAGATGGTGATTACTTGTAAATAAATCTCTTAATTTTAATCTGCTAGATTCTGAAAATGAATATTTTACTTCATCCTCACTTCCCCGACAGGCCTTATAATAAAACAGCAGGGTTGGCCATAAAAGTCTGGGGCAATGTTTCCACCAACACTGTCAAAGCTGGTACGTACACTGCTAGGGGCTCAATATTTTGATGTAACTAGACGGGTGAGCTGAAACCCAGAACAACAAATTCCATTTTGCTGAAGTTGCACGCTGAGCTTTTGGCCTCGAGGGCTAAGCGAAGGACTCTAATGCACCTGGCGTGCTCTGGTGTTTAGCCGTGGCGGTACCTGCTGCTCCAGGTTGGCAACGGCTTTGCGTTTCTCCTCCAGCAGGCCCTGCTTCTCCTTCTCCGAGTCCAGAAGCTTCTTCTCCAGCTCCCTGTGGTACTCCTGGGCCTCCTTCAGACGGCTCTCGATGGTGGAGCGGGCCTGCTCGGTCACCTTTCAGAGAGAGAGAGAGAGGACACAGAGGCAGCATGACAATCCACTTCTAGCTTATATGATGGGGGGCATTGGATGTGTCCGTAGGAACCTGCAAAAGGCCCAAAAGGAATGGGAGGCCTCACCTGCTTCTCCTTGCTCAGGGACTCCTCCAGACTGAGCACCATGGCCCTGTACTGCTCCACGTTGGTGGAGGCGGTCTTCAGGCGCTCCTTCATGTCCCCGGACTGCTCCTCGGCCTGCCGCAGACGGGTGCGGATCTCCTCGATGTCCTGGTCCGACCCACGCAGCCCTGGCGGCCCAAGAGAACAGTGGTCAAAGACGCAGACGTGGGTACGTCGGGTGGGGTTCCCGTGTTACCGCGAAAACAGCTACGGTAAAATGTTGTGAATGTAGAAAGTCCAAAACCACAAGCCTAAGTATGCCATTTAATTGGCATTCCTGTCCAAAATACACACCCTGTTTACAGTTACAATGCTGCATGGGTTGACCTACATTAATATGGAAAGTTTGAGAATTTCCCACTATTAAAAAAGCAACACAGTTAAAAAAAGAAACTCAGCACAGTGAAATATTATGTACCATTATCATGAAACTTGATACCAAATTAAACAAACAGTACAGCACATCAAAACTAACACTTCCACAAATAAAAACATCATTACAAAGTCACGTACCCAAATGATTCCCCCGGACCCTAAATACTCCTACCTCTGAGAGCTGCCCCTGGAGAGGACGCGGGGGTCAGCTGGTCCTCTGCGCTGCTGAGCTGCTGACGCAGGGTGCTGACCTCCTGCTGGGCGGCCTTCAGCAGATCTTTGGTCTTCTGGTGCAAGGCATTCTGGGCCTCCAGCTGCTTCTTAGCATCCATCAGCTGCAACTGTAAGAACAGCACGGGATGAGAGAGGGGTTATGGGAAAAGCAGTTTTCCCACTACGTGCCCTGGGTGAAGCGAGCGAGCGGACAGAGGGGAGGGCGTGCGCTTACATCCTGGTTGCGTCCCAGAAGGTGCCTCTGCTCCACCTCGAGCTCCAGCTTCTTCTGCAGCTGGCTGATCTCCCGCTCCTGCTTCTCGATCTGATTGTTGAGCCGCTGTCTGGTCTCTGTCTCCGAGCGCTCCAGAGTCACCTTTCACAGGAAGGGGGGAGGGAAATGGCAAACTTCAGGGTCCAAGGAACCAACTTGGAGCTTAAAACGCAAAAGGTCTATGGGGCCCGGGTGCTTGCGTTCCGCTCACAGGTACCTGTATGGACTGGAGGTTGGTGAGCAGCATGTTCTGGCCACGCCGCTCGGCCAGGATGGAGTCCTTCTCCTGGCTCAGCCTGGATTCCACCATCTTCAGCATGTCTCGCTCCTTCCTCAGGTTCTCACTGCGTGCCTGAGGGGAGAGCAAAGTGCGGGGTGTTCAGCTTGGGCCTTTCAGAAACATGGTAAATAAAAACATTTCTCAGAGCACACACACACACACACACTCAGAAACACATTCACAATGCAGAAAAGTCTGCCTTAAGTGTGTTCGTCAGAGCCGGGTGCTGGTATAACCACTCGATGACAGGGGTGTCCAAACTTATCCAAAAAGGGACAGAGTGGGTGCAGGTTGTTACTATAGCCCAGCACTAAGACACCTGGGTCTACTTAACAAGGTCTTGCCTAAAGACAGGGATTAGTTAATTAGCTGAATCTCGTGTCGTAGTGCTGGGCTACAACAAAAAACCTGCACCCACACCAGCCCTTTTCGGATAAGATTGGACACCCCTGACCTACACTGTCATTTAGGGCCACAACCATGCCTTTGCCACAGAATTCAAGCTTAAAGTATTTAAGGCATTTTACTTGTACAGTATTGCTACTTATGTGTCTATGGTTATTAATCCCCCCGTCCACAATCACTTCCGCCATCCCCCTGTCCACAATCGGTTCATTCCCAAACACTCTTATAGTCTTGTAATGAGAATTAATTTTATTTTTTCCCTCGCAAGTTTAAAATATTACCTTGTTTTAAGTGACTTTTTGCTTGTCAAGAGAAACAGTCAAACCCTGTTGACAAATCTTGAAATGAACCAAAGTGTCTCACTTTATTGGCAATTTTTTTGTCTTATTCAGCAAAATAAGTTATATAAATAAGATTTTATGTCAAAATAAACAAAATAAAGACAAAAATTCTTTAGATAGACTTTTTGTTTTTTGCAGTGCATTCGTGAGTGCACACAAGCACAAGGTGCATAGTCTTACTCCTCAACTCCCAAGCACACGTGTACACACATGCACACACCAACACACGCGCATGCACACACGCACCCACAAATGCGCACACACGCACCCACAAATGCACACACACGCGCACCTCAGCCATGGCCAGCCGCTCGTTGGCCGCACGTAGGTCTTGGGTGATGGTATGGATGGTTTCTTCCTGTTTCTGCGAGGTGGCCGTCGTCTTCTGGCTCTTTTCCCGAAGCGATGCTATCTCACGCCGGTACCCTTCCACATTGTCCTGAAGCATTTCATACCTGAAACAGGCACACAGGAAATGAGCCGCCCAAACAGGAAATGAACCACAACCCCCTGAGATAAAGATGTCTGACCCGGCCTAAGGTCTTTCAAAGAGGCAGAGTCTAACTTACAAAGACCTTGCAGGATAAAAAAAATACATCCAGTATAATAAATGCATAAATGAGACAAAAAGTCCTCATTGTACATTTTTCTCAGCAATTTCTCAGCTCTGAGCGTGGCCTGCTTCACGTTTAAGTCCAATGTAACATGCAGTCGGCTCACCGCTTAGAGGCGAATTCCAGCTGTGTGGATATCTTGACGTTTTGAGAGCGGAGTTCAGAGATCTGCTCCTGCAGCTTCTCGTTTTGCTCACTGAGCATCTTGTCATTCTCAGCCTTCTCTTTCTTGTACGTCGTGAACACCTCTTGAAGCTAAGGCATTAAATCATTGCATTAGCCAACAAAACTAAAATGATTACTTTTCTTTTTAAACAAACAAATATATAAATCCAGAAAGGCCACTCACCACTGAAACAGCTAAGAAATATATTAAAATGTGTCAAAGCAAAACAAAGCATCCCTACACGGTAGGACAGGAGAAATCCATACTAGGAAAAATATCATCTGAAATTGAATACTGCCCTCTAGTGGCTAGCACTTCCAAGAGCCCCCATACATCGTCGCCCTCGGAGCTGAGCTGACCTGCTTGAGGGCGGCCTTGGCCTCGGCGGCCTCAGTGGACTCCACCGCGGTGACCTGCACGGGCGTGGCCGTAGTGGGGGTGACCGCGGGGGAGCGGCGGGGGGTGGAGGTCAGGGAGAACTCCTCCGGTGCCGCTCCTGGGAACAACCAACCGCATGAGCACCTTTCTCCCATTTCAATCCTGGCTTCATATTACAGCTTCAGCTGAAGTCAGCAGGCTGCATCACATCATTGCCACTCATGCATTTGATACAATTCAGTCATTCTCTTGCTCTTGAAAAATGAAAAGAAGAAAGCCAACAAGATTGGCTCTCCATCCAGGAACTGAAAGGAGGAAGAGATTGCCCTAAGTGACTGATTTAACAGGCTGCCCCTGAGGGAGAGGCACAGAGGGGCCAGGGCTCACCTTGCGTTGGGAAGCTGACCCCCGTGGTCTGAGCCAGCAGAATGCGGTACATGTCCCTCTGTCGCACGATGGACTCGGTCAGCTGCATCTGGTGGCTGCGCTGCTCGCGCAGCTGCTCCAGCTCGCTCTGGACCTTGTCCAGACTCAGCTCCAGCTCCGATCTCCTGCAGAACGGAAAAACTCTGCGTCACTGCCACCCATCAGACATGTTCACCAAAGCCTGCATTGCATACTCAGTTCTCTGCAGCATTTGGTACATTCAAGAGCAACAAAGCAGGCTCATTCACTCCTGTTTGAAAGGCCACTGCTGTTCACCATAACCTTCATTGACTTGATTGTTTACAATCTCCACAAGCTTTGACAAAGTTTCTCAGTGAAGCTAATGGATTCAAAGTCCTGGTTTAGCCATTTAAAAATGGAAACTTATGGATAAAACCAAAAAACCCCAGCTGCGGGTCCAAATCCAGACTGCCTGGTACCTTGAAGACGTGGCTTCCATTTCCTCCTTCTCCTGAGCCTCCCCCAGCTCTCTCAAGGCCACCAGGAGGCGCTGGTTCTGCTGCTGCAGCTCCTCCACGCTGCGGAAGGTGACCAGGCGCTGGGAGATGACCTCGGAGGTGCTGGTGATGTCAGCGGAGCTCACCTCCTCCTCGTCTCGGATCACGTGGTTCCCACGGGCCTCCTCCAGCTCAATCAGCAGAACCCGGACCTGCAAGGAGACGTGGGCGTCATTTCCAGCCGTGATAAAAACCCTAACAGGGTTTTGTTTCTTTGTTTTTCCTTTTCCCTATAAAAACAGGGAAGTTTTTTTTGGCTAACCTGTTGAGACAGGTCACCGAGCTGCAGCTCAAACCTCTGGTTGTCCCGGTCCAGCACGGCGGCGCGCTGGTTGGCTTCGTCAGACTCTTTCTGCAGGCGACCGATTTCCTGTAATCACAGCCGGTTTTAACTCACTGCTCAATGACCCAGCAAACGCAGAGCAGACCACGCACGCCCTCCCACCTTCATGGCCTGCTCCAGCTTGGCGGAGAGGCTGGCGACAGACTTCTGCACGCGCTCAAACTCGTCCCGCTGCCGCTTCAGAAGGGGGGCCTTGGCCTCCACCTCCTGCACGATCTCGTCCAGGTACTTGTTCACCCGCTTATTCTCCATTTTCTCCATCTGCAGCTGATCCTGCGCCTCCACATATGCGTTGTACAGCTGAACGCAGAGGGGGAGGGGTGTCAGTTTTGGGGCATCAGGCTTATATAACTGGTTCCACCCACAAACATACCAGACAGAGCCAGAAAGAGATGACTTCATGACTTAATTTCTTCATTTCTTACCTCTGTTAGTTTCATGCCAGGCTTCACGATCTTTGCCACAGCGGCTGCAGTCGGGGACATTGTGGTCAGCTGCTCTTCGTTCAGTACATCTATGCCTGAAGAATGTCAAATAATCAATGATTAATTCAGCCAAGTAAATACTTATGCTGAGCTACAGACTGCTAATCATTCCAGTAGAGTCAACCAATACTTTAGCATGAAATACTAGACTACTGGATATTAGGTAGTAACAAACTAGAGGATACATTTAACAGCCATTTGAATTCTGAACTACAAACACTAAAGGTGTGCAAGTTTTCCTGGATGACAATGTATGCCTAGGACTTGTAGAAATTCCTGACTTCTTTAATTGGTAGTCTCCTCCTTATGCCAGAGGGCCAATAAATAAGGCCCATCACCAATGGAAAAGTATTGGGTATTGTGCTTTGCAAAAATAGACTAAATAGACAAAAACAGACTTCTTATAGATGCCTTAGTGCATCCATGTTTCACTTTTGTTGACATTTCCCTTTAACAGTCAAAACATTGTGCTGCCAAGCTTTTTCTAATCAATCTATACCATCTAATTAGGGGTAGCCGGTCACATTCATAGATAAAATGTGTGGCAAGAAGAAACCAATAAAGAAGGTGTCACCTCTGCACTTAGAATCAGAGAGCAACTCATTGGCATTGTCCAGCTCCTTCTCCAAGTTATGGATCTTGTCATTCAGCTCTGCTTCAATCTTATCCTTGGATTCCTTCATTTCCAACAACCTTTCTTCAGTGGCCTTGTTGGCTGCAGGGGGTATAATGACAATAAGTACTATGACAAATGAAAAAGCAGCAATAGCCCTTCCATCAAGACAAAGTCATCAGGCTATTTTGGCTTTTTTAATGCCCATAACTGCAATTTAGAGGGTGGATTGGAGGTAGGACCACAAGGCATGGCCATATTATAATTATTCTGATGACGTGACAAGCAAGGATATGCCTTTGTGAGAAGTGACCTGGAATTTATTTTCTCTCTCATTCAAAAACAAAAAATGGATGGTCAACAAATTCCAATAGGCTGTCAATCAAGCACTGGTGTAACCATTCAAAACTTCCTGTGCTGAAATTCATAATAATCATCCAAACATACTGCTCATCATCATTATGACTGGTAGTCTGTCTTAATCGGCTCCCTGTCAAACAGAACTCCTTCGCCTTCTGACCAGGCAGCATCAGCCCTTCAGATTTGCCACCATCTGGGGTCCTGCTTGCCCCTGGCACATCACATAAAGACTGGCAAACCCCACCTAGCCCACTGTCCTTTTGGCAGGATTTGATTTAAAATGCTCCAGCGTGACAAATGATGGAAAATATCTGAATTTCAGCGACAGAAAATATATCCAAATTTATGTTTGTACCCAAGATCTACTTCAACAGCGTTCTTGTACAGAGGCTCACTCACCCTCCCCGGCCTCCTTCAGCAGCTTGTGGAGTTCCTCCACAGCTCGAGCCAGCTCCTCACTCTTTGACTCAGAGTCCTCCGCCGCGCCCTGCAAACACCAGACAAGGAATCTGTATGTAATGCGGATTATGACAGTAGCCATTTTAACTCTTTAAATATCAGCCACCGCTATGGGCCGCATGCATCACACAGCCACATACAGCTAACGTTCTTAAGTTCCCCTTACCTTGTACAAGTTAGACAGCTTCATGTGAGCATTCAGCTCATTGCGGAACTTTTCCTCCATACTGGCCTGTTGCTCCTTCCCCTTAAGAGGACAAAAACACTTTACAACACTGTAATTCCTTCTAATTACAAATTTGTTGCAGATTGATTCATTAATAATGAATTACCTCTTTAAGCTTGTTTATCAAATCTTCTGTTTGCTTCTGCAAGTTCTCATTGGATGCCTTCAGGCTGGTTACTTGGTCTTCAAGTCTGACCACCTGCATAAAAACAGAACATAATGTAAGGGAAGTAATCTTGGGTATAGACCGCAAGCATTAGATTGTTTCTTTTTTTTTAATGGTTGAAATCAGCAAGTCCCATGGAGATTACGGTACCTCTTCCTTCTTGTTCTCCAGATTACACTTGAGCTCCAGGATCTCATTGCCCTTTTCTCTGGAGAGGGAAAGCAGCTCCTCGCTTTTGGTCTTCAGCTCGGTGTTAAGCCAAGTGTTCTGGCTCTGGAGAAGATCTTTCTCCTGCTCCATTCTCTTTTCTCTGTACTAAATTTGAATGAGTCAACACAGTCACAAATGAGACACTACAATGCAGTCCCCCATGCCCCTGGACCAGCAGAAAGGAGAATGCTGTATCGCTCACCTTGATGGAAACCTCCGAGGACTGGAGCTCGTCCAGTTTCAGTTGAAGTTCCGTCTTCGCAGCATTGGTCTCAACAAGTTTGTCACTGAGGCGTTTCAAGTCCTCTGTAAGGACCAACAGAGTTGCCCATGCTTCTCAAAAATACTAGACATTGATGCACCGATATATGCTTAAAACAAACACTTATAATTATTTGCAAGAGAGTCTGTCCCAGTATAGCACTGTGTGCAAGACAGTGCTACTGCGCATACCGTTAAGATGCTCCACTTCTTGGGACCGCTTCTCAAGCATACGCACAAGTTCCCGTTTTTCTTCCTCAAGCTCATATTTAGCTTTGGAGAGTTGGCTCTATAACAGAAATATTGCCAAGAATAACATTAACAACCTTACTGTTTAAATGCATTAAGCATGTGTGTATCACACATTACATAATTTGCAGCAGGACATTATGACAAAACAGACAAATTACAATATTCACAGGCTCTCACCTGTTGGGAAGAAAAATTCTCTGCCACCACTTCATGTTCTTGGTTCTTTTCTTTCAATGTCTTCAAGTCTTCACCTGCAGAAACAAATATTCATTCAATACTCGCGACTTCTGAACAGGTATGGCGTTTTTCACTGATTCCAACATACAAGTGTCAACTTACTGAGCTTGGCGAACTCCTCTTTGAGTTTGTGGTGCTCCTGTGTTTGTAACACAAACTGGTCCTGACTCTGGGCCAGCCGTTTCTCAACCTCAAAGTACTGTTGCTCTGGAGGTGTTAGATAACGAGTTAGGATCTGAATCATAGAATCCAGTATGACAGAAGAAACGGAAGCAAAACATTTTATGTAGTGGCACTGAGCAACATCGATGATACATTTTCAACCATACGCAGTCAATTTTCAGTGAGCTAGAGCAAGACCAACGTAGCACTGGAGCTAACCGGCTAGGAAACCTTGCTAGATTAGCTCGCTAACGAAAATGCAACCAAGGACACGACTCATTATGAAAATGAGCCATAATCACATACAAACATCTGGATCTTTACATATAGATTCTTGTTGTTAGACAGCAAAGTTTCACTTTTACCTGCAGAGCTCTAACGCTAGCACTACCTCTTCGTTTGTTTGCGAACAAAGCGGAGGCGTAGCTGGCGATTTGACATTTCTTAGGAAACCCACTGGTCACCGTTTAGGCAACTGTGTCACTCTTGGAATTCAACGAAAAGCAACAGATGCAACAGTAGGTGGCTTATTACTAGACACCTTACGGGGTAGACTAAGCTGAAGGCAAAGCCAGCCAGCCAGCCTGCCTGTCGCCAGGTAAATCAGCCATATTCGCTAGCTTAAAACCATTGCAAAGAATACTTAAATTGTGGAGCTAAACACCCATTTGGATTACTAGCTTTACAATACGTTATGTGTTAAATACCTTACGTTAACTAGCACACAACAAAAAATCTGATAGGATGTCGCAGCAGGTTCACAATGCATCTAGCTAACGTCGTAAACTAGGAGCTCTTGTTATGCAGGTTCTCAATTTCATAGCATGTTGATGCCAGTTGAAAAGTGCTCTTAACAGTATAACTTACCGCTATCAACTTTAAATCGCTCGGAATGTGACTTGAGAGAATCTATTTCAGATTGCTGATCAGAGAAAAACTTCTCGAGTTTGTTTTGAACGGCTTTTGGGAGTTTACTTATCTCCGACCGCTCCAATATTTGCTGCATGACAGCCGCCATCTTTACCCCTTCTTTCGGTTCGAACGGGGATAGCGCCAACCTTTAACGTCACATTACACACTTCCGGGCCATTGCTAATACAGGACCAAGATGGTGCAGCCTTTACAAGATGCACATGTTATAATGGAAGCCAGTGGAGAACAGTGGTATCGCGTTTTCGCCAAGTTGTAGTAAACTGGAGAAACTTGACATTAACAGCAACAGACATTGATGCCGAACAGTCTTTAAGTCATAAATATTCAAACTGAACGGACATTTAACGATGCGACAGCTAGGTACCAGCTACTAAAAAAATTGTGACATTCACCAATTCGAGTACAATGTAGACCGTAACTTTCCAAAGAAATTTCCGACCTGGTTCACTGTGTATAGTTCCAAAACATAACGTTAAGCAACATATTAAGACGCTCGTTCAGTCATGTCATCACCAACTCAGAAACATCATAAATTAGACCCATCTGTCTTTTAAGGATACTGGGGGGGAAAGTCATGCTTTTATACAGTCACATTAGGCAATTGTCATGCCTTGTTTAGCCTGCTTGCCTGAATCGTAAAGCTTTGGCCCAATTGGTACAGAATTCAGCAGCAAAACTGCTGACCAGCTCAAATTGGAGATCGGTCCAGCATCAGCATCTCTGCGCTTGTTGCCAATACAGTTTAGAAATTATTTTAAAATTTTATTGATCACTTACAAAGCGCGGTCTGGCACGTGAGTCCTTAACTAGACGAGGCTCTAGAACAGCATTCGCGGATCAGAAGAGGCCCATACATACACTACAACACATTTCCAAGGACATAACACTACCTCAGGAACCGGAGACCAAGGGGGTCCCCCATTTGATATTGGAGCACATATGGGACTACTCGGACTATAATTATGCAGAATATTCTCTCTTGCCCATTAAGAAGAACATTATCAACACCCATTCCATCACATCTTATGTGAAAGCTTATGACTTTGCGGAAAATGAAGTTCAATTCTGTTATTTTTAGAGGTTATATATTTAAACAATAGATGGCGCAATTGGTTCTTAGTTTATTTTTATTGGACCTTACGATCCAGCTGCAGATGTAAAGACCCCGTGCAATCCCTTTTTTTCTTAAATTTTAAACTCTTATTCAGGGACACGATACATATTTAAACGTAGCTTTCAAAATTCAACATGGAAATAGTAAGATTTCATTTCGTTTAAAGCATGTCATTACTAAATATGAGAGGGCGGACAGGACATAACACTACCTCAGACAGAATGTCTGTTCTGTAATGGCTAGCCAATTCCGCTTGGCAACTTGCTAAACAGACGTACCTCTGATGGGTTAAAATTTAAATTGTTGTTTAAGCAGCGAGGTCCCCCACTCCACACGCAACACGCCATTATAGGCAGGCACGTGCACAGATAGACCTCAGGGGGGGCTTGAGCCCCTGCCCTTTTGCCCTCTCACTGGACGAGTGCCCTTTTGGTCGGTGGCAATATCAGGATGAAAATAGTGGGGATGGTGCGTGGGGGGTGGAGAGTGCCCTTTTTTCTTTCAATTGAGCCCCTGCCCCCCAAAATGTCTGTGCACGGCCCTGATTATAGGGATACAAAAAGCTCATTTAGAATTTCAGCTGAATAAAAAGGGATTCATTTCATAGTATAAAGAAGATTCATCAAGTAATAAATCATTCTTTTGATTGCATACACTACTTAATATAGTTTTTTGCCATCACACATTTGACAGGGGATCTGGGACTGCCCAGAGAGGTAATATTATTCTGTTTTTAGAACTGGAAATTAAAATGTGTGCATTACAATCATTGTAACAGCCATGTTTCATGACTGTCTGGGTGTTTCTTTATTCCAAATGGGGATTTGTTTTCCTCATTTGCTGATTTTTTAGGAGTTCATACATATTTCCCCCACGCACTGGAAGCTCCCCGGTTTTCTTGTAAAGCATCTTTTTAAGAGTGAAAGACACTGTTAAACTGAATTACAGTAATATGGAATTTATTTATTTTAGCCAAACTACTACTATCTGGCTTCTCTATGTTCTATATGATGAATACAAATATTGGAGGGTGATCATATAATTAAAAAAGCTGAACATATCTAAGCAAATGTTTTATTTGTTGTTTTGAAATACAGCACTTTTACTCTTATAAAGATACAGAATGCATTTACAGGACTAAGTTTCACAAAGCATTCACTTAATACAAAAACTTAGCAAGGAGACATGGGTATTGAGAATACCATAATGTTTTGCTTCAATAATTTTTTTACCCAAATATGATAGACAAATCTCTGATGTATGGTAATATTTTGGCATAAGACATTGTGAGTAAATGGATTTAATGGGAGAGAGTGAAAGTTGAAGGTGTATTTATGTGACAAGCGAATATGATGATTTGCAACCCTTTATGTCTACTTTCAGTTTCAGGCACACCCATTTTTATTTCTGTGTTCTTGTTTCATGGTTACCGTCTGCCGTTACAGTTTTCCAAAACCTGTTGGAACACACATGTTGTGTGACAAAATATAATTAATCCATTTGGAATTTGACTAGAAGGGAGGAAGAAGCAATCATAGCCATTCAATAGCTTCAGGTGATAATATTATGCAGTCGGTTAAAACTTACTGTAACTTCCTGCCTGGTTACATTTGGACAGTTAATTTGTGTCTTTCCCATTCTCTCACTTTTAATTGTTGGCGTAGCAACACTGTTGATTGCCACAGTTATGAATCTAAAGGAGGGTAAATGTGACTGGGTTTGTTTGGGAATTTGCCATAGTTACACCATTAAAAGTGAATCTCAATCAGAGATGAAGATGAAGCAAGTTACATATCATGGATTTAAGGTTTGAGCCCTTATATATTGTAATATAATAGAACCATAGAAGCAACAAAAGCATACCTGTGGTTGAGGAAAGCATAGACAACTATTTGAATGAACGTCACTACACAAACCAACAGGAAGACTCTATGCAGCCTTTTGTGTTTTTCTAGCACTTTCATCTGCTGAATTAGCACATTTTTTTGCATATTTCCAGGAATAGTTACCAGTTTTAGTCATAATTTAACTTCTTAGTTTAAATATGTTTACCATGTCAAGACCACAGAATGTATAATTAGGATATGGAATAATGGTTCACCTTTGATGCTCACAATAAAAATGCATGTTAGAATTTTTCATGTCTTTTTAAGCTGAACTCAACTCTAAAAGACAGTGCAGATAAGATGGTTGCTATCATTATATTATTATAGTATGATATTGCTACAACAGAACACTGTATGTTATGTGTCTTCACCACTTGCTGGAACACAATCTCGCCTCAATTGTGAAAGACTTGCCTAAATATATACTGTACCGCTTAAGGTTTCACTGAAATACTTTTTAACTCCTAGAATAAAAAAATATTTAATGGAATTTCCCCCTCTGTTTTTATACCTACTTGTTTGTAACACATCTTTCATCATATGTATTGTCAGCAAATTTGTTGTTATACATTTATTTCTCATATTTGCTGGAAAAGGCTTCATGAATGCCATTATAAAAATAGTGAAGATAATGATGAAAATTATTAATATATTTGTGTAAACTGAATACCTTACGTTCAAAAAACAGTTCTGTTCTTTAAATAGATATCATATTTTGAAAAATAAGTGATTTAAGTAAATTCGCATTGAGTAACAAAATACAGGTGATATAGCGGGAAATGACAGGTTTCATGGCAGATATTGTCGATTAATTTCTCTTTCTTGTATTATGGTTACCATGGATCTAAATAAAGCATAACCATTTTGCGTGCGAAAACTGCAACATAATCTGTGGAGGTTTTTTTCTAGGCAGGAAGCTGGTAATTTAAGTGATTAAGCAATGCTTCAAGCCTTCCCACTCCCTCCTTTGCCTTTACTCTCCAGGTTACTCATTTGTGTGTCTTTGTCATTGCTGAAGGTGTGGTGAGGGCCGCCAAAATCGCCACCCTCAACTTCCGTTACCTTTTCAATCTCTTCTCCTGATTTAAACATAAATACATTAATACATTTTCACCAAGGCCAGCACATTTGTTTAAATCCCCATTGAGGGGTGGCTTGTGCTAAATTTGAGTGTTCACTGCATTTTTGAATAGATGCTTCTCTTGTCCAGATCAGTCTCGTAATCAATGTGGTCTGTCTGTGCCTCATTGGTCTTGCTATTCAGAGGATTGGTATTCCTTATTTGACCGCCTCTCCTCTCTTCCATTGTGTATGTCAGTGATGCGCTTCCCTTTGATGGGCTTTATAATTGACTACATCATCCGTGCCTATGGACTATGGACTGACTCACTGTTAACCAGGCGGTGGTTTTTTCAGCTTTCTGCATCAGATAAAAACAGTTTTGTATTGGTTTCATTTGGCGTTAAAACTTCTGAGGAATGGCACAATAAATCATATCAAGTGTATGTAATGCCAGCTGAAGATAAATCAGTATGCAACTAACACAGAAAGGAATGTGTTCTAGTTAAAAAGTTGATGACAATAATATTTGTTAGATAATGGAAACTCATTAGAAGCAAACTTCCGAAATATATTTATTTAAAAATAAAGGTCAGTTGCAATAATAATGACAATAAACATGATTACAAGAATGATTTACATTATGTTACATATATTACATATATACAATGTAACAGGGGATCAATGAAAACATTTTGGCCTGCAAATTTAAAACGGTTGTTATTGTGCTCAAACTCACATTTGTTATAGTCACAGTCCTGACATCAGTATTTTAGTTCATGTGGCGGGCCAGTAGTTACATGTTAAGGTATGAAGTCTAAACATGGAGCAGATATTGATGCCTTGGCTATTCTGCTGAACATGGTTGCAGTGAGTGCTGTAATCTTGTGCTCATAAGGCATTTGTCTGGAAGACACTGTTGGGACATGCTTTCAGGCCGGGGAGATGAGATGATTACCTGTTACAAAAAACTGATAAGATTAATAAAGTGTAATTGTTATTCATGTAGAGTGTCTTTTCTAGTTTGTGTCACTCATATTAACATCTCTTAAAAAATTAAAAAATTAAAAACTATTACAACATTCTTACTTGAAAAATATACTCTCTTCAAGTTTATCTGGGTCGCTTTTGGTTGTTATTGTGCCGCGTGTAATAAGTTCACAAAGCGATTAAAATTGTATTGTCAGGGAACAGGGACCAGGACCAAAACGCAGAGTGAAAAACACAAAACTCCAAACAAAGACTTTAATATCCAAAACAGGTAACAAAAAGCAGGGAATGAAGGGCCTCGCAGGGCAACTCTCGAAAAACACAAAGAAATCCTTCACAACAGAAAAACAGCAGAAACCAAAAATCCAAAAAGAAAAACGCGCAGAACAGAACTCGGGCAGGGCAGGTACTCACGGGCGGAAACACAGAGGCAGAAAAACATGCGGAAACACAAGGAACCAGCACCCGAGTCAGGGAAGCAAAGAACTTAAATAGACACGACACGAACAGTACACAGGACGGCACAATGCACAATCAGACCACAGAGAGGGAAGGGAA
This sequence comes from Anguilla anguilla, assembly GCF_013347855.1. Taxonomy (NCBI): domain Eukaryota; kingdom Metazoa; phylum Chordata; class Actinopteri; order Anguilliformes; family Anguillidae; genus Anguilla; species Anguilla anguilla. The sequence continues at coordinate 29,941,559 of NC_049204.1, read as the reverse complement.
AATGAGACATAACCAAAAAACAATAATAGAATAATTGAAATCAATAATACAATTAAACAGGGAAAAGGAACAGAACTACAAACTGAAGTGCCGCCGTCTGGCGGCCCAAAAAAGGAAACGCAGACAAACACAGAACCATGACATGTATTCTATTCTTTTAATTGCCATTTGCCAATATAGTGAATGCTTTTCCCACAAACTTAGTATGACCAAGATTACATATAATGCATAACATATTTGCACAATTTAGACAAATGCTTTACCTCCTGAACCGATCTGTTCCCAAGCAAGTATCTTCATTGTCAAAGATTAGGATAGGAATAGAAATGAAATGGAATGGAACATGATTTTATGTGTATTACCAGACTCCAGGGCCTGTATTAAATGCAGTTTGACCCACCAGCGCAACATAATAAGGTTGAATTTAGTGCATTTTGTTATGCACAAATATACATGGCAAGTCTTATGTTTAAATTCCTCACAGTGAGTCCTCAGAATGCAGGCATCTGTGCACATTCAGGTAAATTATTATGTACCAAAATAAATATAGAGAAAAGGGACCTGTTCTAGAAATCAAGAACATTTTCAGTGTGTTTTCAGCTTCATGATGTCAGTCTAGTATTGCCTGGCTCACTATTGTTTTATTATCTTATATTGTATGGAATTCAAATGAGTTAATTTTCAAGACTAGTCTTCAAGTTTCATGCTAATCTTGCAGGAATTGGCTTAATGAGCTTAAGTCCAGGACTTTAAATACTGACCTTGTGTATGCTTAATATTTAACTTGGTCATGCAAGGATGGCAGAAACATGCAAAATTGTTAGAAGAAGGGATGTATTATGAAAATGTTGTTGTATTATGAAAATCAGGAGCTTGATATGGGTAACGATAAGTATCATATGAATATAATGGATGCAGTTACTACTTTTGTGGGGCTATGAATCTGTTACTCATGCACACAGTAAAGTGGTCAGTGTTAAATGAACTCTAACAGAGCACATACATAAACTCTAGTTTATGTTAGAGTTGAATTAACACTGGGGATTTTACTGTGCACAATATGGCAAGCAATGCTTTTATAGATGAGTGAACCCAATAATCATAGTCGATGTGCATAAAAGGTCTCATATGACTTGACAGCAACTTTGCATACACAGCATGATAATGAATATATTGTGTACGAACCAGAAAAAGGTTCAGTCACATGGCATGGAGAGCTTATCAGTATATGGAAAACATGAGGCACATGCAATATTCAAATATTACCAACATTGTTATTAGAATAACCTTTAAAATTGTATTCTGTATTAGCATTGCCTTCGGAGTACTGACCTAGAATTGAATGTAAAACACACATTCAAAACACTTTAGTAGGCTTGCTACATTAAGAAATTCCTAATACCCTATATCAAGCATATTTTTTGGCTTGGGAGCCTATATTAGTGTGCAAGATGTGTTTATTTTTAAGGTTCATATGTGTTATCATTATTATTGTTGCTATTTTGATTCCTGAAATGTCTACCCTTCTACTCCAAAAGGGTAGAATGTTAGAGATGTCAGGGAATCTGGCTCTGGAATTGGCTAGATTAATATTTTTCTCCACAAATATCATTTATACATTTTTATCTTCTGCCATTTACTTCTGCCCAGTAAGAACAACGCCAGGTCTGTATTAGCGGCCTTTGCTTCAGCACACACATGTTGGGGATAATTACTGAAATAACCTACAAATTTTGGCCAAATTCGTGCTTCCTGCTTTCAGCCTGTGACAAAAGAAAGCTGCTGGCTTTATGACTCATAAAATTATAAGTAATTGAAAGACTCTTTGTTTTAATAAATAGCAGCAGTAGTTTTATACAAGAATCTACTTGTGCAAGGGCGCATTTGAGTTACACCCAAATAAGGCTTGGTCACCCAACATGTGCGGTCCTGCTACACAAACTACATCTATAAGGAAACTGTCTGTATATCACATAGGTTAAAGCACGCCAGATCTTTCCAGTATGTCATTTAATTCCAGCACAGTAAATATGAATTTAAAAAAAGACTCTCTTTAGAAATGTATCCAGTCTTAAGTTCAGAGACATCTTTGTATGCGGTATTTGAGGTATTCTGTTTTCTCTGGCTGAAATTGTTTCTATTTTTTAAATGACAAAATAATTATGTCAAACAAATATATCACACACTTAATGACCCACATTTTATTGTATGATGTTTCAATACAGTTTACATTGGATTCCATATTTTCAGAAAGGTACGGCCAGACCCAAAATGTGACAGCACAATAATCAAGTTTTTACATCTGCAAACAACAACATTGAGAAAAAAAATAGAAACAGTCTTGGTTACTTGGTTAATAAGCACATGCGACAGTAGTAAATGCAGTTATCACATATACAGTAACTGGCTTTGTTGTACCACCATGTAAAACAGGAACTTACGCAAATTTTCAGCGAAGAGATCAATCATCAATGAACATCACATACTGAGACCTGTGTCCAAGGTAAAATGCACTAAAAATACCTATGCACAAAACAACAAGTGAACATTGAACAGCAACATAGAGCTTAATGGAAGATAAAATGAGTACAGCTCAAGAATTGCTATAGTATGCCAATAGCCAATTCTAGCACACACTTTGAGGGAGCACAGGCAAAATACCTAATCTGTTGTATGATATTAGAATATAATGTCATTCACTGCAACTGAAAGTATTGCATCGCATATTGCAAACTATTGTCATTCTTAATGATACTCCAAAAAATATTTCAAATAGATTACTATAAGTAATGAATTCATAGACATTCAATTGAACAAAAAATTCAGATTATTCAATGAAATCAACATTAATTCCAGAAATGCTGCAACAATATTATTTTTAATTCAGGCTGTAAGGTATTCATGTTTAAGGGAATGATCCACTGATCAACGTATGTATAATGAAGTCCAGTGTTTGGTAAGGTAATAGTGATTTTAATAAAAGAAAAAGAGACTGATTTCACATTTAAATTATTATGTTAAAAACACATTTTTGGGTGAAATCTTTTGGAAACTTTTAATCAATGACAAAACTGCAACTTCAAACCAATTAGAAGCATTTCTAAATACCAATGTTTTTAATAGGCTATAAGCTGTAAGCCATACACATGATGTGGTTTTATTTAATTAGCCTTTTCTCTTTGGGTTGTTTAGGTCTATCTGGTTTAGCATTATTGTCTGTAAACAGTCTCTAGAATTCAGTACATAATGAATGCTGGGACTGACTTCTCAATGCACACTGGGAAGTACAGTTCCTTATAGGCAATAAATAGGCACTATAGATGAGCTTCTGTTTATAAACAATGCAGAGAGCATTCACAGTTCAGGGGCAATTGAAACAGGGAATACTCAGGTTTTTAAGCATCTACCTCTTCTGCATTATTTTATCAACAATAAAACTGCAATATGAGATTCAAGCCAGTTGTGTTTTTCTTGTTGGGAGAGATAATCAAAGGTATGATATCAATTACAACTATGACTATGAATGCAGTTATGTGGCATTTTAAAAAAGTTTTACATATATGTTCATAAATTATATAGATGCCACTGAAGTTACACAGTCTCTGCTTAATCTTTTGACCCCTGTCTGTGCAATGCAAATACAGTGTGATGACAAGAGAACTCATCTATAGGAAACAGCTTCATTTGGAATGTTTACAGCACTAATGTTTTCACCAGTTTATGTTGTGTTCCTAGAATATGTGATTTAGGGCTGGACAAGATGCTCAGGTGCTCTGGGCAAAATAGGGATAACCCCCCCTTACTACAAATTTTTTAAAAATTAAAAAAAAAAAACTTAATAGTTCAACAAAAATGTAAAACAAATGTAAAAACTAATGCAAAACTTTTTTTGTACATTGACTCCTATTTATGACAGCAAAAACTTGCGTGGTCCCGAGTGATCTGGCGCCCCTAGTGGTCTGGTGCCCCTAGTGGTCTTGCGCCCGGGGCAACTTCCCAGTTTTCCCAGTGCTTCTGCTGGCCCTGCTGCATGTATATGTAAATCCGTGCATGGACACTAATGCTGTCTCCTTGAGTAATGTTTATATGCTAAATTGCTTCAGAAAGCTGCTTAAATGGACAACAATGTTATAATTATGTAAAAAATATGAACTATTTACATAAACCAAGAAAACGCTAACGTAAATACAGAATGCATTGTCTATAATATTAGGCTGACCTGTTTACCTCTCAGGGAAAATACGGAAAGGCTCTCATTTAGTGTGGATCACTCACAGTATTCTCGATCATTAATGGAGAACAGTATTTGCCTACCAGACTCTGCTTGCTATAAGGAAGAATAATGAAACTTATTCTCTGAGAGGCCCACTTGATAGAGCCTTCTCCTCATTCCACATCAGCCTCCTCCTCATTATTGCCTTCAGGGTTGAAATCCTTCCCTGGTAGCAGGCCGTACTCATTCAGGAACGCTTCCACATCGACTGCAAAGAACTCCTCGTTTAGGTGGCGGGTGGCACACAGGAAGTTTCCCAGAAGCTCGCCGGATTTGTACACCAGTATGGTGGGCAGGACATCGTTCGAGAACCTGTCGGCCGCTCCCGTGCTGGAGGCCTTGATCTTGCAGAACCTGACGGTGGGGTGCTCTGCTGCCAGGCAGGTGAAGCAGTTGTTGAGCACCTCGCAGCCCTTGACCTCAGCCTCGTAGATGTGCACCACGACGGTGGTGAGGTGGTGTTCCTTCTCAATGACCTCCAGGAAGGCCTCGCCGCTCTCCAGCTCCTGCACGCCCTCGAACTTGGGTGCGAAGCTCAGGCGGTCGCGCATCTCCTGCATGCACTGCCTGCGATACCTGCGCAGGTCTTTTTCATCCTCCTCCTTGATCAGCTCGTACTCCTGTGCGCTCATCTATGTGGGGGGAACACATGGATGCACACCTTTACACAGCCTTGCAGTGAGATTTTAAAGGTGAGCCTAGTCTAGGAGTCTCGCCAAAGCCACTGGCATTTGTGAGTGAAGTTCCCTTTACTTCTAGATTCTCAAAACCACTGATGTATATGGTGTCCTTACATAAATCATACATTTCATCCATCTTCAGTGATCTAGCAGTGTTGACTGGCTTTGAAGCCATATACAGTTGATATGTATGTATGTGCCACTGTGTCACCTGCTCTAACTGTCACCAACATTTACAGTATGAGGCACATTTATCGAAAACACGTGCTTAATCCTTTCCGTACTTATGCCTGAACCGTAATGGTTTTACAAACATGGGAGCCATGGGTAATCTTGTTTGTCTGCTGCACACGTCTAGACTGACCTTGCGATGTCCTTTGTCCGGTCCTCCCTCCTTGTGGGTGGAGGACATCTGCCGGAGCAGCTCCCGCTTGCTGGGGGGCATGGAGTCCTGGTCCACGCTCTCCAGCTTAAACTTCCTCCAATCATTGATCACCCCCTTGGGGCCTGGAGTGATTTCAAGTTCAAAACTGTCATTGCAAGCGGCAACAAGACAGCAAGGCAGCTAGAAACACAGTCACACACAGATAGGTTGCGGACGATTGATAACCTTATTGCAAAGCACTGTGAAGGTGCATGATGTTACAGTATGCAGGCCATATAAGCTGCTGAAGGATTAGGTATATATTAGCATTTTACGGCTGCTTTGCTTATGATTTAGTCTGCTTATGATTAAGCAGCTTAATGTATCTGTTTTTACTACATATTCATCTTCTAATAGCTGATTTGCAGCAAGAACATTTTTATGGTCAAAGCATCCCATAATGTATGCTGAAGGAAAGCGGGGCTATGTGAATTCACAGGTCTGTTTTTAAAAAGAGATGTTAAGCAATAGACAGTGTTTCACACTGTTCTACGTTGGACCTGATGAAAAAGTGAAACTACAGAATTGAAGCTCACAGAAATATTTGCTTCTCATTAAGGAGGTTTTGAGCTTAAATATCTTGAAGGCTTGTAGGCTGGTTGCTGGGCTGTGCCTGTTTCAGTCTTTTGGAAACATCTCTATAATTACAGTACTGAACTCTGCTGAAGAGAGACCGCGCCTTTTAAGAGCTTCCTGTCTGATCCCGCATTTTTTTGACGCTAGATCATATGAGACCTATCTTCACCTGTGTGGGTTGTTGGCAGCTCTTCCTCACCCATAACTGGGTTTGACAGCTTGTTTAAAAGTCACCTGGAAAATATAAGAAGTGAGAAGAGATTTAAGTTCCTGTCCTTGCATGACCAAGCCCTCTGTCATCCAACAGTATTCACTCATTCAATCCCATTTTACAAATGCAGAAATGGCATTAATTTCACAACGGTGACAACTTACTGTATATACCTATCTGTCCATGATTTCTTTCAAGGGCATATAAATAAAAAATACATTTAAAGTGTAATACTTAAATATTTACATAAATTGAAGCAAACTGGTTAAAGCTTCAGTCATATCTGGAACAGAATATTTGCAGTGTGTGTATTTGTGTGGGTGGGGGGGGCATCTATACATATTATGTAATTGAAGACACAAGTGTACGAAATGTTCATGAGTGCAACACACTGTAGGAAGCTGTCAGCATCACTAAATTCAATCTAGGTTGATGTGGTGTAAGAAGATTATCTACTTTGGTTTCTATTGGAAAACATGGCTGACTCCTCATTGCGGAGGCAACATGAGTAGGCTGTACCACATATGCATTTCTGTAAAATAAGTAGCTAGTAACTAGCTGGCATAATAAGATTCCTGATATTCAACAATAAAATTCTACATTAGAAACAAATACCAAGAAAAAAATTCCAATGCCATGTCAGTTATAGCTATTCTCTGTACAGATTTCATTTTTCTACTTCTTACTATGCTGTATGTAACATAAATAATTACAGTATAAAAATTATCACTTAATTTCCTTAACCTGAGATTATAAAAGGAATGGTAAATCTATGTCAATTTTTAAAGTCACAAATTTGGTTGCAGATGTTAGCAATCCTTTGATTAAGCAATTTCATTTTCTCTGTACAAGCATCCAAATCCCAGCACATTGAAAACACTGTATTTTAAGAACAAGAGAAGGGTTCTACCTATATTACATACAACGACGTGACGTGAGTAAATGCATGTGATCTTGACCGTGTGAAATAATGCCAAGGAACTTGGATTGGAGCATTGCCAGCTGAAACCCATATATCACAGATAAGCCTCATTAATCTTCAGCATTTCAATCCTCAGATCTGCCCTCCCAACTCTTCTACATAATATACCTGTCACACGACTGCCAAAAAAACTTTTATGAGTTTATAATCTCATGATCTTACATCTTTTGGTTGGCATTTGGAGATGCTTTTCATAGCATGTGTAGAGGTATCCCCCTCCACCCAAATAAGGCAGTGTCACAAAAACACATGTGGCCACACTGCACATGGTCATTTCCTATTGCATATTCCAATTAGAGGTCCCTGAAAGCTCTATGGGGCCACAAGGTTTATGGTGGAAGCATTGTTTCGAAGCGGTTTTTGCTAAGCTAGACCCCACCTACACTTGTCACACAAAGCCTCCCTCTGTGCAATATACATTCACTAATCACTGTGTCTGTATGGATACTCCATCATTTAAACTTTCCCTTACACTGTACATAAACTGACTAATGCAAAGTGAATTGCAAAAATTTGTTGTGTAACAACTTCTTGTTATTGTTACTGTCAGCACACTGATCTGAAGCCTACTGGCTCATTTTATTCACTTAAGTCTGCTGCTTCATCTTCCCATCTAGAGACAGGTGAAACACTATATTGGTTCTTTAACTTTACAAACAAAAACACCTTCTACAAGGATCAACACAAAATTATGGAAGCCACTATCTGACACTGAGGTCTGCCCTTTTTCCTTTACAAACATAGCCTTGCTATAATCCTTTCCCTCATTTTCGCATTCTGTACATCTAAGCTGTTCTTCATTTACATCATATCGGTTCATTTAGTATCAAGAGCTCTAACAGAAAAAGGAATTCTTCATTTTTGTCTTTTATCATTATCACTATCACCAAAATTAAAACCACATTGATTATAAGGTAATTAGAAAACTATTTACATGTTCAGTCCTACAGTAGTACAATTAGCTATACAAATCCAATATATATTGAATACTTTTTACTCCATTGTTAACGTAAATGTTAAATGTTAATATGGCCATTGTCTCGTACAAGTGTGTCTTATACTTTTCTGAAATACAGCAAGATTGGACAAATTAAATGATTTCATTTTGATTTAAATGAAGTCTGAGCAAAAGCATCACATTTTTCCACAAAAAAAATATAAAAATTCTGAAGAGCAAAATAAAATGGTGACCTTACCCGTTTCTTTTAGGCCTCCTGGTATTTTTACTGTTACTGACAGCTCCACTTGTAATGTTTTGCAGTAGCTTGTCCTTTCAATTGTCTAAGACACAGCATGTGTGATGAATGGGCAGGGCTAGTGGCTGTTTTCTAAGAATAAGTAAGGATCATAATGGTGACCCTCTCAGAAATAGCCCCAGGAGCTTAAGAGGATTTCGAAGCAGGAATTAAAGACCTGAACTCAATTAGGCTGGTGGACATAGGAGCAGCAAGACAGATAAAGCTGAATCAATGAAACCGGTGTTGCCTCTTGCTGTTCATGGAGGGTTTGTGTCTATTGGATGTGTTGGTATATTCCAGGTGAAATATTAAACCAGGGGCACCTATTCACCCATACTTCATGGGGAGAGCTCTCCAGCGTCTAACTGGTGTGCAGTGAATACTGTTGCGCAAAATGGCAGCCATGCAGCAATACTCATTAATGATGGCTGACAATAATTACCCTTTCACCCCTTTCACCATGCAGTAATTTGAAATGTTTAATTAATTTTCTTCTTCTTCATTTGTTTGTTTGTTGGTTAATTATATGTCTGTGGCAGTCGGTCCGCCTGAGAGGCGGATTGGTCTAGGCTGCACTGGCTGGTGGAGAGAACACACGCACCTGGGCTGCGTTGGCTAATCAGCCCAGGTGCTTAAAGGTGTGCTGCTCTCCACAGTTCGGGGCCGAGACTGGGAGCTAACACCAAGAGCGCAGATATGATTTTCATTTTGTTTTTGTTTGAGCACTGAAGTCAATTAAAGTAGTCCTCAGCTGAAAAGTTGGAGGAGCTGGACTTCGCCAGTGAGGTCCAGCTCCAGGCGGGTCAGCAAAAGAGCAGGGAACTGAAAAGTTGCTGTGCTGTTTTACTTTTCTTTTGTCTTTGTTATTTTAGCTTGTTGTTTTAATTCATTGTTTTTACCCGGAACCCGTGAGGGGGAAGGGTGAAGTGGTCCGTTTATTTTATTTCGTGTTTGTGTGGGTGCACTCTCTCTCTCTCTCTCTCCATGCGACAGAGACGGTGTTCCCCGGCATTGTCGCATCTCTCTCCCCGGGGTGTCACGCTTGGCGTGTGACAATGTCCTTATCCTCTTCCAGTACAGCAAAAGAAACATCCATGTTAAATACATAATGACTCCACCAGGACCAGCAAACTGGAAGGGAAAATAGTGAAAGCGGGTGAAAAAAGTCCGCACAAGAGCGCTCGCAAAAAAGCTGTTTTGACAATGGGACAGCCCTAAACCCTCGTGGGCTTGACGGGAACGCGCAGAATGGGACATTCGCTAAGAAGGGCGGGACTTGTGGAGTTTTTGCTAACGGTCAATTAAAGTCAAATAGCAATTATTTTTACTGGAATTATGACATGTACACGAATCCGACTAATGCATATAATATAGGTTATTTAGGCCAACTAAGTAGGTCCAGACAGAGAATCAAAAGGAAACAAACCCAGTTATGCCATTTGGCACCTCGACTTAAGGAATATGATATTTTTTGAAGAGAATAGCCCCTAGAAAATAGGCTACAGCCACAATAAATATAGTCCTTCAGTTTTAGTATCAAATGTAGCCTAAGTAGATGTTTATACGCTTCAATGTGGTGAAGGAGAAAGTTTTAAAGCTCTTTTTTTAAAAGTTAGCATTTAATATTTCAATAAATCATAAAAGAATATGGAATATCATTATATCATGGTTCATTCGTAAAAAAATAATTTAAAAAAATACGAAATCTAAAACCGTGCTTATTTTCCAAAACCGAATCGAAATCGAACCAAACTGAAAAAAAAAACAATAATCGTTTAGCACTATAGCGATGGATTAAAATGAATGTGCCCCAGGAGCTCATCTCCCCCAGACAGAACTGAATAAAAATAAACCAATTTCTTGTGGAATTTATAGAGCTCTTGGAGGCATTGTACTTAACATGAACATTTTTAAAGCTTCAGCTAAGAAAGCGGAATGTGAGGTATTGCCGTTTCACGCATCGTTTGATTGCGTTCGACTGGAAAATTACCATGGAAATTTACCATCTCAGTTCCAGCTCAACCAGGTGTCAAATTAAGGAAGGCATTCATAAATTAAACAATAAGCTGAAAGAGTTGAGTCGCTTAGAGCAAGGGAAAAGTTTGGCCTGCATTGCGCGCCACACGATAGAGAAGCAGAATTTTCCATTCCGTGGCATTTTGATGTCAAGTGACTGCATGAAGTTATTCAGGGACTCCAGTTAGAATGGTGTGTTAGAAGGTCACGATGTACAGCATGCATTCAGCAAACGAGATGGCAATATGATACCAGCAATCATCTTAACACGATACCTGTAAAAACATTCCAAAAAATTTGAACCAGTTTTTAATTATGTTTAACAGAGGAAGCAGGTCTGAGCAATACAAAATGTTATGTGTAATAGAATATGGCAAACTGTTTTTTTAATATAAAAATACAAATATTTCGTTAAAAAGTAATAATAAATTAAGTTAACATTAGCCATTTATGGACACATAAGGTATTCCAAACCAATATAATAAAATGTTCTGCAGAGCAATGTATGAACATCATATGACCTGAGGTTAACCCTGACCAAAAAATAATAAAGATGTTCTTCTGTGCCAGAGAAGGCTTCTTTCCTACTTTACGATGTCTTTTGCAAAATACACCTCAATGATGGCTTGTTTATTTAATACCTTATTACCTACGCTATATGACCAAAAGTATTTGGACACTCATTGGTCTGGGGCTGTTTTTCATGGTTTGGGCTGGGCCCATTAGTTCCAGTGAAGGCAAATCTTAATGCAATGACATTCTAGATGATTCAATTCTTCCAATATTGTGTCAACAGTTTGGGGAAGGTCCCTGATTCAGCATGACATTGCCCCCAGGTACACAGTGAGGTCCTTACAGAAATGTTTTTTTTTTCTTTCAAGATCGGTGTGGAAGAACTTGACTGGCCTGCACAGAGCCCTGACCTCAATTGCAAGCGCCAGGCCTAATTGACCAAAATCCCTGCAGCCATGCTCCAACATCTAATATAAAGCCTTCCCAGAAGAGAGGAGGTTGTTATAGCAGTAAAGGGTTGACAAACTTTATATTAATGCCCATTATTTTAGATGAGATTGCAGATGTCAGGTGTCCACATACTTTTGGCCATGTTATGTATGTGCGAAAAGCACTAGTAGGTCTTTGAATAGGGATCCACTATTGAGTAAAACAATCAGTATGTGATCAGAAATCACTGTGTTACAATAATCAATTATCATTGCAGCAAACTCTCATGATGGATCATCATGACATTAAAATGTCAGAAATTAATCATTAGAGCACATCGACTTTCATCTCCGCCAGTCTGCAATTACCTGTATACTGCTGATGACATGCAGTGTACATTGTGCCATTTAACTCGGTATCAGTACATTTATTGGCTTAAAGGCTTACAGATACTATTTTAGTGTGGACAGAATCAACACACGTCACTGGGGCCTAAATGCTTTCTGCCTGTGTTCCTAAGGAAACCATGTACTTCTGGATTTAAACTGGTTATTGAATTCATCCCTTGTGACAAATACAGTCAAAACGAGAGGAAATAATTGCACAATACCTTAGTTTTATGATTTATTTTCAAGAAAATGCTGGAACACAAAATAGTGTATATTCCCAAAGGTCATGTTTCCAATATAAACCACCTTTAGGTTCAACATTCAATTGCATGATTTATCCCAGTAGCAGACTGTGCCTTAGATATAGAGAGAAATCCCTCTTGGTTTATATTATATCCTTGGAGAAAAATACTAAACAGTATTGATCGTCAGTTTTCAGTACTGTTCGGAATGGTCAAATGCCATTGTATGGTTTACTGCACTGATCACTAGAGGGCAGTAAGTCTCAGTGTAAAAAGAAATATGTGTCTGTATGAGACATACAAATTGCATTAGTATTTGTGTGTTTGTGTGTATTTATGTTACACACAATGCTAGAATACACAGAATTAGAGCAGTAAGTTACACAGAAGCAATACTCTTCATAGTTTCTCCTTGCATGTACCCATGTATTTGTGCTACTACTCTGATCTGATGGAACATCCCCCAGTATGTAAACTTTTACATAAATATTTATGGTTTGCAGGCTTTTAAAAGAGGAGTTGTTATATTGCAATCTAGGCAAAAGAAATTAACCCACTGCAAGTCTTGCCTGAATAAGATGAACAGATGAATCTTGTGTATACTTGTGTCTGTAAAAGAAAGAGAAAGTCTGTGAGAGAAAGGCAGTGAACATCCTCTCTACATGTCAGACCTATCTGAAACGAGAGCAGGCTGCTTCAGACAGTGCGACATGGCGCACTCCTAAATAAACATGGCCGACAGTACAGAAAGGAACAGGGAAACCACAACTGAGAGTCATAACTCGGGGAAAAGGAACTCAAGTAGGTGGAGCTTAAAGCTACCTGCTACAATTAGGATGGTATCACAAATGCATAGGTTACAGTTGAGTTGGGTTGGGGGGGGGGTTAGTGGGAAAAGTAGATTCCAGTGAATGCTAGTGCCTTCGGCAAGATTTGTGTCTCTGTTAAGATGGTCGATTGGACGATATGAGTCACATTCCATAGGGGTTTAATCTTTATCTTTTAAGTCATGCAGGCCTGAGAAAATGTGAGGTAAAATCGATCCAAATATAGTGATCTAGGACGATAGAAGCAGATAAAACAGGGACAAGAGCCTTTGGGAATTGAATGCATATTTATAATCAACACTTCATGTCCGTCTCTCTCCTCTCACCTGTCCATAATTCCTCCACATCACTGAATTCAGCCAATAAGGCTTCTCAACTGGTTACTGCACTGAGACTGCTCTTCTTGCAGTCACACAGTATCAGAAGACTCGACCCTTTCCTCACCAAAGAAGCCACTCAGCTATTGGTCCAAGTTGTGGTAATTTCTCATCTGGACTATTGCAGCACCTTGCGGGCGGGCTAACTTACTGGTCTGGGCCATCAGGCCATTGCTACAGCTGCAGATTGCTGCTGCTTGGCCAGTCTTTAACCCACCTGCATTTACAGAAAGCACGCCACTTCTTACTTCTGTTTGTCAAATCTATTCACTTTCACTGACATACCAAACTGCAAGGGGGCTGCCCTTTTCTACCACCCGGCACTTAAAAAGGGAAAGAAAGCTATTAGGCATAACATACCTGCCACTCTCCTGTGTGCTAGGGAGTAATCAGTGAGCACAGTGCCGATGTTATCAGTTTCCACAATAAAAGTGAAGAAGAAATAGGTGACAGAGAGCATAATGTAAACACATTGCCTTTCATATGCCTCATTGATTGATTATTGCTAATGTATTATTGTCCAGAAATTACATTTGTCTTTCCACTTCTCATCATTTTGATGTGACCACAGAGATGAACAGGTTTAGTGTTTCTTGGGCAAATGCAGACCCATTGTAAAGCAATTAAAAAATCTGTCAAGGTTAAACTTTGGCTGAACATTGAGCTGTCAAAATCAGACCAAATCTTGATTTGACTATGTTAAGAATCATTAATTTAGACACTAATAAATGTTTATGTTAGTGTAGAGAATATGACCTTTAAATGTATTCTTTACTGATCAGTCATGTATGGTGGATTTCCATTTTGTTGCAGTGATTGAAATTCAAATTCAAAATTCATAATGGTCTAGAGAAAATAAAGGGGATGCTCCATGACTGTATAACTGACACCCAGTCATCTCAGAGGTTCCAAATGGCTCACTACTCGGCTGAAAAAGTGCTTCGTGCTCCAAGCAGAAGTCAACAATGATTGTTTCTAAGTGTAAAAAGCATTCGGAGAATGCTTGAATGCATGCATAAATTTATGTCAGCAAATCTTTATGGCTGCTGGCACGTGAGATTGCATGTGTGGCATGACGCTTTCTTTCTGACTGCGTTCATTTGAAAGATTAATTGCGGTACTGTTACTGCTTCCCTAATGGCAATGAGGCTCTGAAACGAAATGGAAGGTACCTGCCAGAAAGCAGACATCATGTTGAAACTCTCAATGTCGGCCGCTTTCTTTTGTGAATCATCAGGTTTTACAATTCTCTGTCACCTGTGCTTCACATTAACATACCCTGATACTAACCCTTTGGAAAAAACCTCAGCCGTGTCTCAACATGTCAGTTTCATTGTGGTAATGATGAAAAGTTCTTATCAATTGATCAAATAAGCCTGGTGTGCCAGAGTCTTGTATCTACAACTAAAATGGATAATCACTGATACAGTATGCTGCTTTATAGTGAATATATTATATTTACTGTGGGAGCATTGTGTTTTTTACAGAGTTTAAAAAGCAAAAACTGTTTAGTCTTGCATTCATATAGCAAGAAGTGGAATGGAAGTACATTTGTAGAGTCCACTTAACACTCATTTATGAACAATGTGTGAATATATGTGTTCTCAGTTTTCCTCCTTCCCATAGAAACTGTCTCAACATCTTATCCTCTGGCATTTGTAGAGTGAGGTGAGGAAGTAGTTTTCTTATCTATTCGGAATATGATTTATGACAGCAGTGCCAGGTAAATACAAAAACCAGCAGACCCTGGCCACCCCTAGTCTAGGGTCTCTAGAAACATTGGTGTTTACTGGTAGACAATGTCACATCATCAAGTCATACAGGCAAATCGTTTGTTGAAGGGGGTAATTTTAAAGGCTATAATTATAGCACTTGAGTTTGATATAGGAGAAAGTCTGATATTTTTGGGTAGAACAGAATCACCTAATTTATTAGTCTGGGGCTCCTTACTTGCTGGTGTGGTGAGACAGAGCCTGGAAGCTGTAATTACCTGTGGTTAAGGGGAAGTTCCTGTAAAAATACCCCTGCTGAAAATTTCAGCTAAAACCAGCCTAAATTGGTCAAGCTGGTTTATGCCGTGTTTTCAATACATTCAGCTGGTTGACCAGCTGTTTACTAGCTAACCAGCCTATGGTCAGCTAGTCCACCAGCTTGGCCACCAGCTTACTCTACCAGCTTAACCAGCTTTATTCAGCCACATATCAGCTTTGACCAGTCACAGACCAGCTAAGATCAACTAGAAGTGCTCAAAACAGCTTAAATCAGTTTAGAATCCCGACTGGTCTGAGCAGGAGTTTTTTTTTAGCAGGAAGACATTGCAGTAGGAGAAATTCCCACTTGTGAGTGTATTAACAGCTATCCTGATTCATGGATAAAAGGAATGCAAATGTTTCCTTGTTTCACAACATCTTCTGGCTAGTTTCTGTTGGCTTCTTGTGATGTAAAATTATCCTCCCCCACACACACGTACACATGCTGACACACTTCTCTCCATCTTACTAGCAACCTGCGCCACTTCATTCTTGATCTCAGAACTAGAGTGAATCAACAGCTTCCCGATTTACACCAATTTATCACTAGGGGGCACAGTAGGAGGACAAAGTTACTTGAATTACTCTGGATAAGAGCATCTGCAAAGTGCCAGTAATTTTATTAAAACTTTAATGCGGACCTTTTATTCACCGGTACACCATAGCAAAAATATACTGTAGCATATTTACCAGCAGGCTGCTGAGGTTCCAAAGTACTGCTTCCTCTGCAGTCCACTGCAAGAACTGCATTATGTAACTGCAGTTGTTAGTGAATTGACATAGATTTTCTATACAGAGCATGCTGGAATGCTGGAATGCTGGAATGCCTGAAAGACCTGACTTTCAGTCCGCGAGTCTACCCCCAAGATCACTGTGTCACGTGACAACAAATCCACAAATCCATGACAGTTACGGGGCTGTTGAGCGGAAGTCTGTCTCCTGTGTGGTGCCCCTCCAGCATGTCCCCTCAAACAGAGAAAATAGACAGCCTCCAGGGTACAGAGACTAGTTTTAGCATGTGTTCTTTTTTTTAGTATTTATTGAGTACATATTATCTTACTTCAATATTTTGAGTTTTTTTGTATGTGTGTTTTTTAAGGCACACCTGTCAAATTTTGAGCATCAGAGTACTATATTGGGACCATCCCCACAATCTTACTGATTAGCTCGCACTGTTGGGGAATGAGCTTTATTTTCTCCTGATTTTATGTGATATTAAGCTGACATAGGTAACAAGAAAAGAATGCATATTCCCTAAATGAATACACCTTCCCAACTTCCTTTTGGTACTTCCTGATGCCAAAATTTCTCTGTTAATCATTTTCTGACCTTGAGATATCTGCTGAGGACTATATTTGATGTGCAGTACTTACTTTCAGGTGTGTGTTTGTGTGCATGTGTGTATGTGCAAGATTATTTTTCCAGGCCATACAATGCATGATTGTATGGCCTGGAAAAACCGCCAGTGTACCAGAAAGGGGGTAGGAGGACATTTGGGTATGCAAAGCACCAGACTGTGTAGGTAAGTAAATACTTCCCACTCAAATGCAGTAATACAAACACCCTTCCACCATTTGTACATGATTACAAACATACACAACCCTTCACCTTCCATAGTCCCTGTTTAAGACACATAAATCTGATTCAGTTCAGAGTAAACAAGCCTTCAAGTTAGCCTCTTTTGGAGAAAATGTCAAGAAGACGTTTACATTCAGAAAGCCAAATGTAATCACAGATTGGCCACACTGCATTTAATCTCTTTCAGAGGTTTCGACTCTAGAGGGAAATTAAAGGTTCTGCTAGCCAGGTGGTTTGTGCCGACCTAGAAATAACATACCCATTTATTCAGTGGTGCATTCATTTCAAGCTGTTAATGATAAATGAACAGATTCCAGCACACGTCCTTAATGTCTGTCAAAGTTATTTCCTTTTTTGTATTCCCTGGCACAATTTTATAAAAGCAACAGGTGATAACATCTCTCATGTGCACATTCTGTAAGCTATTGCCTACAAGTCTGCGTCCTTCCATTCTGGCTCATAACAGGGTGTTACATTTCAGTTTTTCCACATTGTGATACTGGATCCTTTCAAGAAGTGGCCCCAAGGTATTCCCCGCACCCAGCCTCTTACGGCGGTGTGAACATACAATATGTACCAAGGAACAAAAAAATACACTTCTGCAAACGTTACAAAAGGCCTGTATTAAGAATAGACTTCCACTCACTCATTGAGGGGTCAGGAATTCAGCCAAATTGTGCGTTGTGAATTAAGCGGAAATCGTGAATATGTCCTTAATATTTTTCAAAGTATTCACAGTTCACCGATCAGTGTTTTCAGTCACAGGCTAGACTCTCAATGCCCTTTGCAATTATAAGAATGCAGTCACAGAGGTCCAGAGTGAACAGGCCGGTGTAAAAATCCAGTTTTGTGCAGTCTCACTGCCACCTCTCTTCATAATTTCCAAAAATGAATTACCCAATAATTTACAGTCATTAAAAATTCAAACTAAGCAGATGCTCCAAAAAATGGTAACCTACTAGTTGCATTGATCACTCCATTATTTCTGTTTGAACTTCAGTTGTGGCTACAGCCTAACCTCATCAACCACTGAAGAAGAGAGGTGATAACTTACTGCATATCCTGGAACATGTCCAATTTACTAAAGAAAATACTATTCTGTACACAGGAAGATTTAAATGTCACTTTTATCAATGAGTGAATTTGGTGTGCTCCAAGATATAAAAAGCAACTCTGCCACCTGCAATGATCATGACAAAAATTAATTTTCAAAGTGGATTTGGTGAGTTGTGCTTTAATCACTAGATGATGAATGATGCCATAAATTCTTGGACTGCTTAGTCACAGCCAAAAATTCTATGCATTTTTTTTTTACAATGTTCCATTGCTTCATTGGATTCTTGCGAAACATAAACTGGATCTGGTACAGTCGTATTACTTATTACGGATATCATAGGAAGTTTTGGCAATCCTATTTTGGATAAACTTTCAGTCCAGGCACTGACTATTTCCTGCCAGGACTACTACAACTCCCTCCCTGCTGGCCTCCCTGTCTCTGCCATCAGACCTCTGCTGGCCATTCAAAACCGTGTTGCTCATCTGATCTACAACCTCATCAGACTCAGCCCTGTCAATCCCCTTTTCATCCCCCTCCACAGGCTACCTATATCAGCTTGCATTAAATTTTAAACCTTAGTGCTGGTCTATTGGGACATCTCTATTATATTGTCCACAGATTATCAGAACCTTCACTCCTACCAGACCCCTCATTCTGCTACCTCTGGGCACCTGGCATCTCAACCCCCATATGCCTACACTTCCAGGTCATGCCTCCTGTCTGTTTTGGCCCCCTGTCTGTTTTGGTGGTGGAATGAGCTTCCCACTGCTATCAGGACAGGAGAAACTCTGCCCATGTTATTCTGCAGACAGAATATTTTGAATACTCCCCTCTTCAGATTGCTCCATGGTTCCCCTAGCCCCCTTTGGATAACCTTTCTTTTTTCTTTCTTTCTTTGAATTCCCTTTTGAATGATATTGTAGATGTAGCAGTGTAAAGATTAATTGTCTATTGGTCCTTTTTTAATTACAATACAAATTGCTGTTTGTTAACATTATACTTACTGATGGGCCTGCGTGTCTTGGTGATACCATATTTTTGTATTCTTAATATACACTAATGTTCTCTTTTGAATTCCTAAAATACGCTAATGGATAGAGCATCTGTGATTGTAAATGTAATGTAATGAACATTTTAAAAACATCAACACAGATAGATGATGTACAAAACTATAATAATTCTGCTTATTTTTGGCAAGTCTCATTTTCTTGCATCTCTCACAACTAGATGTGATTTTGAGGAATTTATGGTGACCTGGGCATTTTGTTCAATGTTACACACTTTCTTTGGATTCCACCACTCAAAAACACTTCACTCAGCTAAACATCACAAAACTGAACACTTCCCAATGCTTGTTCTTATTGAAGATGCTGCAAATAAAGTTTAAAAATAACTGCTTCAATACAAAATGTATAACCCAAGTGACTGGAGAGAGTGAGAAGTGAAGACAAGTGGTTTGCATGGAAGATCCTTGTCCACTTCTACATAGGTCAGCAAGAGGCATGCATTGTGGAAGAAGGACATTATTGCAATAATAATGGTCATGGAGACAGTATATCAATGTTAAGAACCTCAGAACCACAGAAACAGCCAGGGAGGTCAAGGCAGGTATAGTCATTGGTAACTAGAGACTGTAACAATCAGTAAGACATACAGTGCTTTCCAAAATTATTGGCAGTCAGGCCAGGCGCCCCCACTGGTTGGAGAGGGAAGCAAGAAGCATACAAGGACACAGAGCCAACATTATGACCCTGTCAGGAGTATCATATAGTGATACATATCTCTAAGCATGAGAACTGAAGGGCTTCACTTGATTTTTATGACACCATTATTTCCTCTTAAATTTATGTACTTTCATATATTAATTCATTAATGTGTTCATTAGGAGCAAATCTAATTTCTTCATAATTTATTTCACCACAAATGTAGAAATGTATGTTTCTACATTTGTGGTGCTCAGCAGAGAAATGTGTAAAAAAAACTTTTTCATAACATGACCAATAACTACAGTGTACATTATAGATGCCATTAATACACAAACGTGCTGTGTTTATCTTAAGAACATGATGCAAACGCAGTGTAATAAGTGAAAAAGTTATAAATACAAGCGTACTTGAAATTCCACAGAATTTTTTGAATTCCCCACTAAAGCACTAACTTTCCTCTAGGCTCTTCCAAAGAAGATACACACCTTTTCTATTGACTGAAACTCTTTAAAGAGAGACGAGGCAGCTGTGGAATGTCACGTTCATACAATGTTTCCGTCTGATGCATATCTCAATATTAAACCAATGACATTGATCATTAGTTTCCCAGGGAACGTGACTGTTTTTGTCCTGCAGCTATTTCAGCATACTCTTTTTCACACCTTGTATGCTAAAAATAGACCTATTACTCACACACTAGAAGGTGCGGTATGTGATAAGGTTATCTCAACCTTTTGTAAGTAGGTTGACAAAACTATGCATTCAAATGACATTCAGTGTAAAGTTTTTGCATTTAAATAGATATACAATATATTGAAGGCTGAACTCATTAACAATGTACAACATATTCAATTTAACTTGACAAACCTTAACTGTGCAGAACTGACAACTGAAATTGGGCAAGTACTATACATGCATTACGTTATAAAACACTTTTAAAATGGGTAGGATGTGTTTATGCGAAATAATGTTTTTCTTAGTCTTGTGTCTATTTGATTCTTTACAAAATAATATATTCATCATGTAGAATTCCAAAGGTCTGGACAGTATGTACCTCAACTACTGTATACCACAACCATAAAATGAGGTCTAAACAAAGTGCAATGACTGGTCCAATAAATGATTATTTTTTATGATGACATTGCCTTATAACACTATCTGTGTACAGTAATAAAAAAACAAACAAATGAGAACTGATGGAGTGATACAGTATAATACAAGTGAAAAGATAAAATTACTGGGAAAAGTCTGAGGTCCACCCTCCTTTGTTTAGAGTGTTTAGTCTTTGTTGCCTCGATACACACATTGCCAACCTCATACCTCATTGGGTCTCAAATGTGACACCAGTGTCAAAATCTCTGCCTCACCCGGGGAAGTCAGATAGTCATTTTACATACACCCACCACCACCACCCTGAGTAAATCCCAGAAACCATACTGACATCTGTATGCTGTCATTATTGAGCAGGGAGCTCAGACTAGAGATCCACAGTGTCTAGTGGTTCTTGTTCTTGTACAGTGAGTTTCTGTTCTTCAGCACTTGAAATTATCGATTGGCTAACGAGTCGTCACAACTGGCTTCTCAGGCCAATATTGACAGCTGACCGAAACCACAAGAACTTTTAAGTCACTGTGGAGTTTGAGAT
Organism: Anguilla anguilla; assembly: GCF_013347855.1. Taxonomy (NCBI): domain Eukaryota; kingdom Metazoa; phylum Chordata; class Actinopteri; order Anguilliformes; family Anguillidae; genus Anguilla; species Anguilla anguilla. The sequence continues at coordinate 29,920,366 of NC_049204.1, read as the reverse complement.
TTTTTATTTGGGATTCTGGTAAAGGTATGAACGAAAGGGCTGCTGGTATAATTAGGAGTTTATAGATGGTGGTAATGTGACAAGATTGTAAAATATAGCTAAAGTGCTGGTCTGAAAGTTTATTTTAGGGCTTCTTCCACAATATCCAAAGTTCAATCCTTGAAATGGTATTGCACATGGCACACATATTTTAGAGGTTAAAAAGTGATTTATAGTGAGTGACTTCAAAAATTAATTGTGACCACATACTAAACTATTTATGTCCTCAAACATTGAAACTTCTTTTCCTTCTCCTACATTTGGCTATTTGCACAGAAAACTCCAAACATGTGATTTTAATGCTTTGACATGGAAGACACCAAGGCTGGGTTAAATATGGGCAAAAAAATATGAGCTTTTTCATATAGATCTTTTCCGCAGCCTGCAGCACAATATGACCTTTTTGACCCTCACATACAGTTAACTTCAAACACGAATCCACTTCACCCTTCGCTTTCACAGAGATTAATGCCTCATGCCCCCATCCAAGGACTTGCAGAAAGTACAAGAACTTCCACTCTTGCACCACTCTGACACATTTCACTGGCAACAATATTTCCAACTACCCCATCACCCACCCTGTGAGTGTGAGCTCCCTTCTGCCCAGACAGCGAAGCACACTGCATTAATGTCCAATCCTTGCAGGGTTGTGCCAGTTTCAAAGCCCTTTGTAACCAATCTGCCTCCACTCATGTTCAAAATAAATGGGAGTTATGTCGCGTCACAGTCAAAGAATGGTTTTACAATGGCAAAACCCTCTTTATTCAAATAGCCTGGCATTGTAAGAGATGACTCACTGTTACCACCGGAAATATTGGCATGCGTTGAATGCACTTTTATACACCGAGTATTTTTGGATTAATGCCCTGGTTATTGTTGCTAATAATAGGTCTTTGGAACCTCACAGGCATACACGTACAGTACACATTGTCTGAAGCTTGAGTGTCATTAATTAGATGTTTATGTAAGGGATTATAGCGTATGTTTTGTGGGAGTGCTGTACATCACTGTCTCTGTCAGTCAGTTGCCTTATATAGTTCCCAGAAAAGGTTTTAAGCCTGACTATGACTTTTCCTTTTCTTCTGTCTTTTCCAAAGGTCAGTATGTAATGTAAGACATCTGGATGCTGCTGCATCAGTGTAAACAGATACGTCAGGCCTTCCTTTTTGCACAATAGGAGGGTTAAACAGCCAGGCCTCCTTCAGTTCAGGCAATGACTCACATGCTTTTGCAGGTATTACATGTGGTCTGCATCATCACCATTCCCTTTGCAGGTCTACAGGGGTCTGTGTCCCACATCACTGGATGTCCATTGTGAACTAGGTGGGGTAAACCCAGCAGTATCTGAGTGCATGCAGGGGTCGCTAGATAGCGATGAATGTGGATGAATTGTGCTATGGAGTTACAGTACCATACACAATTGGTGTTGGCACGGTCCGGATTTGATCTGAGGCTGTGTGGCACATCGATGCCACTGAATGTGGTGCCTTAGCCAAATGAGACCAGGGCTGTTTGTAACATCATATCAATGTACTGTGTACAATGCATTTGATTAGACAAGATGGCAGTTGTACTTTTGACTAATGTTTTTTTTTTCTTCATGTTTGCAGGCGCATAATCTATCTGTTTAAGATTATCTTTAATCTATTTGTTCAAAATAATCTATCTGTTCAAGAAGTACTATATAGTTGGAACATACAGGAAGAGAAAAGAAAAAAACATTATAATCTTGGTAAACAAGGTTTCTGAAAGTGATTTATTCACTTTCACAGGGAGGGTGATCCCCCTTCTACATTCCTGGCTTGGTTTTTATTTCCTCTATGGCACAATGCCAGCTCTTCTGCACCTCCAACTTGTAACTTCCTCCTTTCCCACTGCCCACTGCTTGGGGAGGTGGGCATGCTATAAATATCCTGACTTTGTATCTGTGTGTCAAATGTTCTGTGCGTCCAGCCATTAATAACAGTCAGAAATGCTTTGAAGTCAAAGTATTCTCCTCTGGTTAGTATTCTCAAAGGACTGTGATGACAAACTTCTTCTGTCACTTCATCTTTGCCCAGCACCTCCAGCAGTGCCACATAATGTGGTTCAATGTTTGTAACATCAAGGATTGCCTACTGCAGTCAAAAAGCTGTTCATGAGAAATTGTTTCATAAGCTGTAAATAGTGCCCCTACGTATTCATACAGAATGCATGACTGCACATGGAGCTACTCACTTGTCCTTTATTCCATAGATGACAGCAAATTAAACTGATTTAATGCCTGCAGGAAATTTAGGATTTGAAATCAAATCTACAGCTGTGCATATACAGTCTAATATAATCAAACTACAAGAACTAATATCTAATAACTGCAACGGTAACTTCATCAGCATATACTACACATTGGATATGATTTTTTATGAAAGAAAATCGCTCAATAAAGTAAATGAGATGCACACGCCCTTTATGTAAGTGCGTGTAAATTGTGCTTACAAGTGCCTGTGACTCAGGGCTACGTCACGCTCGGAAACATGTCAACATTCTTTCCATTTTGAGGGTTGCTGTGCATCATGGTTTGTAGAAAAACAAACACGTCCTGTATTTACAGGCTCTCTGCTTGCTTTACAGCCATGAGCCACGATGGGGGAAAAGAGACTATTTCATGACCATTTCATAAAAAAGAATGGACGAAGTGCTCCTCTGTGGTAGTTGGTTACAGATGCCAGACACGGATCTGTGAAAAGAGACACAATTGTTATACAAAGTTCATGTGATATTTTAAAATTTCAGCTTCAAATAGCCTAACTCTACAGTAACCCTAATAACTGTCACTGCTCCTACACTGATTTTTGCACAACAATATGTTAAGTTCAGAATGTATAACACAAAACTGATAGGTGAACAAATAATTCAATTGTTGGTTAAAGTGAAGAACTAAATGATAGGTAGCCAAGACCTTTAGTATTACAGTATATTTGTTATAAATAGTATGGATGTAAACAGATTTAACCCTGTTATGTGTTCAATATCCTAGTTGAATACTGTCTTTTGGAGTTGAATTCACTCTCTAAGAGGTGACTGTACACTTATTTGCGTTGAATGTTTTGTACAAATTAGATTCAACATTAAACATTTTGCTGTGTGTACCATATTAATAATTCATCATTATATTACTCCTGTGTTTATATATATACTTTATATTTCATGAGAAGAACACATAATTTAAACAAACACATAATTTCAGTATGTCCAGTATAGTGATTGTTACATTTTACTGCCATCTGAAAAATATTCCTAAATGTAGCCAGATAGCACTCAAACCACATAAAGGCGCTGCTATCCAACCCAACTAACTTAATTTACTTTAAAGAACAGTGTGATTGACCATATCAAAAGCTTTTAATAAATCACTAATCAAGGCAGGGCAATGCTCTTTTGTCCAATGAACAAATTACAGCATTGACCATTTGGCAGGCTGCAGAGTACTGTGCCCAGGCGTAAAAGCAGGCTGATAGAAGTTTAAAATACTACTGAATAAAATATGAATAAACTGATGAATAAGTTGAATACATTTTCCTAAGATTTCAGCCAAGCAAGAAAGCTTGGAGATTGGACAATGATTATTTGGGCCAAAATATAAGGCTCTATCCATATTAAGTATGAAATAAATATGAAAGACTCATAGAATAAGAATTAGCAGTGTTTTTCCTTCGGACAGAGCGTAGCACATTGGGTAAGGAACTGCGCTTGTAACCAAAAGGTCGCAGGTTCGATTCCCGGGTAGGACACTGCTGTTGTACCCTTGAGCAAGGTACTTAACCGAAATTGCTTCAGTATATATCCAGCTGTATAAATGGATACAATGTAAAAAAAAAAAAATGCTATGTAAAAAGTTGTGTAAGTCACTCTGGATAAGAGTGTCTGCTAAATGCCTGTAATGTAAAGAATATGCTTGCCTTGTGTGTGCAACCATTGACTAAATTCTACCTCATTTTCTTTGGTAAACCATTAGCTTAATTTTGTTTGTTCCATTGTTACATTTGTTATATATGCCTTTTTTGCTGTTTGTTTAACTAAACTGTGGTCCTTAGCTGAGCTCTGTCTTTTCTTACGTAATTTAGGTACTTACCCCATTCCAACACTTTGCTGGCAAGTTATCACATGTCTGTACAGACAATCCAGAGCAAAATAAGAGAAACAGGGGGTGAAAGCACACGTGCTCAAGCAGGTTTATGCGCTGACGGCAAAGTTTTGGTATGGGCTGTGACGACAGCATTGCTTCTGTATTAATCTGATTAATTGGGCTCTAATGAGTCTTTAAATATATAGACATGAACAGGAAACACAAATAAGATATTATTTTAATGAATGCAATATGGAGCCATGCAGCAGATTTGACTTGGGTGTGTGGCAGGCATGCCAAATTACATTTCATGGCAGGAAACATTTCATGGCATTCTGCAAACATGAAACAAAACATACAGCTACTCAGATTGCCAGAATACTCATCTTAAAAACTGTAACCTTTTCAGGTGTCCTAAAGACAGTATCTGGAGACTAGAACTTTCATAAAACTGGAAAAAAAACAGTACAAACTTAAGCTGGTGTGGAAGTATAATTTGCAGCATTCATTTTATTACTTGTTTTTAATTCAGTTTGAACTAATAGTAGAGTAGGAAAATGAAAGAAGCTGGAATAATGTTCTGTGGAATGTATGAAGTGCACATTTAGGTCATTGCAAGGGTAATTCATAAATACTTGGCACAAACACCATTCACAGTTTCACTAGGTCATAGAAGAAGCACTGTGTATTTTAATAGTACTAACTGAGTTAATTTGTTAAATACTTATGATCTCTGTCTAATGCCAAATTGTTTCATTTTGGCTCACAATATATGAACATTTAGATTTATGCATTTAGACTAGCAAACTTAAGTGAAGATGGAAAACTACACATATATATATATATGAGAGAGAGAGAGAGAGAGAGAGAGACCACAAAAAGACCATTTGTGCATTAGAATTATTTCGTGAAAAGTTATTGTTTTTATTTCAGTTTCATAAAATGCAACAATTTTATGCAAAAAAGTGCTAAAAAAATTCTCGGTGCAGCTGACTTTCTTGTCAGGTTTTTGTCTCAGGCACTGGGTGTGCTGTTCACAGAATTTACATAGATCATTCACATAGTTACAAACTACTCTTGTTCAAGTATTAAAATCTTTATACATATAATTATACATTAAATAAATAACAAATAAATATAATAAAAGAAGATACGGTGGATGTTTCAGCATGTTTTCCCCATAGGAGTAAAAAAAAACACTGAAAATAATTATAAAAATATATTTAGTACAATAAATAAATAAATATAATATTAATAAATATTTCACAAATATGGTCTACTTCCAGTGGATTTACTTGTTTTACTTTTTTGTCTATTTTATCAAAGTTCAGAGCTTCTATCTTCAGAGGTTCTTTCTTTCAGAATAACAGTGGGGTTAAGGCCACTTTGTCTAGATTGTGAGGTACTGGAGTTGATAGTAACTGAGCCCGCATCTTTTACATCAGGCACGTGAAAGGACACCACTGGGCAGGACCCCTTCAAGTTATTGCACACCAGCTTCTGCAGGGAAGCAGTGTTAACAATTTCAAAACCAACTTTGCCACCAAAGGTGCTAGGCTTCCAGTACTCCGGGGAGCAAATGGGGTTTCCCATGAGTCCTTTCAAAGAATATGGGGCTCCCAATTCCACCATGGTCTCTCCAAAAATGGCATTGGGCCTGGGCTTCTCCACCAATAGGGCAGGATACAACTCCATTGCATCAATGTCTCCATACAGCTCTTCGAGTTCTGTTGCCATCTCTGTCTCTCCTGCAATATGGACACATGAAGAGTTGATGTCATTGGTCAGGCTGTGTTCTCTGTTGTTGTTGCATTCTTGTAATTGTCAGTTTATCCTTATGCCATTTATGCATGCCTGTATATGCACACATAGTATACAGACTGAAAAACTAAACTGAATAACGTGTTTTCTTTGTCTAAGTAAACACAATAAAAATAATGGCATTACATGTTTACCAATCATAGGGAAGAATTTTGGGAAATATTGACGTTCATGTGACTGAAAGTTTACATTCTGAAATGTATCACCTGTCAGTTCTTGGAATGATGTGTAGGGCTTCAACATGAAGCGTTTCCTGTACTCATTCAGTGACTGATACCGCATCTTCCTGCTGTGCTCAATGGACTTCATGGCAACCATCATCAATGCTGGTGGAAGATTATGACCCCCAGCAACCTGTTGGTAAGGAGAGAGAAGCAGGTCAACTACCAGAACCGATCAATATATATTTATAGGCCTCTATGTAAATCCCGGCACTGGAGTGAACAAAAACTGAGATTCTCACCCTGCCTGCAATCTGCTTGGTGAAGGACTCAGCCAGATTGTGGATGCCATGGTCCGTGACTACGGAATTGTTGAAGAGAAACTGCTTGTAGCTGTAGACCTGGTCCTGGATGTGGAAGGCGTCAGGCATCAGCGGGTGCCAGTGGTAGAGGGTGTTGAACTCGGACGAGATGCGGTTCTGGTACTGGAAGCGCTGGTTGAACAGCAGCTCGGGGTCGAACTTCAGCTTGAAGTGGTACCCACTCAGATGCTGCACGTAATCCTCAATCACGATTTTGATAGTCTCACCTGCAGACGGAAAGGTGCCGCTTAGCCCACACCTCGCATCAGGCTTTTCTTTTTTGAAAACCTCCCACACGCTATACCCCCCCATCTCATCCTCTATCCTTAAACCATATGTAGAAAACGTGAAGAGATCCAGCTCTGCAGTACACCAATAAAACCGAAGCAGCAAGGCTGCCCGTCGCCGTGATTGGTTATGGCCGTGGTGGCCGTGTCCAGAATGGGGTCACTCACCAATCAGAATGAGGCGTGTGGTCTGGAAGAGGCGCTCATCGTCCCAGGTGGGGTGCTCCTGTTTCAGCACGTCACAGACCCGGTTGTGCTCACGAAGCCAGATGGTGGCATACATCATGAGTCCTGGGATCAGCCCAAATGCTTCATGGCCCACGGCAAAGCGGTGCTCCTCGGGGACATGGGGAGGATAGTGCATGTCCACCTGGACCTCCTTCACTGTAGGAGGATACACTTCCCCATCCACCACCTACAGAGACAAAAACAACCCCTGTCAACACAGCCTTCATACAGCTTCAAGATATAGTGCTTGATTTCAGTTAAAGTTTCCTTTCAGATGATTCCTGTGCATTTTCACTTTTTGGGTCCAGTTAATATGAAAGTTACAGCCAGTTCCATTTTTTGTGATAACAATAAAAAAGAAACACACATTACATAAGTGCAGACTATAGATATTTACAGTCACAATTAAACAGTCACAGCCCTTTATCTCTAAGTTTTAAGTTCTCTAAAGCTGGTTGCTGTGAGACTCCATACCTGGAACTTGAGCTTGCCATCCTTGAAAAGTCTCAGTTTGTGCTGCCTCTCCAGGTTACCTCCATATATGTGACTTAAGTCCACCTAAAGGTAATACACAGAACAAATGAAGACACCTCTGCCATGGAAAACTATGTAAATGTTTTAAAATAAACATGTTTGCATGTGCATATGGATTATTTGCTTGAATTTTACTCACCCCATGAGCGAGAGATGTGGTGAAGGCTGGCCCACGTTTTACGTCTGATTTAAAGAACTGGTGTGTGAAATGCTGAGCGAAGAATGCAAACATTAGACTGGTGCCTTGAGGGTCCGGGATAAACTTTTGCCTCAGTAGAAACTTCTCCATCACCAGCTTAACATCAGGCAGTGCTTTCTTACCTGAGAGAAAGGAAAAAGAGCACTAGATTCAGCAATATTGAAATCAAATAATTAGCCAATTAGCAACAAAAAAACAATGAGGAAAGTTAAGGATGTCTACATATCAAGTGTAACTTACATATTTTACATAGCTCCACATATCAGGAGTTGAATGTCATTTATATTAAAATAGTAAAACCGGAGGTTTTATCTAATTAACTACATGTTCAATTTTGTAATAGGCAATAGGTTTGCTGAATAGATCATTCGTAATAGGTTTGTGGATCAGAGACAGGCCCTGGGGGAACCCATATAGTCGTGAAGCATATAATCGTGAAGCATTCATGATGTCATAACAATTATATATACTTGTAAGCTTTAAAAAATCCTAAAGAACCGGTATTGAGACTCACCCGCAACTCCCATGGGTGTTGGGCAATCTTCAGGTACAGGCGGTAGGGTTCGTGTGTAATAGGAGAGGTTTGAATACGCTTCCCAGCTTTTGTAACCATAATCTGAATTGTAGGTAGGAGGGCTGTCGATCAAATGTGCCCGGGCTGCAATATGAAAGATAAATTAAAAGTCAATCAGATCCCCAGAGTAGATGCTCAGTCAAAATCATGTATCCTGACTGAAATAATAGTGCATTTGCATTTAAACATTTGTGGTTATTTTACTGCGCACGTTTTACATACACAACTGTTTTAAATAAAACATAAATTAAATTGTTTAACATTAGATAAAGCAGGGTAACAGATAAATGTTTTCTCATTTCAGTAGAATATGAAAATCTAACATCTTCAAAAATAAAATATACAAATATGAAATTGTTTAAACTTACAAGTCAATACATAACGCATGATACCATCCCTTAAAATCGGAATGTTGTTCAAGATATTCCAGAATCCTTTAAAATGCGTTAGAATATAATGTACAGTGTTGGGGGTTGGCTTCAGCTTGGTTTTAATCCACGTCAAAACTTCCGCTGTCAAAGAAAAAGTGAAACTGTCAATGGATTTCGAATGCGCACTTTTAAAAAGATAATCACCAATATGTTGTATGAAACAATAGCTTCCTCTTACGGGTGGTACAGTTCTCGCCGTAATATCCAGTTCTTGTGCAGTCGCACTCATACGATTCGGCGCCTCTCGACGTGCACACACCCCTGTTCTGGCATGGCATTGAACAACACGGATTGGCTGCAAAGTACACGTATGGTTTAAAAATCATCTTTTCATTGTTAATGCACATTAGCCTATATGTTCCCAACCTTGAATGTAATAGCCTAGCCTAATACACCCCCTATTATACGAGAATGTGTAATAACATGCGATCAAATAATGAAGAAGCCATTTGTGGCATTATAATTAGCCTATATTTGCGCAAATAATCTTACCTCCCTTGCAGGTCAAAATCTCCGCAGATAGAAGAGCAACAAAAAATATGATTTTGTTCATTCCAATGCCTTCTCTTCACGGTGCGCCTTAAAGTTCCCTAAAGTTACTTCAGTGGTTGTGAATGAAACTCTCTGAAGGAGTGGAGATTTATAGGCGGTATGTGGGCGGAACTTCAGTAAGCACGTACGTGTAAAGACTCACATAATGAAAACCATGGATATTAAGAACCGTTGTGTTTACACGCTTTTTGGGTCATACATTAAATATTGTACGTTGCTACGTCGATTAATATTCTGATGCCTTCAAAATAGTATAGCTATGCAATTAGCGTTCCCAATCAATTATTTGAGATAGGCCTATAATTTACTCAACAACATACTTCACAAATGTTATTACTCGTTTATGAGATATTTATAACAAAACTGTTTCATTGTGCGGACAGCTTCCGTACATATGTTTAAGTATCAAAATACATATACGCTATACAGTATAACACTTCGTATAGTATAATTATTGCCGCACTGATTTATACAAGCCTAAGAAAACAAAAAAATGTTAAAGTAGGGTAAATATAACAGTAAGCAATACTTGTTTGTGAAGACACATTGTACTTTTAGTTAAAAGTTAAGGACAAATGTTGATTAAATCCCAGCCTACGTTAGCCAGGTTGATGTAGCCTATGTTATTTATTTATTTATTTTTCATGTATCTGTGATGCAACTGTAAGGCAATGGAGTTGTAAGGACAGAAATTGTGGTTGACTTGTATAAAGCTCATTGTAGTAGCTAATTGGTGTGGAATATTAGGTCATCCTTATAATGTAGCAACTGGACAGCGTGTATTACAGATTTCATTAAGTTCCAATTTTCTTGTTTTCAATAATGAAGCTTTTACTTTAAGAATGTAAATATTCGGCTATGCACGTTATACCTATAATGTGCCTGGTTTCTCTTCAGTGCGATTTCAACATATTATAGTGATGGTTCATGCACAACAAGATTTAATTCAAGAAAAGGCCTAGTAATGTAAATACTAATGCAAATTCTTGACTACGCCAATGTAATTTATATATAATTTACAATAATCTTTGCTAACGACCCAGCTACATTTCCTTGCAAACTCGAAAGATAATTTTTCCAGAAGGAAACAAATGGGTCATGTAAAAGATTATTTGAAAACTTGTGAAAATGTTCAAATACCAATTCTAATTGTATTTTACCCCCAAGTAAGCATTCCAGTAATTACTCGTAACTCATAACTTCCCTGTGCAATTTATGTTTTTTTTTTTTTTTCATTGAAAATGAGATGACTGATCTCAGCGAAATTAGAAATTAATTAATATTGAAATAAATATTTCAGGGGCATCTCGATCTACGCCGGCGTGATGTTTGCTTGCCCTCTTGTGGATTTGGGTGAACATACCAATTCAAGTCAGTACGGCATCTGCCTACTAGTTGAAACTCCAGCGCTTTTGAATGTACATTAGCACGCTTGAAATCGTGCACAAAATTAAAATGCATGCTATTCTTAAGTGATGGATCATAGTTATTGTAGGCTATATTCGTCTTTAACTGATCGCAGCACATAAGACACCTATCTTGCCTGTTTTGGCTACATCTATATTTTTACGAAACCAGTGTCGATTCAAGTTCAATAGTCATACGTTTTGGGATTAATTTTAAAACGGAGATAAAAAATAAATACATAAATAATTTTAAAAAAAAACACATTTTCTGTGGTTTGAGGCAAGGCAATTGGACGTATTTCGCTTTAAGGAAACATTCTGTCTTGTTCTGTTCATGATGCACTGGATTCGGATGTGACTTTTAGCACCTCCTCTTATACACTGGTGTATTACAGTTTGTGCAGAAGGAATTCGAGTTTTCAGGATTTAGGTTTTCCCTATAAACACAAGGTAAGTGGCCATATGTTATTTATGAATAACTGCACATTATTCGAATTTGAAGGTAACCATAAATGTATTAATTAAACATAATTGTACCAAACAGTGCAACGATAACTTTGCCAACGTTTGGCTGCAGTGTCACTAAACTGGTAGCTGGAAAGTGCAATTTTGTTCTTTAAGGACTGAGGAAACGAAGACAGACTTTCCTTTTGTCACCGATTACCGTTGTGCATTCTGGTAAAAAATAAAAATAATAAAACAAAAATTTTTAAAAAATTAAAGAGAGAAACAAGTCTGTCAGGAGCCCATGATGCAATGCTAATGATTTATCTTGATTAGCACATGCATTTCCAATGAAATTATATTTAATTGAATTTAAGTGGTGCATTTATTTAACCGCTTGACTGGCACCAGTCTGTATTCAGTATGAAGTGGTTTTTATTTGCATTCATTGGGTTTTTTGTTACTGTGAAATTTTCAATCAATGTTGTCGCACAATATACCGATTGAAAGTGTTAAAGTCTGGTTAAAACTCTGGTTAAAACTGTTTCTATCGCTAGTTAGAATCGTTACTATCCCAGTTGATGTAGCGATAACTTTGCAAGGGTACAGTAAACAAAATAGTTTACATTAATAGTAACTCAGAGAAACATCGATAGAACCATTGTTTACATACCAAGTCTCTAAGAAAATTATCATTATCTCTGTTTCTTCTCAGCATACAGAAGACTACTGTCTACAGAGGAAATGTTATTATATCCCGTTTATACAGATTTTGAACAAAAGAAGCCCACCTACAAGGTTCTCTGAACAGTACTGGCCAAGTAGTCCTCAGCATAGCCAATGGCAAGCAACTACTCTACACAGACAAAGAAAATTCTCACCAATACACAGCCAGCCAATGACTATTATAGTGACGAATGAGCATTTCAGCCAATTAAATTACGATTCTAACGGAATATAGGTTGTAGGCTAGCATAAAAGGAAAAGGACTGTTTCTCCTGTGTAAACAAACCATAACCTTGTTAGTATTCACGGGCAAAAAAGTTCTTCATAACTAAAAAGATTGTTGTTTTACAACTAAAATTTATTTTGCAATGCTTAAACAGAAGACTCGTGAAAACAGACAGTGAAAACAGCTGTGACTCCACAGCAAAGGATAGATTCAATGAAGGACTTGATCCAGTTCTAGGTCGGTGAACATATAAGTTAATTCTCAAAATGATGGATTTAGATATTTATTTATTTATTTTTTTAATAAAAGTTTTATTATTATTCCATACGGTTCACACTTTATTTACTTTAAAGTCTACTTATAGACAATAAATAAATCATAATTAAATAATATTTCAACCATTAGTAAACTCTTTGTAAGGCAGCTACTTGTCCATGAAACAAGCAGGAGCTGAAGATGGCTGCAGTACAGGCCTGACAGAGCATCACCAGAGAAGATACTGTGCTCCTGGCAGAGGTGGACATTCCAGGGGTCAGAAAGTAAAGGTCCTGCCATGTATTTCATCCACCCCTGAACTCAGCCAGCTGATTTAGCTCTACCTCCTGGCTGAAGAATGCTCATTAGCAAATCCAGGTGACTGGAACAAAATCCTGGGATGAACTTTTACTTTCTGAAACTGGATTGTCCACCTCTGGCTCCTGGTGATGTCTATGGGTCACAGATTTCAAGCTGTCATTTCATGCAAAGGATATGCTCCAAAGTACTGAACATGATTACTTTCATTTACGTAACTTTAATATGTCCCAAACAGTATGGTATATATACAGTGAGCTCCGTAATATATGGGAGAAAGACATTTTTCTTTCTTGATTTGGTAGTAAAAAGCTATTTTTCTACTTTTTCTTAGCAAAAGAAAATTTTAATTTGAAGGCGTTCAAATTCATTAGAAGTGCATGCTTTGTACAAAATAACAGTGTTAAAAAATAAAATCTATGTTCATTTGAATGAGCCAAGTTCATTTATTGTGTGACTAGTCATGGCAGCCAATTGAGAGTTGTGGCTTGATATCTATACCCAGGGTCTGGAGACTTGGAGGTTGGACAGTGTGGAGTGGATGTGTCCTATGACTGGCTATGTCGTGCATGGATCCATATCAATATATTATTGTGAGTAAAAGAACACATTATATTTTACACAGACATGCCCTGATGTCTTGGCTCTAAATTGCTGGTCACAATTTGAGATGCATGTTGCTTCACCTTATTGCAAAGGTAAGACAAGGAGTAAAAGCAGGGGAAACTGGTACTACTGATTAGAAGCTAAGTTTAGCTTCCAAAGTCTTTTTCTCCTCTGTCTTGCAAACATCATCGCATACACAGTGAAATGTCCAGTGTTAATTCAACTCTAACAGATAACATTAGGTCCCAATGTGTAGTGTAGTGCGCATGTTTTGCATACAATAAACTTTACCAAAAAGCCTTCGGACACACTTTTATGTTTGGCCAAATAGATCTGAACGACACTTTGGCATGGTACTGGGTTGGTATGTACTTTGTTCTATACATTTACAAAAATATGTACATTCTACTGTGCTATGTAGGGGAGTTATGGTCCCATAAAGGACTGCACTGGAAACAAGCGTGTTCTTGTGTTATGTTCTGTTCTTCCAAATGTCTAATAGCTTTCAACATTCAGCTGTAATGCATTTTTTCTAATGTTGAGTAAAATCTGAGAAGTTATGTGACTTTTCTGTGATATCTTAGAAATATTTTGATTTTCACTACATTTCTTATTACTTTGTAGGTGGAGCAGCAGTACTCACACAAGCTCAAAGTGACTGTGGCTCGGGCTGAGAATGTTACAAAGGGATTGCTGGGAGACCTGCGTAAGTATGGTATTTTAATGTGTTTTGTTAGCTTGAAATGTTTTATGCTATGCATGACAAAAGTGCTCAATAAGTGTTCTACACAATGGTGCCAGTCATTTCAGAAGTGGGGGACGGAGAAAAACAGGTGTTGGGACTCCTGAGATATTGATGTACGCAAATAGCCACACACACATACACACATTCTCTTGCGCACACACACACACACACACACACACACACACTCGCACATACTTACTAGGTAATGAATGGAATAATAAGTACTTAACTTGCTTTTTGCATAAATGTTATTCCAGATATCCAGATGCTTGTTGTAATCATAGTAACAGTAACTACAGGCTCATTTTTTGTTTTGTTTATTACATTTTGGAAAGATAAAGAAAATAAACAAAATTTCCTCTGTAAACACTCTGGGGCATTCTTTAGCATCTAACTTCTGTCTTTTCTCTGTCGACCCATCTGGATTAGACTCAATTCGTCCTGTCCTGTTCCTCATCACCATCCAGCGTGTTACAAACCATCCCTTAAAGATGCACTCCTCTGAGTTAGCACTTCACACAGTATAACTCAACAGAGACACTTCACACAGTATAACTCAACAGAAGGAATATTAATAAATGAAAAATCTAAATATATGCCAGCCTATTTCTGGGCAATCAGACATGAAACATATCAGAATTAATCATTTAATAATTAGGCTACATTTGCACATGTGAACAGTGTTTTGTAATGCATGTTTCTTAAACTTCTCCTTTTGAGTAAACTGGAAAACCCATTCAGAAGAATTCATTATGTTTTAAAAATAGAAACTTAGTTAATGAAAAAATAACACACTGTGTCAGACGTGAATGGAACTGTAAGATTCAAGCAGAACAGGTCACGTTGTAATTTGACTTTGAATGTAAGTCAGGGGATCAATTTTCCAATAATGTCAGCTAAGCCTTTAAGTTGTTTAAAGCTTTGCTTGAGGGTTTGAGCTTTAAATGTTATAACAGTAAAAACCTGTATGCTTCTTGAGATTTTTCAAATGTTCTGAACATAGTTTTGTGTGTGTGTGTGTGTGTGCGCATGCATGCATGCATGGGATAACAGTGGACACACCAGACCCCTATGTTGAACTGTTCGTCCCATCTGCCCCCGAGGCAAGAAAAAGGACTCGGCACATAAACAACAATGTAAATCCAGAGTGGAATGAGACATTTGAGTTCATACTTGACCCCAACCAGGAGAACATGCTGGAGGTGAGATAAATGCCATTGTTGAGCAGTCGGTCAAGTATTGTTAAAAAAAAACAATGATTTTTACTTTCTGCTCCAGTAATGCCACTTTTTATTTTTGTTCTTGTGTGGTTTCTTTGACATTTTTCATTCAGATTACATTGATGGATGCTAACTATGTCATGGATGAGATGCTGGGGACTGCATCATACGCCATCTCTAAAGTCAAGGTGGAACAGCCCGAGTTAGTTCTACTTCCCATTGGCAATGTAAGAGTCAAAAAGGCTTTCAAAGTTTGTATGGCTCTCCTTCTCCCTAACATATTAATGCTCATCAATTCTGCTCTTCTTTGGTGGCTTGAAATTCATGTTGATCATGCACTGGTACTGTCATAGTGTTTATGGCTCTGGCTGTTGCCTCACTAACGCTACGCTGCTAAAATCACTATTTTTTCTTATCTTTATTAGTTGGTGCACGGGTAAGCCATACTTTTTAATGATCTTAGTTAGTTGGTCCTCACTGGGTATTTGACTTTATCAGACTGCAACAGCCTCCTTCCCAGTCCAGACCTATTTTAGGTTGACAGTTTTTCAAGTGATTTGTTTCCTTCGAAATAACCCCCTCCCTCTTTTGTGTTGTTTTTATAGACAACCAAAGTGTATCTGGAGATGTCTCTGGAGGTGTGGTAAGTATCACTATAATAAAAATGACCTTCTGCTCAAGTCCAAACCTATCCAGAAATAGACAGTTGATTTTATAGATGCTAACGAGACAAATAGTATTTGTCAATATCTACTAAGGTGCCGCAGCAGATGTTTGCACTGGCAACATGAGAGAAAACGGCATCCCTAAAATTAGCTTTTGGGTTAATGTGCATGTATTTTAGGGTGGTCTGACTTTTGGACTGCCGAAAAAGGGAAAAAAGCAGGTGCTAATTTCTTTCAGGCAAAAGATCTGCATGGCATCAGTTGCCATTGTTCTGCGTGGTAAGAAGAAAGTCGGTCTAAACAGAGTATCGCTTTTTGGCATGTCAGAGGAGAATGTGAATAACCTACAGGCTCCCAAGTCATGCCATTTTCCAGTTACTGGATGATCTGGAGGAAACTACAGAATGATGTCAAACCATCCCTCCTGAGACAGAACTCTTCCACGCTGCATTTCCTGGCTTATGACTCATTCCAGCACACAGTCACAGCTTCAGCTTGCATTCTGCAGGAAGCACTTTCAAATGCGCTGTCGCTGGTGTTCTAAATCCATGCTGCGTGGAATGCCCCATTGCATCACACTTCTGAATAATCGAGTGGCCCTTCTGGGAACCAAATGAGGATTTTATACCATTGCTAATTTAAAACTATAAAATGCAGACAATTAAAAAAAATTAACAGCTTGTTAAAATTCTGGGAGTGCAACTGTGGTTGGAACGAAAACCAAATTTTCTGACAGTAAATTAACCTGACTTCTTAATTGTGACCATTTTCATTAAAAGTAGTCTCGGGGTTGTCTGTCAGTGTGTGGTGTTTCATTTCGAGGTGACAACAAGGCTTCATACTGTCATTTGCGAGAACTTGCTGCTCCTCTGACACAGTGTAAGTGAATCCCAAATCTAAAAACCAGTATTTTAGATAC
This sequence comes from Anguilla anguilla, assembly GCF_013347855.1. Classification (NCBI taxonomy): domain Eukaryota; kingdom Metazoa; phylum Chordata; class Actinopteri; order Anguilliformes; family Anguillidae; genus Anguilla; species Anguilla anguilla. Next base: position 29,903,543 of record NC_049204.1, on the reverse strand, counting down.
CGGCATGGCTTCTTGAGGGGTTGACACGTTTCTGTTTGAGAACCTTTCCAGGGAGACAGGAAAAATAAAAAGTCTAATAAAGTAACATTTTAATTTCAAATCACAAGCATGACATTTTCTTATTTTTATTTTGTTGTCTTTGTGATTTTTATAGCTGTTTTCAGTGCTACAATATTCAACTAATATTAACATTGAGGATTCAGCTTAATTAGGCTTTGAGATCAATGTCTGCTCCCCAACAGCAACCCCTCAGGGCGCTCCCCCTGGTTTGAAAACCCCTGCTCTATAATAGGTCTACATTTCATTAAAAGTCTTATTTCGGCAATTGTTTATTGTAATTAAGGTACAGTCATTGGCGGCACCTTTTTTCTGCGTACTAATGGTATTGACTGGTCTTCAGGGGGAAATGAGTCCTCATTGAATGAGACTGAGTCATGTAAAATGACCTAGTGAAAATGCAGTCGAGTTCGAGACAAGACTGAGACCACTCAAATTTGGACTGGTCTACTGTCTCATAACACTACCAGGGATAAGTCATTTTACTGTATTACAAAACAAAAAAAGCACACAGTGCTTTCACTACAACAGCTGTTGTGATTAATTGCAACTATCACTTTATAATAACAACAGCACTTGAGCAGAGTCTTATGGCAGATATTAATGACTTGCCAAGTCCAGGCCTCAATGGGGCCTCACAACTTCCTGTCTCAGATTCAACCGTTAAATTAAAGCCCGATACAATTAAACCAATAAACACTCACTCCATCCCATATGACAAACCCATATTTTGCTGCAGAACGCCTTCAGGTGTTGGACCAATGGTTGTATTATTTCACTGTGTGAACCATAATGAGCCTATCTGACATGGCCCTGCCCCCACACCATCTGTTTGCAGTGACAGTGTGCATGTGACAAACTGAACGTGACTGTGTTGGTGCCTCATGTCCTCAGCTCCTCCATGGATCTGCGTTTCAGCCTGGCACTGTGTGACAAGGAGAAGCTCTTTAGACAGACACGCGGGGAGAGGGTCATGCTGGGTATCAAGAAACTGCTGAACACAGAGAAGGCTCGCTATCTCCCCACCTCTCTGCAGGAAGTAGGTCCAAAGATTTCTTTTCAGCACTTTGAGCACCTTACTGTCTCCCTGAACTTGAATGCTAGGAACAGCCCTTAGTCTTGTGATTCTCTTGTTTGAACTGAGCCTGAGATGCAAAACAATGTGTTTTCTCAGAGTGGTAGCATAATAGTTTTGTTGCAGCGTCTGCTTTTTAGAACCAGGCTTTCCCATTGACCTCTTATTTTGGCTCGCTGCCATTGGCTCCAAGAATTTACAGTTGTAACATTGGCTGTGCATCCCAGCATCTGCGTTTGGTCTGGAAATCTAAAGCCACGAGCAAAGTAGTCGGTAAATCAACTCTTCCGGGAAGGATAACATTTGTTCCAGAGTTTTTCAGGCACCAAGTACACTAGTTGTAGACATGCTATTCTGAATGATAATGTTATGTTTGGGTATGATGGTTCACTTTTTAAAGAATAAGTCCGCTGGGGGTGGAGGATGAGCGCAGAATGGCGGGTGCTTTCCACTTTTCAAAAAAAGGAAGTGAAGTCACAACTGAAGTGGAGTGTCAGTAACAGCACATTGTTTATTCAGGTGCCAGTGATCGCCATTATGGGGTCTGGAGGAGGCTTCCGAGCCATGGTGGGTTTCTCTGGGGTGGTGAAGGCCTTGTACGAGTCTGGAGTGCTGGACTGCGCCATGTACATGGCAGGGCTGTCAGGGTCCTCCTGGTTAGTGTGCTCTTCCATGTTCCTCTGTCGTGTAGTCTGTGCCAGCCACAGCACATCTGTAGTCTACTGTGTACCAGTTTGTGCCATTTACAGACCACTCTGTCAACTGCATTCATTCTGTGGCCTTTTTGCCGATTGCTAGTGTTTTCCTACTGCTGTGATGTTTACCATTTTCTCAATTGCTTCAGCACATTTATCCAAACATAAGGCACTTTTGTAGAAAAGATGACATGGCCCCAAAAACCAAACTGCGTTTGCCAAAATAATACATTTTATCTACAAAATGCCCTAAGGCCCCCCAAAACGTTGAATATGTATGACAAAATCAGACTCTGCCAGAACAACATAAGTTGGCATCTCACAGAAAGTGTATCAGTCTTTACACAATTGGCTAATAAGTACTCATGACAACTATTAATAAATCCTAATCCTGGCTCCCCAGTTGAGTGTGTTTCACTCTTTGATGCTATATTATTTAATGGCATAGACATTCTACCACACCATGGGCTGTATTCTCGTTTGGTAAAGTGATTTTACCAAAAAATGATCAAAGATGTGTCCCCTTTTTCATGCTACACATTTACCTCCTGTGCCACTCATGTTACATGTACTTCCATCCAGCACTTTTTGCGCCTTGTATCATTGTCTTAATGTTGTAGCTTGTAGTGCCTCCTAGTTTGATTTAGCATAGATTAGCTCAGAGCAATGTTCATTGTGGGAACTGGACTTGTTCATGGCTATGAATCACTGTACAAAATTAGCATTTTACCTTATTGGACCTGTGTGTTGTGGTTGTTCCAATGACCTTTGGTATGCACTTCTTGTTTGTCACTTTGGATAAAAGCGTATGCCAAACAAATGTAATGTAATATAGTGTGATACACAGTTTCACCAGTTTCACAAAGTAGCATAGATAATGCACTGCCTCGTTCTGTGAACAGCTGATTAAGCAAGGTCAGTTACATTTGATGGTATTCCCGGAATAATTTTGTTGTTTTACCAAAATGTAATTTTCCTCCACAGAAACAGAAGGCTTTGGTTTATTCTGTTTTGTTCTTTGGATCTCTGAATCATACTGTAAATATCTGTGTTACTGTGAAAACAAATCAAGGTGAAAATGGCATAAGAAATGCATTATTGTTCACTACACTTTCTGCCCATTCTTTCCTTAGTTTTACTTGTGCCATTCCTGCAAACACCAACTCCTAGGTGACCCCGATTATGCATATATAAGGACTTAATAAGGATTGTTAACTGAATGAAGGTGCAAAAAGGTTTTGCATATGCGTAGAAGAGGTTCAGAATTTTAGGAGCAATTTCTGTCCATTGAGTTCAAATGCTTCAGTTTTGTTTGACTTATTCAGGTAGGGTATAGTCAGGAATAAGTGGACCATAGTTTAATTCAATGAAGTGAGAGTAGTTGAGAAAAACCTTAAACAAAGCACTGTAGACTTGTGATAACAGATAACAGTGGACTACATTACAGTTTAGGAGCTGCCTAGTTGAGCCATTTCAAACTAAACTGTATGAGTCTTACATGTGCATATCACAAGGTCTTCATACAGTGGGGCCTTAAGATTTCTGTGATATTTGTGGTTCCTTGTTGTTTTCGGCTGGGGGTGCACTGTGTCTTTCATTGATACATGTCTGTGGGTACCGCAGGTACATGTCTACGCTGTACTCACACCCTGGCTTCCCCACAACGGGCCCCAAGGAGATCAACCAGGAGCTGATGAAGAGAGTGAGCTGCAGCCCACTCCGGCTGCTCCTGCCCCAGCACGTCAAGCACTACATCCAGGCCCTGTGGGCCAAGAAAGCCACGGGGCAGCCCGTCACTTTCACCGACATCTTTGGCATGCTCATCGGAGACACGCTCATTCCAGGGGTAAGGCCCTCTCACCTCCAGGAAACCTGGTCTCATCCCTTTGCTTCACCACGGGCAGACTGTGGAAACTAGGGCCTACACGTCAACACAAAAGGGCGTGAGGCCAGGCTAACGATTAAATGGCTGACATTTAAAGTATGGGGTTGTGCGTGGGTGGTTATGTGACTATGCTCGCCTTTGCATCGATAGGTTGACATTTAACCAGAGTTATTCGAAAGGTACGAGAGAACAATAAGGTGGCTGACATTTGTAAACCATCATATATGAGAGGAATGTTTTAGTGAATCTCTTGTCCTCATCACCTGTTCACACCAGTTCCTCTCTGTCTCTGTAACAGGTACCTACAGTATTTCACAAAATATGTTACATATTATTATGAAAGTAGTGTGTGCAAAATTCATAATACTATATGAATGTACCATATTGATTTGATTTCATGTCAGAAATTGCATTGTCAAATAAGCTTCTTAAATATTATTAAAGTGAAAATGTATTAAAGTGAACCATGAAAGAACTTGATTACACATCCATTCCAGATAAATAAGCTGACTAAAATGTAGTTTTTGGGGTTTGGTAGTTCATTGATTCAGACTGCTTTCCTCTGCTTTCCAGCGAATGGACTGTAAGCTCAGCCAGATGGCGGATAAAGTGAGTGAGGGGCAGTGCCCACTGCCACTATTCACCTGCCTGCACGTTAAACCTGATGTTTCAGAGCTCATGTTTGCAGGTTCGTATGTGTGTGTATGTGTGTGCGTGTGTGCGTGCGTCTGTGTGTGCATGTGTGTATGTGTGTGTGTGTGTGCGCATGCGAGTGTGTGTAGATGTATTTATTCAACCAACAAAATTATTTGTATTTGTATTGATATAAAAAGTGGGTGGAGTTTAACATGGAAGCTGCATTAAATGCCAAAAATCCCTGATTTTTACTGGCAGTGCTCTTGTTGAAATATTAAAGCATTGGTTTTTACTATGCCATCAATAATAATCCAGTTTAACAAACAATTGCCTATAGGTTATATAGCCAAAACAACTTTTATAACACTGAGGTAAACAAACAGTTGAATCAAGTTTCAAACATCAAAACATTGTTCCTCATCCTTACTATCATTACTAGCATTACTGAAAATGCTTTTATAATAAAAAAAAATAGTTCTGCATTATGAAATACTGTATTACATAATTTTATTTTCTAAAACTACAAAATGTAAGGCTAATATGTTTTGTTGTTTATTGTTTGTTAATACTTTTTCTCCTGTCTTTGTTGAAGAACCCACTTTACATGTATGTTTTATTTGCATCAGCTTGAATAAATGAAAGGTAAAAATAAAAGGCTTCCCTGGGTGGAATACATATTCAGCTATTATGCTCTTACTCTTATTGAAACTTCCCCAAGTTGCACATGAACTGCGAGCAGTGTAGAATGTCTGTAATGTTTTAACTCTAAAAAGGCTGCATTTTCTACTACTATAGTAGAACAAAATGCTTTTGCTATGGTGAAATCCCTCTGGGGTAGATGGATAAGGCAATGATTTATTTTTAAAAGATTTTAGTTTTGAACAATCAAGGTTAAATTAGTTCCTTTTGCAAATAAATACCAAATATCTCTACCATGTGGATGATAGGGTGGGCAATTTTATCTTCAAGGGGTGAGCAACCACTTTAGCTTGATTTAAATAGTATATGTGTTCATTTCCATTGACAGACTGGGTGGAGTTTAGCCCGTATGAGATTGGAATGGCCAAATATGGCACCTTCATGACACCAGATCTGTTTGGCAGTAAGTTCTTCATGGGCACTGCGGTGAAGCGTTATGAGGAGAACCCCCTGCATTTCCTAATGGGTAAGAAACGCAGACCTCTACTCCGTTATTCAAACTTATTCCCTAAGATGACTTTGCTCTTATTTTATGTGGAAATTGGAAATTATAGGAAATCAGATGATTAGGTAATCAGTAAATCAGTAATTAGGCAGACAGATGACAAAGCCTTATTTATATGTAACAGTAGTGTATGTATTCTCAGTATTTTCTGGTCACATCCTTTCACTGGAAAACGATGATTCAAACAGAGCTGAGAGACTCAGCTAACTAACACTTGGAAGAGCGTGTTTCCATTGCCTATGTTTAGGGTAATCCACTGCGCCTGTGGCAGTGCATCTGTGGACAGTGAGCTTTGCATTTCTGTGAAGGGGGTGGGTGCAGGAGAGACTGTGTTAATGCTTTTAGCTATGGATCACCAGGTTACATCTTTACTGATGAACCTATAGATAACTGCATGCGTGACCTTTTTACTGTAACTGATGAATGTATTCTGCAACAGATTTTCACAAGGTCCCTCAAATTTCCCAGAAAGGATAAATATAATCCTGAGAAAACTCATGAAACATTTGTCTTGATGCCTTGCAAAACACAGTTCATTAATTGTTTAAGAATTAAACCCATTTAATATGAAACAAAAATAAAAGTAATTTTTGTGTATATAGCATAGTGGAGCATACACAGTATAGGATTCATGACAAAGAAACATTACTGTTGAATGTTGAATAATAGCATAAAGATGCTAATAGAAAATGTAAATATCCCTGGATGAGGTGTGCTGTCTTGATGTGTGCCCTGTGTGTTTTACAGGGGTGTGGGGTAGTGCCTTTTCCATCCTCTTTAACAGAGTACTGGGGATCAAAGGGGCCACAGCAGGCGGCACCATGGAAGAAGAGCTTGGTGAGAGACGTGTCACCTCCACTTTGCCACAGTGGCCACACCAGTTATTCTAAATGACTGTCCACCAAATTCATAAATCAACAGCACAGTAAGGTCTTTCATGTGGATGAAGTATCTGCAAATACCACAGGCATGTATAGTAGTGCTTTACTCAAGACGCAAGGCCTTTGCATGGCATTCTCTCTCTTAAGCTGTTCCTGCCATTGTTTTTGATTGACTGTTGTTCAAATTCTATTTTTAGAAAAATGCAGATACTTAGTGATTTATTACAATGTCACAGAGATTATGTGCTACAGGGGGATTTCCTCAAAATATATTTAGCCTTTCAGAGGTAAATGGTAAATGGACTGCATTTATATAGCGCTTTTATCCAAAGCGCTTTACAATTGATGCCTCTCATTCGCCAGAGCAGTTAAGGGTTAGGTGTCTTGCTCAAGGACACTTCGACACGCCCAGGGCGGGGTTTGAACCAGCAACCCTCCGACTGCCAGACAATCGGTCTTACCTCCTGAGCTATGTCGCCCCTTGGGTGTGAGGTTGGGTGTGAGTCAAAACATTACAAAACGTAACCCGATACTAACCTGAAGTCTATTGTGATATTTCTTCTAATAGATTTCCGGTGTTTAATGTGATGTGCAGATTAAAGGATAGATAAAGCACAAATACACACACTCACTCCCACTTCTTGCACATGAGTTTTGACAAGCAACATTTTTTTGTTTCCGCAGAACAAATAAAGCCGGAGCACATTGTGGGAGAGGAGAGTCTTGACAATGAGGAAGAACAACATGAAAGTGAGACCAATGCCAAAAATAATTACATTTATAGTATTGCTGTATATCATGACTGTAAGAATTGTTATGGTTAGTCAAGTCCATGGCTATTGAGGAAAAGCTAAACATTGGTGAATAAAGTGGCCAAAAACAGAGTGAGTTCCAGAGCCTAAAAGGATCAAAGGGCACTTTATAAAAACATTTATATCATTTATTTTACATAACAAGGAAAAGCAAATCCTACATAACCTAGGACCTGAAAAAGAGAAAAGGTGATGCCAACATAAAGTCTTCCAGGACTGAAGTCTACCTTCCCCATTTTAACCTAACCAAAACCACAAGAACCAAGAAAGCCACCTTCTCAGCAGCAAAGCAGAGAGAGAAAAGACAGTGGTGTGCTCGGGCTTCAGTCTTTATGGAGGATATGCCATTCACCTTGTAGGGCCTATGGGTAAAATGTCTCCAAATCAAACTGTTTTGAATTTTTCCTTTGACCAAACAATTTGAATTATAGTTGTGCTAAGCCGTGCCTGTGAATTCCTATATTTTGATAACAATAAAATGTTAGGTATGTTTCAGGCACCTATCACTGATAGGCTGGAAAGTCTACCGTAAGAACGTCTTGCCTTTTTCCTTCGCAGATGAAAAGATGTTAAACCAGTTTCATTCTTTAATACATGAGAGTATTATTAGGCTACAGCTAAAGCTAGGAAGTATTGTGACCTTAATTACATGTATTGGATATATTATAATGAAACAATCAAAACAGATCAGGTTAATTAACTTTGTACCTTTATTCCTAAACTTGCGTTTCATTTACATCTCTAGCTCTGGATAGTCATTTTTAGGCTCAAGCTATCTAATGCCATTTCATTTTACTTTCCTCAAGGCAACTGACTTTTATTAAAGCTCAGCATTCTTATATTTCCCAGTTTAATTTATACCCAAATAGACTATTAAAATCTGTGAAAATTCTTGTCAGAAATTGCCCAATCGGGAGTGGAGGACGAGTACCACCAACGAGCCCAAGCCAGCTGGGTGCAGCGCATGCTCACCTCCCTCGTCAGCGACTCCTCCCTGTTCAACACCCGCGAGGGCCGTGCAGGGAAGGTACACAACTTCATGCGGGGCCTCAAACTCAACACTGCTGTGCCGTTCTCCCCCTGCGGAGACCGTGTGTGCCAGACGCCAGTCGAAGACGAAGGGGATGCAGTCACAGGTCAGAAGCATCCCTGATGTCAGTCTGGCACATGGAGTCTGTTGTCCTGGCATCCTGCTTCTGCATTGCTGAGGTGCTAAGGCAAAGCATGTTCTTAAAGAAGGGTCAGTAGATGCAGCCTGGTCTGAGTGTTCCTAATCCAATAGTCTTGTTTAATCCAACGGATTTACTTCCCCCTCTGATGGGTTTCATCAGAGGAACCTGATTTCTTTATAGAGGGCATGAGGACTAGACATAACAGAGAACACAACAGTATATTTTCTTTTCCATCATTTTTTAAAAGCTTGTCAAGATAATATACCTGCCTTTTTGCAGATACTGTAGACATTTTGCTGCTGTGGCATTAACAATCCACATGGCTATGCAGATCTACCTCCAACAGCCTGTGACTGAAATTTCATTTGCGCAGACCCAGATGAATTTGATTGCATCTATGAGCCCCTGGATGTGAAAAGCAAGAAGATCCATGTGGTAGATAGCGGACTGACCTTTAACCTGCCGTACCCCTTGATACTGCGGCCACAAAGAGGAGTGGATCTCATTATTTCCTTTGACTTCTCTGCTCGGCCCAGTGACTCCAGCCCTCCCTTTAAGGTCAGTGGCCAGTCTAGAAGGGATGATAGCATATGCATATAATTCATTCATTCATTCTGCGTCCACCATTCTCTGAGGTTCTTCTGCATTGTGTTAACTGTGCCTAAGTAGTGTTGGCTAATTAGCTCATTTTAGGTCTCATGTTTGCCATTTGAAATGCAATGCTACCGTAACTTTTCATTTAGTGATGGGTACAAAGAACAAGTCAATAAATGCTCAAATATTCTGATCAGTCATTCAGCTTTCAGACACATCTCTAGCTTCATTTGGTAATGCTAGCCAGCCACCTGCGTATGCTAGCTTCCCAGTGTAAAAGCTGTGATTGCTAGTTAAATATCCTTGTTTACTGGATAAATACTATGTATGTTTGCGTAATGTTCACAAAGGTCTATTCCTACTGAAATGTGTTTCATTTTATTTTGATATTTATTTGCTTATATATAACAATGCTGAATTTTAATGAACGATATGGATGACTTTTAACCGTTAGGAGCTGCTGTTGGCAGAGAAATGGGCCCGGATGAACAAGCTGCCCTTCCCAAAAATTGACCCTAAAGTGTTTGACAGGGAGGGCCTGAAGGAGTTCTACTTATTCAAACCAGAGAGGGGTGATAAGAACTGTCCTACTGTCATCCATTTTGTGCTGGCAAACATACATTTCAGAAACTTCAAGTATCCAGGTGGGAGTTAACTTTGCATCTATTAAATTTGACACCTCATTTATAAAACCCTTTCTCAACCTGGAATACTGTATTTTTGAGAAAAGATGTTTTTTATGTAAGTTAATGTTGCCTGTAACCTGTACTAAGGTTTCACTAGCTTTTACTGCATTACAAATATTATGTACATTAGTGCTGTGAATAATTACATAAATATGAAACTGTGGTTTAAAATATTGCCTGCACATCATGCAACTTTCTTGAATAACTAATATACAGTATTTTAAAAGTATTTCTTGGAAAGTTTACAAACTTTCAAATCTGCTGTTGAGATATGTCATACAGATACTCTTCAAGCCAAGAATTTCTCACAGATCTGTGATAACAGTGTGTAAACATATGATAGCGAACACTGGAAAGACATACAATCAAAGATCAAAATCTTCCTTCTTGAACCCACTAATTTATTTTTGAGGATCATGTCTCCTTCTTTACATTGTGTTCTCAACTTTTTCCTGAATCAGATGTGTCAGTAAAGGGAAAGATACATGAGATAAATCATTCTTTATGGTAGAAGTATGGTATGTATGGTATGGTATGACAGTATGGTAGAAGATCATTTGAAAAGATAATTGACTTTTGTGTGAAGGAGTTCCTAGAAACACTGAGCAGGAGAGAGAGTATGCCGATTTTGACATTTTTGATGACCCCGAGACACCTTACTCCACGTTCAACTTCCATTACTCCAATCAAGCCTTCACCCAGCTTCATGACCTGATGGAGTTCAACACCCTCAACAACACTGAGGTCTGTCTGCCAACATGTTGTCACAGCGGTGCTATTATTTTGTAGGTGTGCAAGTAAAGGCAAGTCAATTAGTCTCTCTATATAACCGAGGTAGCTATGTACGTTAACGACAGAGCTTTACACACCAATACAATTTAAAATAAATTTTTTAAAACCCAGGGATGTCTAGTACTAAAACAATGTAAAGGATACATGTTTCTGCTTAATGTATATGAAAGGGGACAGTTTTATTTAAATTATGCTAGAATGTATGATTTGCTTATGCATTTTCTTATGGCTATGGGTGTTTTGCCAGTTGCCATTGCTGTGTGGGTTGTAAGAGCAGGGTCATATCAGTATAGCAGTGTGCTGTTCTGGAAGTGACTCAGAAGAACTATTATTTGCCCCTTTCCAGGTGATTAAGACTGCAATCAAGGAAAGCATCCTTTACAGGAGGGAGAACCCTTCTCACTGTTCTGTCTCTCTCTCACTCTGTGAAATGCATAACAAAAAGTTTCTGAAAAGAGAGTCTCATGACACAACCCATGTTTAGCTGAAATAATGCTGACTTGCCAATGTCTGGTGAATCCTATTACATTTCGAAGTATTACAAATGGGATTCGGATTCAAATGTTGGTCAGGCCATGCTTACCGAGCCATGCTCATCATTAATGCATGTAAATCCTTCCAGGAGTCGAGAGTGCTCTCCTGTGAAACCAGTTACTTGCTCTTCAATATTCATATCTAATAAATAATAATGTAACAGTATTTTAGACTTTCAGGGAAATTACCCTCATACCAAATGGAATTCCATTATATGAAATGATATATTTCTTTTTAAAAATTTAATTAATTTTATTTTTCATTTCAGAAAATGCATTGCTTAAAACAACTTGAAAATACTATTGAAAATATAAGTGCCACACATCCATCATAAGATGATCTGATAATATAAAAATAGAAGAGAAACTCTTCCTCAGACAACTGAGTGCAGGATGGGATCAGACTGGGTCAGCAAGAACTGCATAGAGAGGGATATTATAGTAGAGATGTGGAAAAAAAAGTCATATGGTCAGATGAGTCATCCTTCACCATATACTGTACATACAAGTTTATGTACATTCTCTTACAGGTTATTTTTTTCTAAGCAATTGAGCAATTTTACATTTAGCATTGTCTAAGGCTGACTTTCACTGAGGAGCAGACAAAGCCATGGAAGTATTAAAACTGTTGTATTAACTGATATTATTTTTACTGTCTGTGTTATTTAAGTATACATGGTATTCACAGCTACAGAGATTTTTTACACAATCCTTAATCATTTGCTCAGGACAGGCTTAATGAGCCAGGTTTGTATGGGAACATTTAAACCCAAGACTACAGTGGGTAAAATTACACTGCACAGTGGAATTCACATCAAGGCCCGCTGTTGCTTCTGAAGGTTTCCAGCACACAATGGAATTTTACGCAGTCAATCAATTGAATATATTATTAGCTTCATAAAAAAAGAACTTTGTTTGACTTTAGATTTTGCTATAGTAATTTTACACCTTTTCCACTGTGGAGAAAATTTACTTTCTGTCTCTATTAGCGTCACACTAAAAGTATTTTCTATATTTACATTTGTATGGTCGTTTCTGATTATGTGATCTAAAAAATCAATAATAAAATTATGTTGTAATCCTATGAATATTTTAGACGGGAGATTTGATAGTGGGCAATGCTTTCCCACTGATTGAAAAATGACAGCATCTGCACACAGAAATAAAGGTACAGTGGAGGTGCATTTTTGTTCTGTAGGGAACAAATTTCCCACATGTACCCAGAAGGTACAATAATTTTGTATTTGGGTAGTAGGTACTAATAAGTACTTTTTACAAGCAAAAAATACAAATTAGCTATGTATTGCTGGCTAGGGATACAATTTTATGTACCTATAGGGTACCACCCCAGTGACAAACGGTTGTACATTTTTAGACACTTTTTCATACCTTTTTTCAGTATGTGTGCAGATTATATGATATCTGTCTACTATAGAAGCAAGTTTTATACTTGACAGTTTTTTGTTAAAGGTCAAGCTCTGTTCAAAGCAAATATAATCTGCCCTATTTCAGAATATTTCATAAATTCTGAAATTACTGTTTTCTTCCTTTTTTAATCATAAACCATGTTTTGATGTACTTTTGATGTACAAATATGAGTATAATATGGTATATTTGACAAAGCAGTTATCTGAGTGCTGCTATTTGACATACATCGGGTTTAAATGTTCGGAACTAAAGAGGATTGCTTTGCAATTTAGGATCGCCATGGTAGATTAGTTGCTTCCTCTGTAGCCATCTTGATTATGTAAATATTTCACTTAGGATTAAAAACAGGGAAAGATGAGTCACTCCGAAGTGCAATATGTTGGCTATTCACGGTTTCTGATTCCTCAAGTAATCCTAACACATTAATCTGGATAATTTCCTTGACTTTTTCTATATACAGTGGCAGAGTTGTATATGGCTAGGATACTCCTTTTTCCCTTGAAAACAAAAACCATTGATAACACAAGTGTTCATATATCTCCAGGAAACTGTATTAGTATTAAATAATACAGTTTTCCCTTGTTTTGAGCGAACAGTACAGCTCATTCCCTGTATTGTATATTTGGTACAACAATGTTCACATTTCTTAGTTCTAGTACGAACCCTAGTAGCTGCATTTTGTGTAAATTGGAGATATTTCAGGGCTGAATTGGTGTAACCGATGTTAAAACATTACAGTAATTCAGCTGAGAGGTCACAAAAATCTGAACCATTTGTTCAGCATCCTGCAGGGACAACATCATCCTTAATTTAGATACAGTATATTCTTCACGTGGAAGAAGGCCACTCATGATGTTCTTAATGAGGTCCTGAAAGGAGCTATCTGTATCAATAGCTACACCAAGGTTTTTGACGACTGCATTGGGTGGAGACGGAAAAGACATCTAAATTTAAAGAAAACTAAGAATTTAGCACAGTTTACCAACTACTAATATCTTCTTATCTGAATTCAATAAGAGGAAAGTTTTGGTCATCCGAGCCTTCATGTTTATTTTAAGACAGGTCTCCAGTTTAGCTAGCTGGTTCACCTGGTTTACAGTAAGTGATATATAAAGTTGTGTATCATCTACACTGCAGTGGTAGCTAACGAAGGAAAGCAATAAAGTATAAAGGGATTTTAAATCAACATAAAATAATTTCATATTTGATTTACAATTAAGCACGCTGGCTTTATGAATATGATGTTTCCCCTAAAGACATAACAATTTTAAGGCAACATCTACATTTGTAACACCAGCCAACCTGTACAAAGTACCATAGTCAGCAACCAAGTGTGTTTTTCAAACAAATCATTTCCTGAGCTTTACTGTAGCCTGCTGTTAGATCCGCGTACAGTACATGCTTTGCTCCCTTGAACCTGAATGTAATACACATGACGGCCACTTTGCGCGCTTCATTACGGAAGTGAGTGGTATACAGAGAGAGGAAGGAAGAGGTTGTTCCGTGTCCATTTCTTGAAAGAAATTGAGGATCGGATTCATCGTGCACAGTCGATCCTTTAAAATATTTTTTTTAGCCAGGAAAACAATACAAACCCTGACACAATGTCTAAGAATACCGTGTCTGATCGCTTCAGGAAGGTAGATGTAGACGAGTACGACGAGAATAAGTTTGTTGACGAGGAGGATGGTGGAGAGAACCAACTCGGTCCAGATGAGGCAGAAGTTGACTCCTTGATAAGACAATATCCTTTAAAATGGTTTTGCAGGTATTTATGAAAATATTGCTTGGTTGGTTTGGCGATGCATGTTGACTCGGCGAGGTTATTAATGTTTTCAAAAATCGTCATGCTATTCAGCTTAAGCTGCTCGGCCGGTGTGCCACTAGCTAGATAGCATAGTAGGGTGTGGTGCAAGTCTGACTCATAGCTATAGCTAACTTAATAGATGGAGCCAGCTAATAATATCTTTATTTAGCATTTTAGTGCAGGAGCGGCAGTAATGGTATGTCGTGATGAAATCGGAAAGAATGTTGTACGATTCTCAACATGGTTACGAACCATGTTTGTTGTTATGCAAACAAAAGTGTCAAAATGTAACCGGCTAACTGGCTTCATTGTGGCTAGGCAGTTGCTTGCTAATGAATGGGAAATAAAGATTTTGCCTCTACTTTAGCTACTTTCCGTCTGCAATTCCATTCGTGCTTATAGTCGGTGCATTAGTTTGTACCGGTCATATTATATTCTGTAATGTCACACGATTTATTCGGTGCAATACATATGAGAGCGTGGTCAAATATCCAAGTCAAAATCAAGCTAACCAGCTAGTCTAGCTTGGTACTTAATTTGTCGAAGATTTTATGTCAAGGCGCTCAGTGGTAGCATCACTTCATATTCTTGATATTTAGGATTTTATATTGTCTCACCCCCATGTTGGTTTGTTGCTACAACCATGCCACGGTTGTGAGAAAGTATGAGGTAATCTTATGTAAGGTTGTAGTCCTGTAATGTAATTATCATAAGTAATTTTGCTCCGTTTATTAACTTGCTGAAAAAATGTAGAGAATTTTCTACTGCTGAACTTAAGTAGGTTGAACGTGTTCTGAAGATGGAACCGTGGGCTGAGAGTAATTCGGTAATTCAGATCTTATGTCCTGACTTGCCTGCTGAGAACATTCCTGGCATTGTTGCAAGACCTTTGAAAAGAACAGTTAAGTCAAGCATTTCAAAATAGACGTATATATCTGGGCTGCTTTAACAGAAGACAGACAGCAAAATAGGAAGTTGAGTGTGATTGCCTTATATGTCAATAATTATGTCGTGCCCTAGTGCATTTCCTGTTTAATGTTTCGTGATTACTTTTTCGTGGCCTTGTTTTGTCTGCAAGGTAAAATTTAGAGGAAAGGGTGATAGACACATGGAATTTTTCTTTCAATGGAGAGTTTGGGGAAAAAATGAACTCTACTTTTGTGCCTGTCATTTTCACTTTATAGCAAAAGGTGCAATATTTGGCACTTTGGGGTGTTTGAAAGGTATGATGCATTGCTACTCTTCAATGCACTTACTGTAATATACCACCTGGTCTTCCATAACTCTCCAAATTTTGTGACAGTTGTGTTTTGGATAAGAGCATCTGCTAAACGTCAAAAAGTATTAAATTGCACAGTAATGTAGATAAGGGGGTGCCATTGTTCTCCTTAACCCCTCCATGCACAGGGAATGTAATGGAGGCCCTGCAGGCTGTTCTAAAAAATCCACCAATCAACACGAAGAACCAGAATGTCAAGGTGAGGTTACACTTTGTGCTTCTATGCTTAATTATGTAAAATGAAACAAGGTTGTGTAGCTCAGCATCAGACATCCTGATTTCAGTTAGTGCTGTTGCACAATTCCAGCCAGTAAAAGTAATTGTCTTTCACAAAGCAGATGTGAAACAGAATACTTCATTTAGTTTAGCTTTTCATGCATCAGCAGATTTTATGATGAAAGGCATTCATGCACTAATGTGTATGAACATTACATAATTGTTATTATCATTCTTTCTTAAGTAAAGCAACAACAAGGTTGTACAATGGAAACGCTGTATTTTGTTAATCCACCAGAATAATACAATTTCTCTGAAATATCAGTAGATGCCTTTAATAAAAGCATATGCATAGGCAAAGAGAATCTGCATAGAATTATGCAATAATTATTCATTGGGGTCCATGATGTGGAATTTACCTTCTTGGGATTTTTGTTTAGGACCGGGCTGAACTCCTAGTACTGAAAGTCCTCAGTGCTTTCAAGAGTAGTGACATTGAGAAGGCAGTGCAGTCGCTGGACAAGAACGGTGTGGACCTCCTCATGAAGTACATCTACAAGGGGTTTGAGAGGCCCTCTGAAAACAGCAGTGCCGTCCTGCTGCAGTGGCATGAAAAGGTAAGGCAGCTCTAAAGAAGTCCGGATCTTTATGTCTGTGTTGCTCTGTCACAGTGATGGATCCTAAGAAACGGAAGGACCTGAATATTGTTTAATTGAATCAAGAGCAAAGGATATGTAGACTCGACTGCAGGGTTTCCCCCAGAAAAGTTGTTAGGCCCGGTGGCAAGTATCTTTTGACAGGGCCCAGCGGCCCAGCGCGGCCCGGCGGCCAAGTGTCTTTTTTGATGGGGGACCGGCGCGGGCCAGTGACAGACTGATGGCAGCATTAAGGTAGGGCCCTATAGTTTCTGTGATAACAGAATCACGGATGGAATCGCGGAATTGAGAATTTAAAAAAGGTATAACACAGATTTCATAGGGCCCTACATTAAGTCAGTGCTAAAAGCTGACTGGAGATTTGAAAATATGACTACGTAAATGTGAATGTTGTTATAAATAAGTCATTTATTCAACACACATTTTAAAAAATCAGCAACGATTTACAGCATAGCAGAGTCTTACAAAGAATCTGACAACAATGTACAGTCTTGGAATGCTGTGGTTTCAACAACAACAAAATAAATTAAATTTAAATAAATAATATCAAAGTTTTTGCACTCTACAAAAAACTTGAAAAAAGTCCTGATAGGCTACTGATTCTTACATCCTTGGAATGCTGGACACATTTCAACAACAACAGAAGAAATTAAATTAAATTAAAATAAATAATATCAAGGTTTTTGCACTCTACAAAAAACGTGTATTCAAGTCCTGATAGGCTACTGAGTCTTACAACAAGCCTTGGAACGCTTGAAAAACTTTTGAAAAACTGTCTAAGGTTTTTTGGCTTTTACAGTAGGCTACCTTTCCTTCTTGACATTATCCCTAGATGGCACAAAGTAAGTGTCTGTGTTACTGACTGTTTGGCTAGCTAGCTAAGTTAGCTACATGACCACGTTGTCAAAAGTTTTTCCCAACCGTGAAAACTGCCTGACTTGTTTACATTCTGGACAGATGTAGCTCCTCAGTAAATCTATTGTTGTTTCCGTCGCAGCACTTTAGACACAAGCAATATAGAAAAAAATCCTGAAATTTCTTCTTATTGTGAAGAGTGCCTGACCCTTAACCGTAGCGTTTTTTCCCCAAAGATGGTATTTCTAGATATAGCCTAATTTTGCCGCTGTGTTAACACATAAATACGGTTGCCGGTCAGGCACTCTTCACCATAAGAAGAAATTTTAGTATTTTTCCGATATTACTTGTGTCGAAAGTGCTGCGATGGAAACAACGATGGATTTACCCTGAAGCCACATCTGTCCAAAATGTAAACAAGTCAGGCAGTTTTCACGGTCGGGAAAAATTTTATGACAACGTTGTCGTGCACATCAATGTCATCAAGCTAACGTTATTAATAAACAAGTGAAGGTGTTATTTCGATGGCGATTAATAAGTCATGTAATGGTACAATATATCGAACGTTACATTCATGCTACTATTTTAACGTTACCTACACACTGCTTAAGTTAATATAAAAAGAATGTACTTACCGACGAGATGAAGTGATAACGCAGTTTGTAACGAGGTTAGTTAGCCTACTAAATAAGAAATGGTGGCTTGCTAGGTAACGTTAGCTTGTGATAGTTGGAAGCGTCAAGTGTTGAATGTCACCCTATGCACAATGAGGGTAAAGAACAGACCTCAGACCTGCTTTCCTTACAGTGCGCTCACGTTTTAACCAATAGATGTCGCTGGTGAGCTTTTCAAACGAGCCGCCCCATCGGGGAATTTTTTAAAAAAAAATTCCCCGATGCTTAGGCACGGCGGGGGATCAAATTAGGGCCGGCGGGCCGCCTGGCTTGCAATACACTGGCGGAAACCCTGGACTGGGCTGATTTCTTTATGCTGTATTGTAAAGCTGTGGTGGTTTATATTGGGTTTGTTTTTCCAGGCCTTATCTGCTGGTGGAGTGGGGTCCATCGTACGAGTACTAACTGCCAGGAAAACCGTGTAAGGAGCCCTGTGCCTGGGCATAAACGGATGGTACATATACGCCAATCATTTGTTCACAGGGTGCAGTGGAGGACTCGCTCCTCTCTGCCCTTCCTTTTTTTTTTGTCTCTGCTCGCTTCAAAGCCCCTCCCCCCTCCCCCCTCCCCCCTCCCTCTGCTGTCACACACCATGGGTTCCCTGTTCCTCCTGAAGCCGGACACTGTACCGTACAACGCAAAGAGTGGACTCTGTGGTGAGGATCTGTCCACAAAAGGGTTTTTTTATTTTTATATTTCCTTTCTAGATTTTAAAAAGCAGCCAGTATGTCGTCTCGTCTGGATTACTGGCAGGAAGCCTCCTTTTTGTTGGCTTTGCCGTTCTCAGGAATGTCTTGATCTTTAATTTCCTTTGACAGAACAGTACGGTTGCTCCTTTGTTCTTGTTGAGCAGATTGGCCGTTTCGTAGGGATTATTCTGATTCTCTGTAAATCCCAGGAAGTGGCCGACGCCATCGTGCCACAGGATGCTGTGGGATTTGCGGGGGGGGGGGGGTTCCTGCATGCTGTAGTCTAGACTTAATAACCCCTCCCTGTTGCCCATGAAGCTCATCACCAGTCTTACAGATCTCATCGCCTCGTTACATCATTTCACAACCGAGGGCATTAGCGTGCTACATTCATTAAAAGGGATTCTTCCTCTCAGAACCGATGAAGCATTCGACATTGAGGCTTTACGTGAGCTTTTATTTGTCTAAACATAAAAACTAAATCATAATTCACGTGTTAATGTTCCTGCCATGCTGTAGCTATGTTGGTGTCATAGATCTGGCTTCCAGTCACATTCCCTAAGTGCACCTGTCATTTCCAGCTCAGCTGGCACTGTGTTTATTTTCTCCTCTGTATTGTCTTGATGGTTCTGATGGGAGAGCAAATCTCTCTTTCCCCTTCCCACGTGCTTTCCACTTTTTTAACATTCCTAATTTACCTGATGAACATAATCGATCGTGTGTATTTAAAATGGAAAAACATCAAAAGGAAAAAAAAACTGTTGACATTTTAAATGTTTTCCTGTAACCTGCATCTGTCTTGCTTGTTTAGAGGTTTTGTTGCCGAACTATGAAATCATTTGTCATCGATCGCTTTTCTGTTCAAAGCTAGAACTGCGGCACTTGTGCTCATACCTAGAATAGACATTGGCAGTAAAATCATTTTAGAGTCAATGGAGGTGATATTAAAGGTGAACAGAGGATGAGATACAGATATAAAGGTTTACTTGGCAAAACCAAGCCAGGTTTCCTTGAGAAATTGAATAAACCAACAAATAAAGCATATTAAAAGCAAATGCAGTCAGTTGAATAATGAATATAGTTAATTGTGAACAGGAATTGTATCTTCATGGGCATTGTGCATTGTGTTAAGATTCTGTACCTTCAGACGGCTTTCCACATTAAAACGACCCTTCCCCATTCTTTTCACTCCTGCAAAGTGCTCAGTACTCGCTTATGCATCTGCAGTTTTTCACTGATTGGCCAAGAATATTTGTACCTACAGAACATAAGTTTGTGCTTGCTTTGCATATTCACCCCATGTTGCCCTGTGCTTGTTTTGAAAAGACTGAAACTTTAGGCTGAAACTGTTGAAACACTTTAAACTATAGCTTCAACGGATATTTACAGGCCTACAACGGTAAAGCTTGAGCGGATGTTTTCCTAATGGAATTTTATTTCATATTTAAGATGTTTAGAGACAAGGTACAAGCCATTTTGCACTTCCTGTTCAAAATGTGCTGAAGCTTTGGTGTCTAACATAGCTGGATGTGTATTTACAATAACTGAATGAGACGAGACACAAGCCTTCATTATATGTACACAGGAAACATGGCGCCTGTTTCTAGATACTGATTGCATATAATAGCATAATACAAAGAACATCACCTGCAGAGTCAAATGAAAGCGGGTCTTTCTGGTATTTCAACTAATGAGGTATAAATTTGTCCTGCTGTTTATTACGTTTGCGGTAAATGTTGGATACATGTTTGTGACTGGTGACATGTTTGAGGAACCTGATTGGCTGTTCTAGGTATGAGTATAATCAAACCGTTTTATTTTGTATGTCTGAAACTGAGGTATCTCTAAATCACATACTGAATATTCATACACAGGACATTTGAAAATCTAAAGAATCGAAATTTAATGTCTGCCGTTTGATCCGTTCATATAAAGTATCATGTTTCACTGTTTATTTGTAATGGAAGCATTTAGCCAGTATTCTATTATTCCCCATGCATTAGACAGATTTGCTGAACATTTTAAATTCCTGCACAAGTTTTTGGACCAAATAACTCCAGTAAGTCTTGATGCTGGATGGTTGTCAATGTTGTTTATATAAGTAGCTTCCTGATACAAACCAGTGCAAAAAGGATCATTTTACAGCTCCTTAATGATTGAAAGAATGAAAACTTAGGATTTCGTATAACTGCAGTGCTCTTTGTTTTCAACTTAACAGACATTTTAAAAAATGCTTTCAATTCTGGCACATTAAAAAAAAAATTAAAATAATTATTATTTGTGTAATTATCTAAAAAAAAAACACAAATCAGTTCTTAAAAGTTAAGGACAAACTGCATTGCCATTTTATTCAATCATGGAGTAAAAGTACTTTCAGGCTGCATAATTCATCTGATACTTTCTATGTCAGAGCATTTGTGGTTTCTTAAAGTTCTTTTTCTATGCACCTAGAGCTACAGTATAGTGTACTTAATGTAACAGTACTTTGTATGGCTCTAAGCTGTGCTGTAGGATATGTACCTCAGATGTCCTGTACCATATTGTATGAACCACAATTTTTATGATAATTGTGAAATAATGCATTTTATTTCACTTCTCTTGAATTGTACAAGTTAAATTGTTGATTTGATGCAGTAATTTTTATTGCTCTTGTGAACAAGTGCAAAAAATAACAACCAAACTGGTGTACAAACTGCCTTATCAAATATTCCTTTTTATGTTTGTGCTTTTGTGATACAATAAAATATATATAGATGCAAAGTTGTTTATTGATGTGTGGTGTTTATAGGTGGTTCTCAAACCAGCACATGCAAGGTGTGTGTTGGTTTTCAGGTCCACGTGTGTATATCATGTACCTTATAGAAACGAGATGATCAAAGTTTACCATCCTCAATATTCTAAATACGGTACTTGAATTGCAGGGTTTCGATTTTTTTGTGTGGTATTTTTATTTATTGTTTCCTTTCAAGAAGCGAATGAAGGATTAACTGTATTTGTGATTGTAGATTTATTGTTGTCTTTTACAAAATGGAATACAGTACTGTATGGAACAAATGAAAGAAAAAAACACTTATATACAAATCATAAAAATAGAATACATCTTGGTAACTGAGTAAAACAGACCTATGAAAGGGTCCAAAGGCATACGAACCTGTAATGATATGACACTAATGTTTGTCCATAATTGTCACTATTCTAGACACAGTGAAGTTGTATTCACACTGTTGGTTCCGATAAGGGCTTCTGTGTGTGCCTGGAACGGTTACCTGATGAGGCGGAGTGCTATGCTTCAGGCCACACAGAAACCCACCTCCTCCATTTTGTTTCATGGACTTCAGAAGTGGCTGGGTTAATTTTGCATGGGCATTCAGGAAACAGCTCCTTGTCTGCTGCCTAACTGTCTTTAGCATCTTTGGATTGTTTTGGGGCCAATCAAGCTGGAGGTAATAATGGAGGAACTGCCCTTATTCCTGTTCAAGCTCTTACCAATAAGTTAATAAGTAGATGTAAATAGTGTCAGGTAGTGTTAACTGACCTCACTTGAATAGGAGCCTGTTGGAAACATCCCTAAATCAACATTGTCTTTCCTGTGCTTGTAAAACCTTTTTGCATTTTCTTAGATTTTTCTTTTTCTTTTTCTTTTTACAAAACTTTGGAAGATTTGGAGGAATGTAGATTATGGTTTTAAGTAATATTTGATGATTTCTTCCCCCTCCAAATGCAACAACAGCAAAACAATGCACTTTTGTAAACACTCCCAACTTCCTCCAGGGGGCAGTGTTGAGTCCTTTAAAATGCTCCTGGGCTAGAAGTTCTCCTGGCTGCAAGGCCTTGCATGTAGAAATAGTCTTTTCTTTTTTTTTTTTCTTTTTTTAAAGTGGTGGCTCTCCAGCACCTTGCAGTGGTGTACACAAAGGCACGTCCTTGCCCCTAAAGTGCTCTAGTACGGATAGGCGGACACTGCGATGTACACGATGAAAGTAGTCTGGTACTCGATGCCGCCGTCCGCGCTGGAGGACAAGGCCCGGACCTTCATCCTGTAGGTGTGGGGCTCGCGCAGCGGGCGTGTGGTGAACACCACCCCCTTCATGTTCTCGTCCCGGATGGCGAAGGGCAGGGTGACGTCCTCGTCCACCACCAGGAAGGAGGTGCGGGGGTGCACCACCCCGTCCTGAGTGTAGGCCACCAGGCGGATGAGGTCCTGGTTGGCGGCGATGCCGAAGGGCAGGGACAGCAGCTTGTACTCCAGAGCGTAAGGGCTCAGGGCACACTCCAGGTCATTGGGAGGGCAGTTCTTTAGGCAGAACCTGTGACATCACAACAAGCATGCGTTTTTTTCCCTCCATGGTTTTTCTTCAATGTAAAAGTATGACAAAGGGAGCACTACATGTAGAGATATATTCTTGCTATGTAGTGATCTACATTATACGTGTATACGACTGCTATATAAGTTGCCTAAGTTAGGAAAGGTGTTATTGACTAGTGTTTAAATGTGGGTGCCCTGGTTTCATCATGCATTGGGCTTGTCTGGACAGGATGGTGCTTACCCTGTGGCAGGGTCCCTCTGGTAGTTTGGTGGGCAGGGTGTGTCTATGCACTGATAACTTCCTCTCATGTTGAAGCACATTCTATTGCTTCCACACTGAATATTTTGTTCCAGGCACTCATCAACATCTGCAAAGGAACAAGCACACATTATTGTGCATTATGTGTTGCCACTATAACGATTTGAGATCACTTTATTTTCATCGAATCACATTACTGCATTTTGGTGAGTCAGCAAACATACGGAATGAGTGCTAGGTTGATTTTAAACGAGCAATAGTGAGGTACAGTGCGACTGATTGGTTGGCATGCTTACCTTGACAGGTTTTCCCATTGGTCATGAGTCGGTATCCATGGGGGCAGAGACACTTGTAGCTCCCTGGAGTGTTTGTGCACTCATGCTGACATGTATCGCTGTTTTCACATTCATTGATGTCTATGGAGAAACAATTGACACTGTTCATGTAATACGTATAACATCACATTGGCAAACACATTTTTTAGTTTACCATGGCTGAAAAAATAAGTCCATGGATTGGAAACACAGAGTTCACTGACAGGTTAGTGCATACAGTAAACTTCACTCATTAATATTAGACAGTCCTGTTTCATAATGTCCCTACAGCAACAAAAAAGGTATGCTTCACAGTACCATCTAAAACTGAGTAAATAAATAAACAGGAGATCCTAATCACAATCATTTGTGGTATTTATATTAATCTGCAATTCTACTATTAATGAAAATATGTAAATATTACTGGAGCAATATAATAACACAATATAATTTCAAAGCAATGCAATGCAAAACAGCCCTGTGCTCATAATGATAAAGAAAGCCTAATATTCCAAATATGAAATACAGTTAGTGGGTGTGATATTTTTAAATATAAATTTCACACAGCAGCTCTATTTATTTTCAACTGACATTTCATAGGACTGGACATATGGACAGCCTGCCTCAATACCCCTCATTATCCCGCTCTTAAGTATTAAATGTATAAAGTGTATAAAATGCAGAAGTCATCTCTGTAAGAGAACACAGCACCAAACGCTTTATGCATTTCGACCCCCGTCCTGACTGATAGTTACCTAGGCAACGGCCTCTCCTTGCTTTAAAGCCTTCGAGACATGCCCGTCTAGTGCCTCTGCGTGAGCGGCGGGCCGGCCCGTTACGGCTGCTATCGCTCGAAAAGGAAGGGTACGACTGAGAGGCCAGGCTGTGGTACTGCCGCTGGTGGTAGCTCCTCTCTGGCGAGGACTGCGACGTTCTATAACCGTACGAATAGCTCTCATAACTGGGCAGCTTCTCCAGCCCGGCGCAAGACTTCCCGTCGCCCAGCAAGTGGCGCCCGGGCGGGCACAGGCACTTGAAGCTGCCAGGGCTGTTGACGCACTGGTGGGCACAGGGCGTGGGCACCCACTCACACTCATTAATGTCTTGCCCCCCCCACAACAAGGCCCAGCACGTTGAGGGAAGGGGTAGAGCAGTAGGAGGATTTGGTATGAAGGAGAGGAGGAGGAGAGAAAAAGAGAGGACGGGGATCAGTCAGTTGCCCCAACGCTGAGCATGAACATCAAGTCCCACACAAGTGATGTGTGCTTAAAAAACAAGGATGTCTTATGCCAAATCAGTGGCTCCTTTAAGAACTTACTAAGTGTTATGCGTTAGAACTCATTCTAGGTATTTTTACAAAATGTAAAACAAGCATAATGTTATTTATGATGGATGATTTGATATACCTTAGATCAATTTGAGAGTGGTATAATAAAAGCAACTGATGTTGTTGTTGCAATACCTTTGAAGAAAGTGATCAAATTAGTCTACTATAGGGCATGTGCAGTAGTACTGCTAGTCAATGTGATGTTTGGTGCTCTATCTGCGTAAAGGATTCTCAGTGCTTAGCTGATACTTTACAGCGGCAAACATTGATGAAGAAAAAAATGAAATTATTTTCCCCGTTTTCTCCAGACTTTGGTATGCCCAGTGAGTGGCCATTGCTGCAATCTCTGCTGTTGCTTCTGGGAGAGCACAGACAAGCAAAGAACAAGATAAAAGGCACAAATCTTATCACTCCATTTGCAGGTCTGGCTTGCACAGATATGAGTCGGAGGAAGACGCTTCATGTGCAGCTTAAAAGATAGACTTGCAGATGCCAGATTGACCGGCAGGGGTCGCTGGTGTGCGATGAGGCGCTGTCATCTCAACCAACTGAAACCCTCCCATCCATGTGTGATGCTAGACCCAATTATGCATCGCCTTGTAGTCCATAGAAGTAAAAATAATTTTCTAAGCTGGCAAAACATATTTCTGATAATTTTCCAGATCAGACACAACAGATTTGGAAGTGAAGCAATGATCGGGATGGGTAATGTTAATAATGTCACTGAGAGACAGTGAATGAATGCCATGGCAAAGCAGTGTGGGTCAGGACTGGACCCCAAGCAAAAACAGGAGATCAGAAGTAAAAGGAAGGTAGAAAAGCAGAGTGTAAGAGGTGCTGGGTTTGTTGTGTTGGTTGGCAGATTATTTACCTGTTACACTCGTCAGGAGAGTACAAAATCAAAAGGACTGCAATCCAAAATCCTGAAATTCCCATTCCATCCACAAGGGTTAAAAGTTAGTCCAGAAGTTCAAAGCAGCGCTTTGTTAGCGAGCAAGGAGAGGAAGTGACCTCAAAGCTTGTCTCTGTCTCTGTCTCTCTGCATGGGAAAAGCTTTGTTGTCTGAATGCTGGGGCATGCTCAGGTGATGCGAAGCAGCAGCGAGTGGAGGGTGTCTGCGCAGTGCGGTACGTACCCAGGCAGGGCCGCCCCACTCCTTGGGAGCGGTATCCTCTGGGACAGGTGCAGTGGTAGCTGCCCCGGGTGTTCTCACAGATCTGGTTGTACCTGCACTGGTGTGTGCCATCTTTACATTCATCAATATCTGCAGAAAGCACAGAACCACAAAAATAAATAGGGGTTTTTAGGCAACGCGGCCTACTGCTGATGAATTAGCCCCATTGACTGGTGCGGTCTGATAACCAGCATACGGAGCGACCCCTTTCTGACCCTGCTGTGATGCACGGCCTGGAGCAACAGGTCCTGCCACTCACCAACACAGGTCCCATTGACCCCTTTGGTCATGCCAGTGGGGCAGAGGTCGATGCAGGTGTACCCGCCCCTGGTGTTCTTGCACTGTTGGTCCAAGCGGCAAACCCTCTGCCGGCACTCGTTAATGTCTGAATGGAGACAGAGGTGGGTCAGGACAGTAGCGCTGGCACAGAGCTTCCATGGCTGGGTCACCACGCCTGTGACCGCTTAAGAGCCTGAGTCATTTACAAGATTTCACACACTGGAGAATAAAAAACACTCTCCTTTTGGTCAATCTCAAGAAATGGAAAGCGTTATTCAGTCTTGTTTTGCCAGATTTATTTGAGTTTGTCTTCTTAAAAAACGCTTTCAATGATCAATGTCTCATGTGGAGATATTAATTTGAAGTGACTTTCTAAATACAGGGAATGACATGTTTATTGGTTACTGTTGGTGAAACACTTTTGTGGGTTAGGTTGGGATGGAAGTACCCACCGATACACCTCCGATTCCTCAGCTGGTATCCAGGCTCACAGGCACAGCGGTAACTGCCAATGGTGTTGAGGCAGTGCTGATTGCAGGGATTGGCCTCCTGACACTCATCAATATCTGTAAAGAGTAGTTTGGGAATAGAACCATACTGTATAAGGACATTACTGTCATGCGCCTTGTCAACCAACATTGAAGAGCAAGCGTTGACCTTGGCAGCTCAGTCCATCAGTCGTCCTACGGAAGCCCCGCCCACAGCGCATCACGCAGCGGTACGAGCCAATGGTGTTCTCACAGTCTTGTCCCTCGTGACACAAATGCCCTTCCAGAGCACACTCGTCAATGTCTGCAACACACACACATACTGCAGTCAACAGGATATCCATTTACAGAGCATCTGTAAACCTGGTTATATCCCACTATGTGCAACAGCTAGGCTAATGAGACAACATTTTCTCAGTGGAAAAATTTAACAGACTGTCTTCTCTCTTGTGGAAAAGTACACGCATAGCACCTTGTCGTGGTTTTCTGACTGATCAACATTTAGTCTGGGCATGCTGCCAAATTCATGTTTAATTCATTCCCTTAGAGAAAGAACTATTAGAGTTCCTTATCTCTTTTAAAGAACTGTAAGTTTCTCTGTCTGGCTAGGAGGTATAAAACTTGCTAAATAAACTGTCGATTTTCAGAGAACTGCACCGAACCGAAGATGTATTTCTCTCCATGATGCATCACTCCATAGGATCATAGTATGTGGACCAGAAAACTAACACTGCACAGATTATTTATTTTAAAAAAATTTATCACAAATTTTTGCGAAAGAAAAACAAAATGCAACAGAAATTACATAAATGCAAGGAGCTGTTTATTCACAATGAATAATTTAGATCAGCTTTGCATTTAAAATGTGTTCCATGCTTTAGGAAAAAAACCCATTGTCTTAGACAGAGGTGGATGTGTTGGTGTGGTTGTTCATACCCTGGCAGGTTCTGCCATCAGCGGATATGGTGAGTCCTCGGGGGCAGGAGCAGTAGTAGGTCCCCATGGCGTTGTGGCAGGCGTGAGAGCACGGGTTCCCAGCAACACACTCATCCTCGTCTTCACCGAGAGAGGAGCAGACCGTTCATTATCTCTCTCAACTTTACAGGGCTGTGTTTTGAAAAAATATTTTTGTTTGTGTGAAATTACCTGCGCAATAGGGTCCGGCTGGGTCCAGGAGGAAGCCGACAGGACACTGATTGCTTCTGTCTCCTGAAAGAAAAGCCCAGTCAACCTCCATACGCCCCTGCGGTGTCAGTAAAAACCGACATGATTGACGCCCGGAGGGAGATCAGCTCACCTTTAGCAATGGTGGCGTATATTTTGTATTCCAGCAGCTCCTCCAGAGGGCGATAGTGAGCGCTGATCGCTGAAGCGTGGAGCGTCTCTACGAGGAAGGGCATCTTCCCCCTGGAGGACTCGTAGGTGATGGTGTGGTTCCAGGAATAGGGCACGCTGACCTTGTCGATGGTAAACATGCGTGTGGAGAGAGCGTACAGCTGCCCCGGGCCTGTTTGTATGTAGTCCTCCGAGTAGTCCTGACCACATGAACACAGCACAGGAAATATTTTCCACATGATCCGATACATAATTCGAGATTCGTGAACAATGTTAATTAAGGCATCTGTTTTCAGACACCAGTTATATAAAGCTTGAATCAAAGCAGACTTACTTTGATGCTGATTTCTGAGTTAGAGGGCAGCTGTAAGATGTGTCCATTGATAACAATGTCCAGTAGCAAAACTCCATCAGAGTCCAGTCCGCGGGCAACGAGAGTCATTCTCAGGATCTCTCCTGGAGAAGAACAAAACAAACCACACAATGTCAGAAGACTTTGCAGAAATACCCATGCTACCCACAGAAGGTCCTCTTTAGTGCTTGATGCTGCCCACCTGTGGCAAACTCCACCTGGGTCTCCCGCCTGAACACCCCATTTGTAAGGGTGTAGCCGTTGACAGCCTCACCCACCTCCTGAGCAGTGGTCCAGTATATGGGGTTCAGGATGGAGATGAGCTTCCTCATCGCCGGCCCTGAGAGCCAGTGGGGCAGTTGTCATGGAAATGAAAAGGAGCATTTAACATCAGTACTGCAGTATACTGAACCTGATACCCAATAGGAGTACTTTGCAGATCTGTGAATGAGTGACTGACTGAGTTCAGTATCAGGTGGTCCCCTTAGAAACAGTGAGGGAACCCCACATTAAGGATATGCAGTATCAGTATCTGTGCTTCTACCTGTATCTGTACTTGAAAGGATTCCTGGAAGTTGCATAAACAACAACCATGGCAGTTTTTCAGCCTAATGTAAATTTACATCCTGTCTTTGACAAGCTGCCAGTTTATGCAATGCCTACAATGACACAGATAGTTTTGCTGGTTGAACATATACAAATACAGATAGTATTTTGCACAACCCTTCCCCACAATCTGGAAAACCAGAGTCCGGTTTCAGGCCAGTACTTCTAAGGGTACTTCAGCAGCCCTGCGAACACCACTTCAGCTCAGATGGGGAGCATCTTGGCCTCTCACCAAGGCTTCTGGGCACATTGGAGATGGTTGCCTGGATGAATTTGCCCCCTGGGTGCACACTGTTGGTGACAGTGGCATTGAGGATGGCGATTCCAAACTCAATGTCGTTGATGTTCCCAATGATGCTACCTCTCGCCCGTTGAGGTCCACCTGAGAAAAATACAGACAGACCTCATGTATTTCACAGAAACTACAGAAAGCCACTAAATTCCTGTTAATACCATTATATACACTGCTTATATAAAGATAAAGCCTTTTTAGTCGTCTGTTGTTTTTATTCAGCATTCTCAAAAGCCCAGCATGTGAATTTAATGTAGAAGTTCAGTAACACAATTTAAAATGACAGTAAACCACTTTAATCTTGTCATCTTTTTGGAGTGTGTGGCGTGCTTGGAGAATGTGTTTGGTTCATTATATCTGGAATCAGTGCTCTTGATACAGACACTAATTGAGAGAACAGTACCTGGGCAAGCATGGACATTGCACCTGGACAGCTGGGAGGAGTCTCCTGGGCAGGTCCGACCCTCATTGGTGGGTGGAGGGCTGTTGCAGAGTCGAACCCGGGTCCTCTCCCCTCCGCCGCATGAGGCTGAACACTCCGTCCATGGTTGCCATGGGCCCCAATTTCCATCCACTGGAGAGAGCATATAGCCTCTGTCACCGTTCAGAGCCTCTCACACACATCACTACTGACACTGTTCAGAGCATCTCTGTCTCTGTGTCTCTCTTTCTCTCTCTCTCTCTCTCTCTCACACACACACACGCGAACACACATCACTACTCTCACCATTCAGAGCATCTCTCTCTCCCTCTCTTACACACTTAAACAGACACCACACACACACACACACATATGCAAACACACACATTACTAGTCACTGTTCAGCCTTCTCACACACCACTGTCTCCACCTGGGGAGAGCTGTTAAAAAGGTTTTTAAGCCTTGAAAAGCAGAAAGTTGTACTACACACCACTTGTGAGAAATGGAATAACAGCAAGTTTCAGAACTTCCAATAAAACTCTCACCTGAGCAAAGCGTGATGGGACAGCTGGTATTGTGTCATTCCTACTACTTAAATTTCTATTCCAGATTAGTGGGCCTGGAAACTGACATCTCACCAAATATTACTCTGATGGCACAGCTCAGGGAGTTGTTTGATAAGGGTTTGATAAGAGTCATTTGATATGACCCACTGGTTTGAGAGTAATCAGAATACATGAAGCGTACAATAAGATTGATTAATCAAAAAATGAATTCCAAACAATGGCTCAGCAGACACACCATAGACAAAACAATAGCCAAGGAGTCAAAACATTCAGAGAAGTTGTAAAAAAAAACGGACACATTAAAACCATGATACACTCCAAAAGAAATCGCAATTCAACCAGTACACAAATTCCGAAGTTTTTCACACCAAAAAGAAAATGTAAATCTGCAATCAAAGAAGGCGCTGCTGATCTCATGCTGAGGTATAACTAACATGCAGGTGAGAAAACTGCTTTTTCACAACAATGAAAAGCAGAACCTTGTGCTGCCCCGCCATTGATTTCCTGCACCTGTTTGTTACTGAGCCAGCCATTACAGTGGCTTTTAACCAAAAGAATCCCTTGACTCACCAGGGCAGTTGCCTGTGCCACACCTCTGAATCTGTGTGTCCGCTCCTGCGCAGGCCCGACCCCCATTGGCTGGCCTGGGGTTGTCACATGTTCTGTACCTGCGCATCTGACCTCCATTACACGTCCGGCTGCAGCTGCCCCAGCTGCTCCATGGGCCCCAGTTACCATGGACTGACAGAGAGGGGAGAAGAGAGAGTCCGAGAGAGATATTTACAGATGTTCTTCTGGTCGATTAAGCAACTTTGTAAAACTGTAAACTGAAAAAACTAAATTGTAAATTGAAAAATTTAATTTCAATTTTAATATGGCAGAAAGGGAGAGATGTGAAAGGACAGGGATTGAAAAAGAGATTTTTCTATTCACCTTCAAAATACAATTTGCAGAATAGAACAACAGAATAAAAAGGCAGAGAGTTGCAAGAACACAAATCCACAATAATGAACAGGTGAAATGGAACACTGTGGTGGATAAATAGAAGACTAAGTGTATGGCACATTAGCGGGTTTAAAGACCCTGAATGCATTGTGCCTCACACACACACACACACACACACACACACGCACGCGCGCACACACACGCACAGACACACACACGCACACACACAGAGACACACACACAGACAGACACTGCACAGGGCTGACGGCGAACACTCACCGGGGCAAGGCTCGCTGTTGCAGAAGTCGATGTGGACGTCGCTGCCCTCGCACTGCCTCCCCCCGTGCTGGGGGGCGGGGCTGGTGCAGGAGCGGGTCCTCTGCCGCGTCCCTCCGCCGCAGGAGACGCTGCACGCTGCCCAGCTGACCCAGGGCGACCACTTCCCGTCCACTGCGGAGTGCGCACGGGGGCGGGGTTATTCAGAGCGAGCGGGCGGGGGGGGAGAGGGGAGCGTTGGGCGCTATACACAGCCTTACCTGGGCAGTGCCTCTCCTGGCACACCTGCGTCTGGGTGTCCGCCCCCTCGCACGGTGGCCCGTCGAAAGAGGGAGGGGGGTTGTTGCACAGCCGGATCCTCGTCTGCATCCCCTTGCCACAGGATTCGCTGCAGGGGCTCCACGGCAACCAGGCGCCCCAGTTACCAGCCACTGCAACAGAGCAGTTAATCAGCAATCCAACCAATCAAACAGATACAGACGATGTGGGGGGGGTTAAGGAACACTTCCCATGGGAAGTGTGCTAATCAATTAACAGTTCAGTGGTGCTAATATACAGGGAAAAATACAAAACAAATAATACATATTCATCAAGCACTCAATGCTGTTCAACTCAAACATACTTCGAGTCTATAATTAAATTAGGCATGACAGTGCTGAGTGCCCACTCACCAGGGCAAGGCCTGACACTGCACATGATGGCCTCCACGGCCTTGCCCTCGCAGGGTCTTCCTCCATGCTGGGCCGGGGGGTTGCTGCAGGTGCGCACCCTGGTCCTGTTCCCCTGGCCGCAGGTGCGAGAACACTCCTCCCAGGGCGTCCACTCGGACCAACTCCCATCCACTGCACATGTACGGCAAAATGAGCACCACTTAGATTATCGCACAACGCATGCTCATAACGGAGTTCTCCAGTAATAACATGTTTATGATGGCTGCAATAATCACATCGTGTGGCTGCGCCAGAATCATGTGGTTTTGTGTTGGTTCATGGGGAGACTGATGGGTTCCTGCCCTGGTAGGACAAAACCCCTGAAGCCACACTGCACAAAGGCAGACAAGCTGGGTGACTGCAGAACAGCACAAGCTGCATGCCAAAAAAGCGATGTTGCTGTTGGCACTCAGGGTGGTGTGAAAGAAACTGCTTTTTAAGGTGCCAAATATTGTTGTCTAACATATAAACAGGAGTGGAAAAGGAGAATCTGATCTGTTTCTGGATTCGTGGAAATTCTGCTATTATGAATTGAACTTTTAGGGACATTTCTGCCTAAAAAGTTCAATTCATAATAACTGACTTGTACCAGTATGAAACATTTTACTATGGTCTAATATACAAGGGAACCAGTATTGGTGTACACCAGATTCTATTTCAGACGACACTGAGGTTCTATTTCAGTCCAGCCAATTCAAATTGGAATTACAGTTCATTTCCTATAGACAGTCAGTGTGCACAGATTTACAGCGTAAAGGAAATTGAGTGAGTATACCTGGGCAAGGCTTGCCCTGGCAGCTGCGGGTTTCTGAGTCCGGCCCTGCACAGTGGCGCCCCCCGTTGGCGGGCAGGGGCTTGTTACACTGGCGCAGCCTCTTCTGAGCCCCCAGCCCGCAGCTGACACTGCAGGACCCCCACTCCATCCATTCTGAGAAGCCCCCGTGCACTGCAGCAGAGAAGGGACACAGGGTTTCGCGCGAAATTCGGGGGGAAAGCAACGGCAGTCACCAGCCGGAGAGGTTCCGCCGGCTCGCTC
Organism: Anguilla anguilla; assembly: GCF_013347855.1. Classification (NCBI taxonomy): domain Eukaryota; kingdom Metazoa; phylum Chordata; class Actinopteri; order Anguilliformes; family Anguillidae; genus Anguilla; species Anguilla anguilla. The sequence goes on along the minus strand of NC_049204.1, from coordinate 29,870,231 downwards.
ACCTCGCACTGTGACCGAGACCTTGACCAGCACCGAGCCAATCAGGTTCCGCGCCACGCACTCATACTCCGCCGTGTCCTCCTTCTGCGCGCTCGCCAGCCGCAGGGAGCCGTTGGACAGGATGGTGATGCGGTCGTTGCCCAGCAGGGGGCGCCCCTGCCTGGACCACTCGATGAGGGGAGGGGGCTCCCCGTCCGCCTGGCAGTGCAGCACCACCGTGGTGCCGGCGTCTGCGACTGTCTCCACTGGCTCCACCGTGATGGTCGGGGAGCCTGGAAGTGAGACGAGACCATTAGCCTCCATAAATGATTTATATTCAACCAGCCTCCCTCCTTAAGTTCCCATGTAATGTACTGTTCTATAGACTCATCATCACTCATTCATAACATGGTTAGCCCTCTCTGCACTGGCCCTGGAGAGAGAACACGCTTACTCTGCAGGGTTAGCGTGACGCTCCGCTCCACCACACCAGCATCATTGGTGGCCACACACATATAACTTCCAGCATCTTCATTCTGTACAAAGCAAAAAAGACATCATAACAGCTTATTCCTTCACATGTACTTGTTATATAATGCTGTATGCATAACATTTAAATAAAAATTATATAAAAACTAAAAACTTTTTTTTTACTTCTCTCAAAGTCCTTTGGCATCAGTTGAAATAAAAACATGTCAGAAGTGAGAAGGCATGATTTTACCACAGTGCCATAGATGGCCAGAGAGCCATTGTCCAGCTGGCGAATGCGGTTGCTGATCTGGACATTGACCCCCTTCTTGCTCCACTGAATGGTGGGCAGCGGGTCTCCTCGGACCTCGCAGTTCAGAATGGCGTTCCCGCCCAGGGGCTCGATGCGGTTGGAGTGGAAATCTCCATCGATGATGGGAGGCTCTGGGTGGTGGAATAAACACGGGTCAGTTCCTCCTGTCTCTGGCTTCAGAGGTGAACTGAACAGCAGGGACGAATTGTAAATCGGGGTTACCTTTGACATACACAAAACCCAGGGACTTGATGGTGCCCACCCTGTTCTGGGCGATGCAGGAGTAGGTACCAGAGTCGTCTTTGCTCACTCGCTCGATGACCAGCTCGCTGTGTCCATTCACATGGTCGTAGTGAGCTACAGGAAACATTAGTTTTGGTTATTCTGACTAAAACTCTGAGGATGTTTTTAATGATGGTCTCAGGAACAGAAGATACCTGGAATAATGTTGTTGTTGAAAACCCAGGTGATCTCTGGGGTGGGAATGCCAGTTACACCACAAGACAGCAGGAGGCGCTCTCCCTTGTTCAGGGACACATCTCCCAGCAGCTCTGTGAAGGCCGGGTGAGTGTGGACAGACAGGGTGAATGTCCTGCGGTCCTGGCCCACGTCATTGGTAGCGATACAGGTGTAACTCCCAGAATCCTCGGGCTGCACGGGTAGGCAGACGAAGGTAGGTTGGCGTCATGCTATAGTGTGATTCTTGTGACCTAATGCTCATCTACTGATACATTCAGTGTGACAATGTTAACAATCATTATATTACATTGTTACCCAGAGAGACGATGTACTGTAGAAGAACATAAGTGCATTCACCTGTTTTACACGATCACTAGTGTCAGCAGCTGGCTAACAACATCCCCAGACCAGCAAGTATATGCACAGCATCACTAAAACACCTACGCTAACCAAGAACTGAAATACAAACCCTGAATACATACAGATTATATTCACAGCAATCGACTAAAAACACAGACACCGCGGGACCGTGAGTTGACCCACCTGGGTACTATCTATGACGAGCTCTCCGGACGGCAGGAGGGTGTACTCCCCTGTGGTGTCTGTGAGGGGCGTGCCCTTTTTCTCCCAGGATATGATTGGTTGTGGGACTCCATCTGCAATGCAGGACAGCAGGGCCTGGGAGTTCTCCAACGTGGAGAGCTCCGCCTCCCCGGCGCGGATGGAGGGCGGGACTGGAGGAGGAGGTGAAGGGGAGAGAGAGCAGGCATCAGTGAGTGACCAGAGGGGAAGCCAGCAGAACACACAGATACACAGCTCGATGTCTTCAGCATTTTCCCAAGACAAAAGTAAAGAATATCTATTTTTTACCTGTTTTCTACCAATAGGGAGCCATATTTACAATATTATGCAATTCAGTATATACTGTATATTGTCTATATAATATAATGTGTAATGTATTCAAATTATGCAATGATGTAAAATTAGCCAAGCATCACTGGGGGTGTAACCCAGAAGGGCAGTGGTTCTGAGGGGCAGTGGTTTAGAGGTGCAGTGGTTCTGAGGGGCAGTGGTTCTGAGATGCAGTGGTTCTGAGGGGCAGTGGTTTAGAGAGGCAGTGGTTCGGAGGGACAGTGGTTCTGAGGGGTAGTGGTTTAGAGAGGCAATGGTTCTGAAGGGCAGTGGTTTAGAGAGGCAGTGGTTCTGAAAGGCAGTGGTTCTGAAGGGCAGTGGTTTAGAGAGGCAGTGGTTCTGAAGGGCAGTGGTTCTGAGAGGCAGTGGTTCTGAGAGGCAGTGGTTCTGAGGGGCAGTGGTTTAGAGAGGCAGTTGTTCTGAGATGCAGTGGTTCTGAGGTGCAGTGGTCCTGAGGTGCAGTGGTTCTGAGGGACAGTGGTTCTGAAATGCAGTGGTTCTGAGAGGCAGTGGTTCTGAGAGACAGTGGTTTAGAGAGGCAGTGGTTCTGAAGGGCAGTGGTTTAGAGAGGCAGTGGTTCTGAGGGGCAGTGGTTCTGAGAGGCAGTGGTTCTGAGGGGCAGTGGTTCTGAAGGGCAGTGGTTCTGAGATGCAGTGGTTCTGAGGTGCAGTGGTTCTGAGGGGCAGTGGTTCTGAGAGGCAGTGGTTCTGAGGGGCAGTGGTTCTGAGAGGCAGTGGTTCTGAAGGGCAGTGGTTCTGAGGGGCAGTGGTTCTGAAGGGCAGTGGTTCTGGGGGGCAGTGGTTCTGAGGGGCAGTGGTTCTGGAGGGCAGTGGTTCTGAGAGGCAGTGGTTCTGAGTGGCAGTGGTTCTGAGATGCAGTGGTTCTGAGGGGCAGTGGTTCTGAGAGGCAGTGGTTCTGAGGGGCAGTGGTTCTGAAGGGCAGTGGTTCTGAGGGGCAGTGGTTCTGAGAGGCAGTGGTTCTGAGGGGCAGTGGTTCTGAAGGGCAGTGGTTCTGAGGGGCAGTGGTTCTGAGGGGCAGTGGTTCTGAGGTACAGTGGTTCTGAGAGGCAGTGGCTCTGAGGTGCAGTGGTTCTGACTCACTCTGCACGGTCAGGCTCATCTCCAGGCTGCTGGAGCCGGCCGGGTTGGCGGCGGTGCAGGTGTAGCGGCCCGTGTCGCTGGGCTGGGCGAAGGCGATCTGCAGCGAGCCGGAGCTGAGCACCCGCTGGCGCACGGACTCGGCCACCCGCTGCCCGTCTTTGCGCCAGGAGACCGCGGGGGCGGGGTGGCCCTCCGCCTGGCACAGCAGCGTGACGGAGGTGTCCAGAGCCGCCGTGTAGCTCCTCGCCTGGGAGCTGATGACAGGCCGGACTGCAGAGACGCAGGGAGCAGAGCTTACTGGCAGAATGTACTGTAGGGAACACAGTTTTTACCTTACCCTCGCCTTTTAGCGTTTTCTCGCAATTTGGAATTCCCAGTTGTATTTTTAAGCCAATTAGATTGCTGCGACTTCTGACAGAGAGCAGGAAAGCGCCTGCTTCACCTGTGAAACGTACTTCTCTTCATTCTATGAGGGTCCACAATCCCTCAGCTGAGTAAATCTTAAAAACTGTGGACGATTGCTTTAGAGGAGCGCGCTTCGAATACAGACAGAGGTGGGGAGACTGCAGGTGTCAGACTGACAAGCAGGGGTCATGATGAGATAAAACCTCCCTGTTGACTGGATAACAGTGGACAGCCCCGTGGGGCTGCCCCCCACATTTAACCTGGCCTCATTACAGCAGTTGAGATGGGTAAAAAAACAGGAAGCGTTGCAAGTGAAAAATGTATTCTTGCTTCCTGATATTAAGATTCAATACTGCTACATCCTGAATGAATGCAGTTATTAAAGAGTAAAACTGTACACTGCGTACACATTCATGTGGCACAGCAATAGGAAATTTGTGATGAGACAGCTCAAGGAAATTGAGTTTGTTATCGAACGTTTGTTGGAGTGAATTGGAATCCCTGGTGCACAGTATAAAACAAGAAGAATATGTACAGCATTAATCAGTTGACCATGAGCTCACACACCATGAAATTGAAATGTTGTGCACAGTTTACAGCTTCGAACGTCCACCTGTATTTTGTGGAACGGTGTAAGCATACCTTGCACTTTCAGTTTGGTCTTGCCCAGCGCGGTCCCGGCTGGGTTCTGAGCCACGCACATGTACGTCCCGGAGTCGTCCGCTTTGGCCCGCGAGATCTGAAGCCCCCCGTTGGGCAGAACGGTGAAGGCGCCCCCTGAGACAGACAGGGTCAGATTACGGGCCGGGCCTCAGAATGAAAGCTGAAACCCCGCCCCTCCCCTCCCCTGTGCGCCCGGTGACGGGGTCCTGACCTGTGGTGAGGATGTTGATGCCCTCCTTCTGCCAGGAGATGGTGGGACGGGGCGTTCCCGTGGCCCTGCAGGGCAGGGTGACCGGGTTGTTGAGGATGACATCCAGGGTCGGGGGATGCGCCTGTATCACAGGAGGCTCTGAGTGGTGACGGGGTGTGGGGAGGGGGGGGGAGGGGGGAATACTCGTTAATAACGGGACGGAGGTCGTTTCCCAAGGGTGCAGGCACAGCTGTAGCACAGATTGGCGGGGCTGAACGGGGACCAGACCTGGGTCAAATACGTATTTGACCCAGGTCTGACCGGGACCTACCCTGAACAGTGAGCTGCACGTGCCTGTGAGCGCTGCCGGCCGCGTTCTTGGCCACGCAGGAGTACCGGCCCGTGTGGCTCAGTTCGGCGGCGGGGATCTCCACCGGGCCTGAGCGGGGGAGGAGACAAGCGCTGTCACAGTTGCCATGGCGTTGCCACGGGATAGGTGCGAGGCGTGGGTGTGGGTCTCACCTGAGGGGAGGATCTTGAAACCCTTGCCCACTTTCGGGAGCCTGACCCCGTCTTTGCTCCAGTGCAGGACGGGCTCCGGCACGCCAGACGCAGTACAGCTGATGACCACCGGGGACAGACGAGTCACCACCAGCTCCGTGGCTTCATCAGCAATGGAAGGCGGGACTGCACAGCAACACAACAAAGCACTGATACTACACTGATGCGACAGGTCACGCAAGAGACAAGCATGAACTAACTTTGGACAGAACAGCAATGGAATATTTGCACAAACAAAAATGGAATGAAAAAATTGCTTTTGTTGATATGTATATTTGTTTTGTATGTATATATTTTATATACATACAAAACCATACAGTCAATTATGTTAGCCAGGTGTTGGCCATTTGTTATCAATGTAATGTAATGTAATGTAATGTGTTGATTACCCACCATGCACTGTGAGCTGGATGGCCCTATTGTCCTGTCCTGCCTCATTGGCCACCACACACTCATAGACAGCAGTGTCCTCCACAGTGGGTGCTATGACAACCAGAGACCCTGAGGACAGCAACCTGGAGACACCAACAATAAACACCAGAAGCTTTTAAAAGCATATTCACCTGTATAACACAATATATAAATGTCAATGCGGTAAGTTCACACTTCTGAATAACCAAGACTCTGCTTAACCAAAATTGTGAGATCAGTAAGAAGCTGAGGAAAAACCTGGATCAACCTGTACATATTCTGGTTCTGGTCGGTGTTCAGCAGACGTCCGTTCTTCTTCCAGGTGACAGAGGGTTTGGGGATGCCCGTGGCTTCACAGGACAGGGTGGTCTGGACATTGACGGTGACCGTGATGTTAGACGGGCCTTTGGCAATTGATGGGGACACTGCCATAAATAGATTATTAGTCAGACAATGGAGCTGATTCCACCTTTTCTTTCAGTACCAAATATAAAAACATTTCCAGAACATGTTCAGCATATATTTAATGGAAAAAAACTACAAGTGACACAGAGGGCCAGGAGTCATTTATCAGACCAAACATGAGACAACTAAACTCTTTGGCAGTATTTCTTTCATTTCCAATAATTTATGTGATGATTCATGATTAATCACACTTTGCTTTTCTTCGGGCCTGTTTGGCAAATGCCATGATGTAGCACACACAAAATTTCCCTATCTAAACTGCACACCTAAAGGGGTCTAAAGGGGGTCCTAAATATGAATTCAATGATGTTGATGATAACCTGAGGATGATGTGTGTCAGGGGGGACTCTGCTCACCATACACCTGCAGGTCTACCCTCCTGCGTTGGGTCCCGGCCTCATTCGTGGCCATGCACAGGTAGCGCCCAGTGTCAGTCACCTGCGCTGAGTGGATGTGCAGTGACCCGTTCTCCGCAAACGCATACCTGTCCAGACCAAACACAGCGGCGCGGTTACATCACACAGCAGCTAAAATGCCCCCATAAGGAACATGCGAATTACATGAGTTTAATAACAGGCACTATGTTTATATCTCAAAAATACTCTGAATTTTGTAGTGTACTACAAATCATGGGTTAGTAGTAGTTACCTGGGGTTAAAACGTCATCCTTTACTCCATAATATACTGTAAATTAGGGGTTAATAGAGGTACCTGTGGTTAATACATTAATCTCAAGTATACTTTACATCTGTGTAGCGGGTACCTGGGCTCAACACACATGATCCTTTACTCTGTAGTATACTGCGCAATCGAATTAGCAGTGAGTACCCGGGGTTAACACACATCATCTCTTACTCTGTAGTATACTCTACGTTAGGGGATAGCAGTGAGTACCTGGGGTTGTTTCCTGCCAGTATGGCCCCATGTTTCCTCCAGGTGATACGTGGCATTGGCACACCACTCACAATACACTCCAGCACCACAGGCTGGTCCACCTGCACAGACACTGTCTGAGGACCATCCTGGATGGTGGGGGCAACTAAAACATCAAAGAAAGAAACACACACACACACACGCAGGCACGCACACACACACATATCCGCAATTAACAAGGAAAACATATGAATTTAAAATACCTCGGTTTTATTAGGCTGGCAGGTCAGTTGCTCAGTTGCAATGCAAATCAAATGGAAAGATCAGGTGATGGGCTACTTGTATCCTGCCTACCGTTAATGGCTAAGTTGAACTCCCTTGTGGTCTTCCCAGCGATGTTGCTAGCGACACAGGTGTACTGTGCCCCATCTCCCAGCACCACATTGTTGATCTGCAGGTAACGGCCGCTGGACAGGATACGCACACGTGCAGAGGCCTAAACAGACGGTACAACGTCAGACGCCAGCTCTGCCTGACATTACAACAGCATGTACATGACAACCAGCACACGAACACATGAGACGTTGGGAACAGGAAACTCTTTTCATGTGAAAATATGAGCTGGCTATATTCCAGAGAAAACACTTCTACATGATGAAGCACAGACACATGCCCTTTTTAAGACATAAGAAAGAAAGCAAGTCTGTGATTTGTGAGTGAGGAGCAGCTCTACCTGCAGTGGGGCCCCATCTTTGAGCCAGGTGAGTGTGGGGGGTGGCACCGCGTCAGATTTACACTCCAGGGTCACCTGTCTGTTCAGCAGCACCGAGATGTCCTGAGGTCCACCTTCCCCCGCGATGTTAGGAGGAACTGCAACGACACAACCCCATTTATTCCTCCATATTGCAGAACCCCATTTCAGCCACATGAACACAACAAGCAAATGCAGCAAAAACTTCTGAGAAAAGTTATTGACCTCAATTGGGGATTTATTTTATCTTGCAAATGTTTTTATGCTTATTTTCTCTATATTTGTAAAGTGTTCTCATCTCAACTTCATACGTAAACACCCAGAGGAGTCACACATAAGTGGGGGAATCCAGACAATTCCTACGCTCCCTAGAGGCTATTGCCTATACCACTCTGGTGTCCACAGTTCATACTGTTCAATACGACCGAAGGGAATTTCGTCATACTGAAACCCAATGGACTCATAAACTTCCACTTGAACATGTCAGCTGCTGTCAATATGGGTTCATTTTAAATGAATGTGTTCTAAAGGCTTTGTGGCCAGACGGACGTTGTAACGTAAACCTAATTTAACATGCAGACGCACCATGAACTCGGACCAGGAACTCTCTGTCATCGTCCCCTGCGGGGCTGGTGGCCAGGCAAGTGTACCGTCCCGCGTTCTCCACCTGCAGCACAGAGAGACGCACGACCGATTAAAAACAGAACACTCAGGCAACATAAAAACAACCCTTCCACATTACAGTCACGGTGGTGTGGCTGCGTCACCTGGGCTGAGGCCACCCGCAGCACCTCCCCCCCTCTCAGGACGCGGGTGCTGTCAGTCTGGGGGAGGGGCCGGCCGTCCTTCATCCAGGTAAGGGTGGGAGCGGGGATCCCCGTGGCGACGCACTGCAGTTCCAGCACGTTGTTCACCACCACTGACACCTCCGCAGGGACGTCCGAGCCGTTGATGCGCGGAGGGTCTGTGGGAGAAATATTAGGCACAGAGGAAGTCAGCGATCCTGGACAGCGTCTCTGAGCTCCTGTTGGCTCATAGTCAAGCCCTCTTAAGGGTCCCTTTATCCCATAAGTCAGGAAAACTAAATGTGAAGTTATTACAGTGCTGCAGAGCTCAGGACTATTGGACTGGGGCTTTGGGCCACAGCACTTTTATATAAGCCTCCCCAGGGACCCTGTCACTTCATGCACAGTATGCTAACTACAGCTCTGAGAATTTAACCTTCTATATTTCAGCTACTTTTATCCTTAGCATTTTCACACAAGCCTCTGTACAGAGCGAATGTCAGGGGCCTGATTTACCCAAGGACCGCTTAAAATGTGCCTCATTAGATCAAACTGCTAAAATGGGCTTCAGACTAATAGCTACTGAAGTCAGATTGGGAGTTGGTAGCGAATGGCCTTGCTTCAGGTTTCTTCACCGCACTCACCCAGAACTTTGAGGTTGAAGTGGCGGCTGGCCTCGCCCGCCTCGTTGGTGGCCACGCAGGTGTACCTTCCCGTGTCGTCCACCTGCGCCTGGGTGATCTGCACGGTGGTGCCTTGGTTGACTACGGTGGCGTGGGTGCCTGACCGCAGGGGCTTGCCGTCCTTCAGCCAGGAGATGGTGGGTGTGGGACTCCCATCCGTGATGCAGAGCAGCGTTGCTGGGTTACCCCTCACCACAGTAACATCCTCAGTGCTGCCTGCTTTGTCCAGACTGGGTGGGACTGGGGGGATACCAGAGAAAGAGTCATGGCTCCATTAACTTCAGAAATATTTTAATGGTTCTGAGATACAGGAGACTTGAGCCATGCAGTCTAAGAGTAAAGTATATCAGTTTGGCCAGAGCTTTCAGACAAATAATGTCAGCAAACTTTTGTACAGGGATCTGAAATCTGTTCCTAAAGAACCATGGGGTCTACTGGTTTGTGGTAATAATCCACACTTGGTTGTATACAGCAGTTGAGAACACGGTGAACTCACATCTGGTTTCTTGGACAAGAATTGGTTTTCTTCTTTTAAGGTGAAAACAAAAACCAGCAGACCCTGTAACTCTCCAGGCCCAGGCTGTAGATCTCTACAATAGCACTTCCTGTGCAGCAGTAGCTGAGGTAAACTCTGAAGCAGCAGTATGACTGGGAAAGCATGGGAGAGGAAGCAGCTGGACTCACCGTGCACCTGCAGGCTGAAGTGCCTGCTGTCCACTCCAGCCCGATTCGACGCCACACAAGTGTAGGTACCACCATCAGACACCTGGGCTCTGGTAATCCTGACCAAGAAAGGGAAGATTTAAGATTAACTGATGCTGATAGCCTCAAGGAGTAATTAATGCACTAATTAATGCAGCTCACAAGCACCCAGTGAGCATCTCCCAGGGTACACTGCAGATATACTCTAAAGCAGAGGTGTCAGTTAGTGATAAGCTCTAATGCATATCTTAGTCAGCCAGCAGAGGTCGCTGCAGACCACCACAGTCAAATATGCTGTATATAGTGAAAGGTAGAACATAACAGATAATGAGGCTGCTGGTGATATAATGAGTGAAAATGACCCATAACCCACCTGAGAACATGCCCGGCGGACAGTATACGGATCTGGGCAGACACTGGCAGGGGGAGACCGTTTTTCAGCCAGTTGAGTTGTGGTGGAGGGGAGCCAGTGACCACACACTCGATGTTGACAGAGCTGTCCAGAACAGCAGTCAGCTCCTTGGCTGTCTCACCGCTCCCCTGGATTGTAGGTGGCACTGTGCGATCCAAAAGACATAACTGCATTGCTGAAATACCCTACTTAACAGCACACCAATACCATTCAACTTCATTACTCCGCTGTCTGTGTTTATATATTTTAAAGTCAAAAGCCCCAGAGGTCCAGAAAAGCAATTAGAGTAAAATGCCTTATGGGAAATTAAATGGAAGCCTGGAAATTATATGACAAAACAGTAAACTGAGAATGCGGCAATGACAGGGGAAATTGTCCACTCCTCCAGAGAGGAAGGTAATTGCACAAGCACATACAGCTGATGGTGTCCACTCACCATACACGTTGAGGTTGAATATGCGGTCCTCCTCTCCAGCAGCATTGGTGGCGACGCAGGTGTACTTCCCGCTGTCGGAGGTGAGCGCTCCAGTCAGGCTCAGCGTGGTGCCGTCTGGGCTGATTCTGAGGAGAGGGGATGCCTGGGTCAGGGGCCCGCGCGCCAGGGACGTGGGGACCTCCCTGGGGCCTCTCTGCGCCCTGGCCTTACCTGATGTGCCTGGAGCTGCTGACGGCCTTCCCGTCCTTCAGCCACTGAACGGTGGGGCGCGGGGTCCCCTGGGCTCGACACTCCAGCTTCACGCTTTCGTTCAGCAGCACGCTGACATCACTGGGCAGCTCAGAACCCGCGATGCTGGGTGGAACTGTGGGGGGAGGGGGGGGGGCACAGAGACACAATCAAACGGTGCGATGGAGTCAGCTGAACATACAGTCTGTCACCCATACTTACTGAAGGAGAATGGATAAAATACGGTCAACTCTGAGAGTGTATATTTTACTCTGATAGAATACATGTGATCCCCTAAGGAACTCTACTAATTGAACAAAGAGCCTTGTACATCAGCCAACAGTGTAAGCATAACCGATAACCGATGCTATCCTCAGGATCTATCTGTGCCCACCCTGTACATTCAGAACAGGGTGCCGCATGCCACACCTTGGACGGTGAGGTGGTAGTTCTTCCTGGCCTTGCCCTCCACGTTGGACGCGACGCAGGTGTAGGTGGCGCTGTCGGACAGCTGGGTGCGGGCGATCTGCAGCTTGCTCCCGCCCGACAGGATGTGCATCTCCAGGGATTCAGAGTTCGCTGGGAAGGAAAGCACACAAAACCGCGGTCAGGACCGGACCGGCCGTCAGGAACGCGAGCCGACTCTGATTGGCTGAGCGTGCTCACCTATTGGACGGCCGTTTTTCAGCCAGGTGAGGCTAGGCGGGGGGATGCCGGTGGCGTCGCAGGCAAACGTGACCGGGTTGCTGATGGTCTCCAGTACCCGCTCGTCCGCACGCCCGTCAATGGTGGGGGGGACTGTACACGGGATCAGCAAAGATATTTCCTTAACCGTGACACACTTCCAATAGAAACAATCAACACCTATGGCCAAGAACTTAAACATTTAAAGACTAGATTATTTCAGAATTTATTTTTTTCAAAATTCTATGTGAGTGTTCTAGAACTTCAATTCTAATGCTGATTTTTACATCAGCATTAGAATGTTCAGTTGAGAACATTCTAATCACATACTTGTGATTTTACACCTTAAAGAGTTGAGAAGAACACGCATGTTGAGCTGCACTGTCTGAGGGTTCTCACCATAGATGTTGAGATGGAAGTTTTTGTCCACCTGCCCTGCAATGTTGCTGGCCTTGCAGACGTACTGGCCCGTGTCAGACACCTGAATGACAGAGGCACAGGTGAGTGAGTCCCTGAGTGTGAAGGGCACAGCGCTGACTGAGAGTCCCTGCTGCCGGGTCTCACCTCCGCCCCTTTCAGCTCCAGCATCCGCCCCCCCGCCAGGATCTTCAGGTTGGCCGACTCGGCCACCGTCCTCCCGTTCTTGTACCAGGTGATGGTGGGAGGGGGCACCGCGTTGGACTCGCACTCCAGCGTCACCGAGTTCCCCACGCGCACGCTCACCACCACCGGCGAGTCGCCGCCGCCGTCCCTGATGCTGGGGGGAACTGCGGCGGCAAAGCGCATTCGTTCACAGCAAGCACCAACATTTTAGCTTTAGCATCAAGCTGCGCCAAGTCAGTCCTGACAAACATCAAATGCAGTGTTTTTCTTAAAGGTGTTTTTCTGCTAAAAGAAATACAGCGCATTCCAATATTCCCCCCAGCATCCCCAGAGTCCACAAATCACTAAAACTCATCCCAAGGGCGCGAGGAATTGGTTTACACATAATCTCCTCTCACACGCATATTTGAAATGGCTCACATTCCCCCGTCTCCAGATATACGATCAGAGTCGTGCCAGTTAAGGAACGGCTCAGGGGGACGGCGGAACCCAAACAAGCGTGAGGCTCTCCAGGCGGCGGTGTTTACACAGGCCCGCCCGCTGGCAGGGCGGCTGGTCAGGGGGGGCGGAGGACACTGACCGAACACGGTGAGGAGGATTCGCTTCTGCGCCTCTCCGGCCGGGTTGATGGCCACGCAGCTGTACTTCCCGCCGTCCGACATCTTCGCCCGCGGGATCTGCAGGGTGCGGCCGCCTGGTAAAGGGACAGGACAGGACCCTCAGACCGGCCCCGTGCACACAGGGACCTGAGCCATTTTCAACAGCGCAAGCAATCGATGGAATCCATTTTAATACTTCATTTCATGTGAAAACGAGAGAAACTTACTACACAGGACACACCTCAGCAATGTGAACAGCAGCAGGTGCCAAAGACCAAATTAAACAAATATTTAAATTATAGAAAGGGATAATGTCAATTAATTTCCTTTTTTAATGGGTATGGCCCTACAAAAAAAATCTCACCTGATATGATATGTACTGTACATTGGTACTGGCTTTATGACTGTGTTCTAGTGTGTGTGCTAGCAAAGTAGCACTATTCTCCTGGCATTATGTGTGCATTGGTGCTGATACAGAGTGAATTAGACTCATCTGGCATTGAGAGTGCATTGGTGGTGTTACAGTGTGAAATAGACTCATCTGGCATTATGAGTGCATTGGTGCTGGTACAGTGTGAATTACACTCACCTGGCATTATGAGTTCATTGGTGCTGGTACAGTGTGAAATAGACTCATCTGGCATTATGAGTGCATTGGTGCTGGTACAGTGTGAATTAGACTCACCTGGCATGATGAGTGCATTGGTGCTGGTACAGTGTGAATTAGACTCACCTGGCATTATGAGTGCATTAGTGTTGGCTTGCACTGGCCCCCTGTCCTTTAGCCAGCTGAGTGTGGGAGGGGGGAAGCCTGTGGCCTCGCAGGTCAGAGAGACGAAGTTGTTCACAACCACAGTCACATTCTCTGGGTTCACTCCCACGATGGAGGGGGGCACTGCGGGACACAATAGCACTGTCACCTGAGGACAGGAGGCTCTCTGCCACAGCAACACAGAGCAATGCTGCAATTTGCTGAACTGTAACTGGTTTTGTACTGACGTATGGGATTGTAAAGGCTTTTTTAAAATTGCAATTATATTGAGCTACAACAGGAAGTGATTCAAGACTCCTGAGTTGAAATTGCAATATGCGCATTTCCTCAGTGACTATTTATAGTGACTGTTTCTTCTCTTTTTTATTTGCTTTGGCTCATTCTGGCTTTGCAATATCATGGGTTTGACTTTTTCAGCTGACGTATTATGTCCTTTTGGTTGGGGATTTTGATATGAGCCCGGCAACCCTGGAAGCGAGGCAGAGTTTACCCACCCGAGAGGAGCTGCAAGCTGCATAGTAAGGCAACATTCAGCCTTGACACAGCATCAAAGAGTCATGCATACACTGGCTGAGGATGAGCATTCACAGCTACTGTCCCGCACTCACCATGAACGTTCAGGTTGAAGGGCTTCTCAGCGCTGCCCGCCATGTTGTCTGCCACACACACATACCGCCCAGTATCAGTGACCTGGGCATTGACCACCTGCAGACAGACACCAGTGCAGCTTTAGTGCAGAATGCCAAAAGTAACAAACACTCCATTCAGACAGATCTACTCTCCACATGGTGTCCTACAAATGGAGCTCATGGCTCTACTGTAAACCAAGTCCCTATCTGTCACTCTCTCTTGCTCTGTCTCAGTCACACTAAGCCTCCCTTCTCTCCCCTCACCCTCTCATTCTCTCTCTGTCACTTATTGTCACCCTCTCATCTCTCTCTCTCTCTCTCTCTCTGCTCTCTCTTGTTCTCTCTTTTTTTTCCTCTCTCTCTCACCTGCAGTGTCCTGCCATTGGACAGAAGTCTGTGCGTGCGGTCTGGTGTCAGGGGCTGACCATCTTTCAGCCAGGAGATTTTTGGGGTGGGACTGCCGTCCACCTGGCACTCCAGCACGGCAGTTTTGTTCACCAGCACAGTCACCTCATCGGGCAGGTCCCCCTCCACTCCCTTGATGGAGGGGGGAACTGTGACACAGCACAGAGTCAAGCACACACACACACACACACACAGGTCACATCCTAATTAACTCAACATACTTAACCCACAGGTCTCTCCATGATTTCAATCAATTCTTAGGATGGGAATTGGCTTTGATACAGCCTTACTTCATTTTACAGGATTGTCCAACAAAGAACTGAAAATAACCAAGTAACCATGTCCTATAACCTTCATAATACTCTAGCAGTCTTTCAAATGCAAAATATTTACTTTCCAAGAAATAAGTTCTGCATAATGCGGGTTATCACATTTTTCCAAGACCCGCATAATTTTCCATTCCTTTCCCTTGCCTAATGCGGTCTGGCATTCACTGATAAATTGTTCAGATGTTATCTGCAATGGCTCTTACTCACGCAGTACTCGGACATCGTACTGGATGGAGTCCTCCCCGGCCTCATTAACGGCCACACACGTGTACCTCCCAGAATCCTCTGCCTGAGCTCTGGGGATCTGTAGCACACGACCCCCTGGGTAGAGACATATAGGGCAGTTTATGAGCGGAAGACAAACAGTGCATACACAGGCACCCCCCCTTAAAAAAAACATCCACAAAGAACATCCTGCCCACACAATAACATGTGTGTGAGAGAGAGGGAGAGGAAGAGGGTGAGATAAAAGGAGAGGGAGAGAAAAAGAAATCTTTTTGCTTATTATAATAGTGTTTGTTCGGCTGCAGCACCCAGTCTGTTGTCCATTTACTGGAAAACCCCAGGTTTCCATTTAACCCAATTCAATCTTTAAATAATAAACAATTGCTGCCATTTCCATGGTTACAGGAACACAACACACATGCTGCCCTAAATCAGCTTCTGGGGGGTACACTATGAAGGAAGCTTAACATATCCAGGGTTTCTTTGCGTTACTTGGCTTCCCAAAACTGAAAAACCACAGTCAGGCTTCACTACTATCCCAAAGGTGGTTATCAACTTGCTAAGTGAACACGGGCTTCGTTAATTAAGCTCTGAGCGTGTTCCCATAAAAGTGGGGGTGTTGGACAAAAGCAACCTATAGCAGCACAGCGTGGACTGTACTCAAGCAGCGTATTTGTCACCTGAGGAAAATAAAACAGACATAATGGGCAGATATGAAGTACATTTATAATGCCAAGAAGTAACACCGTTGCTGTCACGATAGCCGGGGAAGAGGGTTTATAAAAAGATTGCCAATAGTGTAAATTTGTTAATACCTTATTTACATTACCCCTACTAATGAATACATCTACACTCTCCCTAATTGTCCTGCAGTTTATTTATAATGTGACATCTGCCGATTCTAGAGCTCCTAAACCTTACACTTTTCCATACTCTTGGCCCCACTACAGAAGTGTGAGAAAGAGCAACATCACACAGATTACCCCCCCTCCAACTCCATGGTTCCAATGTAACCCTTACCTGGCAGAATCAGCACTTTGTCATTGGAGGCCAGAGGCCTGCCATCCTTGTACCATGTCAGAGTGGGAGGGGGCACAGCATTGGTCTCGCAGTACAGGGAGATGGGATTGTTCAGAATCACATCTCTGATGTCATTTCCTAGGGTGGAACCAGTGTCTCCAGTCTCTCCAGGTCTATTGAAACTGGGCGGAACTACAGAAGACAGAACACAGTCCTGTGAACATGCTTGGGGTCTAGCTCATGTGACAGCAGTATGGATACTTCAAATGTCTCATCTAAACAGACATAAATATATATTTCAGAACATATCTGTGAGAGACATTGCAGCATGTGACCACAAGGGACAGCATCATCAACAGAGAGATAAGCCAGTGTGGTAGACAGTTAACACTTTTGGAACACGTTTCACCTTGAATATTTACATCATAGTCCTTCTCGTCCTCCCCAGCGATGTTGGTGGCCACGCAAGTGTAGCGCCCTGTGTCGGATACCTGAGCTTGTTTGATCTGGACTGTACGGCCATTAGCTGAGATGGTCACATGATCATCTGCTTTCAGGAGCTGTGAGAGACCATTAACAGCCAATCAGAGTCACAGCCAATCACAATCAGGGGACAAGCTGACCATACGTCTGCTTACATTAGAAGATAAGTAAGTCGAGTGAGTCCTTGTGTGTGTTTTATATGTGAGCTTGCGTCGGTTTGAAAGAGGTTTTGGAATAGTGTTGGTGTGTGTGCATCTCTGTGTGTTCGTGTAAGTTTATGCATGAATGTGCATCTGGATGCGTGTTTGTTTGTGCATGTGCACATGGATGTTTGTGTGCATGTGCATTTGTATTTATAGTTATTTCTGTTTGTGTGCGTGCACGGGCGTGTGTGTGTTTGCGTGTACACGTGTGTATTTGTGCTCCCACCTGTCCATCTTTGTACCACAGCAGTTTGGGTGTGGGTATGGCCTGAGCCTCACACTCCAGCGTCAGCGTGTTGTTCACCTTGATCTTCACCTCCTTTGGGGAGAGTCCCTCACCAGGGACATCATTTTTACTGATCACAGGGGGAACTGCAGATGGATAGACACATACATATCACTGTGAACACCACCGAGCCACAAGATGGCGCTACTGAGACCAGCAGTGCAGCGCTTTACTCACTGTAAACTTTGACCTCATAGTTCTTAAGAGTCTCCCCAGCTTCATTTGTAGCCACACAGGTGTATCTCCCTGCATCCCCTTCCTGGGCATTGAGAATCTGCAGAGTACGCCCCCCTGAGTGTGAAACAGCAGGTCAGACCTAACACAGAATAGACTAATCATGTACCCTGGACTGCAAGGATCAGGTGTTAGCAGTCTCTGGCCAATATACTGTAAAAGCACTGAACCATATAAAAACGATGATCTATTTCTATGGGTTTGATAAGTTTACAACTTACATTGTACTGTATTTGACTACTTTTTATGACAATTAAGCACAACCGCATCGAAACAAATGTAAACTGACATGATAAGCGTTAGCTTAATAAATATGATCTCTGACCTGGAAGGACTCTCACATTGCGGCTGGATTCAAAGGGCGTGCCGTCCTTCAGCCAGGTGATGATGGCGGGGGGGTAGGACTGGGCCTCACACACTAGTGAGGTCGGGCTGTTTAGGGTGACTGTCACTTCCTCTGCTGACCCCTCTGGACCTGACCCTGCGATGGTGGGAGACACTGAACACAGGACAGGCCAGCTGTTACTCGCACAGTGCACTGGATACAGAAACACTGACTGACACACTGGATACAGAACACACTGACTGCTTAACATCCTACACTACCAGCACATTCTAATTTAATGTACTGCCACAATTACACATACTGACTGTCACTCAAGCATTCCTCTGAACTGTAAGTGTCAGCATTAGTAAATGTGAGCCTTGTGGCTCCCATTTCTAGCACAGTCTGATGAGAATTCTTGACCGCACACACAGGATAGGAGGGTTTTTCCATACCGAGCACGTTGAGGTTGAAGTGCTTGCTCCGGTCTCCCGCGCTGTTGGAGGCCAGGCAGCTGTACCTGCCGGTGTCGGCCACCTGAGCGCCGGAGATGTGCAGGAAGCGCCCGTGGGACTGCACCTGGTGCTGCCCGTCCTCCAGCAGCGGCCGCCCGTCCTTCAGCCAGCTGATCTCCGGAACAGGGTTACCTAGGCAACAGTAGGCACACACACCACAGATGGTTTTACCTGGGTTACCTTAGATTTGGAAAACAATATTTTAGGGCCGAAAGTAGTTGATAGTTCCTTTAATTAATCACACCTCAAAACGACAAAATTAATTACTACAACCACTACACAAATTTGAGTATAGTTGAACTACCAGCAAACTGCTGCAAAATGTAATTAAACTACTAGTTTAACTAGTTAAAGTACTTCCCAACACTACAATTATGTCAAGGACAGTATGCACTATTCAGCTTTGTTAATCATTTATGATTGACAGGGTTTGCAGTGAATCAATTTACCTGTGACATCACATGATAAAGTCACATTCTGCTTCTCTTTCACTTTGACGTCATCCACTGTCCCTCCACTTAATATCGCTGGTGGCACTGCGACGGAATAAATAAGACACACGGTAAATCTTCCCACTGTCTCTCACTGAGGATGGAGACAGCTTTACAGCATTTAGTATACTTTCAGCTATCAGATACTCAGAATATCTATGGTACTTTTTCAAATCACAATATTTTAGACAGATCGGTTACCCAGGATCTCAAGGTCAAAGTTCTTCCTCTCCTCCCCAGCAGTGTTGGATACAATGCAAGTGTACCTCCCAGCATCCTCTACTCTAGCGTGCATTAGCCGCAGGGTTCGACCTCCTGAAAACCAAATACGTTCGCCCAGTTAGTCAGGGTCCTTTTATGACTGTTTTGGTTTTAAGAATACATTGTTTATGATGTAACATAATGAACAAGCAGCAACTCCAATCTCAGATTTCCGGTGATGAACTGAGGATGAGAAACAAGCCCCATGAATGAGTCCATTAATGGAGGGGAAATCTCACCAGCTGTTCAAACACTGATCAAAAAAACATCACCTCTCATTTTTCTCCCCTGAGTTCCAAGTTTGTTAAACCAACAATTGTCATCTCCAAAGCCACAGCAACCTTTGCCTAAGTCAACAGTTCAAAATGGGCCCTAAGGAATGTAGACTGCTTTGGAAGCTAATAGGAGATGGAGTCTCACCAAAAGGTCAGACTCAATATCACAATATTGATATATGATTATTGATACACAGGGTTCATTGATATTGATATGTCCCAAGTGGAGGAGACACTGTAGTCCCTATTTTGGATCACAATTGAACTGAAGATGGTACTTTACTTCAAAAGTATTACCTTTGGAAAAAAACACTGTTAGTTAAATATAAAAAGATGAAAATATTTATGTATTTATAAATCTGTTTTCAGTCTCATCATCAACAACATAACTGTTTAACTTGACAATAAAAGTGAAAGGTTCAGATTCTTCAGCTAAAAGTAAGGCAGTTGCAAGATGGAGGTTCCTGGTTATGTTACTGACATTTTGAACAATGTATTGCAGTGTCATGAACAATAGGCCAATAAGAGCACGCACCTGAAATGACCCTTACAGAATTTGACATGCTGATTGGCCGGCCATCCTTCAGCCAGGTGATGGCAGGGAGAGGGATGCCTGATGCCTCACAGGTCAGTGCCACTGGGTTCTTCACCACCACACTGATGTTCTCTGGGGCGTGGGTCTGACCAGTGATGACGGGTGGGACTGAGGAGACGAAACACTGTGATAAGCCTTACGGATTCAAACATGCCAGCCATTTATATATTTCTGCCTTCCACAAAGAGGACCACAGCTGAAATAGGTTTGGCAAATTAGTCTTGTTATTCTCAATTTTAAAGGACAATCATTGTCATGTCTTTGAGGTACTGGGGACTGTTTTGTATGATAGTTATCAAATTCTATCAAGCACAATCATTCCACTATGTCAATGAGAATCTAAGATTAAAGTGAATTCCATTTAATGTATAACAACATTACTGTAAAATACACATGCACTGGACGAGACTAACCATGAACGTTGACGTCGTGCTTGCTGTCTGCCTGGCCCGCCACGTTGACGGCCACGCACACGTAGCGCCCGGTGTCCGACACTTTGGAGTCCTTGATCTGCAGCAGCCGGCCCTCGTTGAGGATCAGGACCCCTCTGCCGCTCACCACGGGACGGCCGTCCTTCAGCCACGACAGCGCCGGGCGGGGAACGCCCTCCGCCTCGCACTGCAGCGTGACGTCGCTGCCGCGTGTCACCGTCACCTCGTCGGGAGGTTTGCCACTGTTTTTTATGGAAGGGCGAACTGAAGTGAGAAGATGAGGTCAGTTCAGGACAACGTCCCTGTGGTGAACAAAAACAACTAATCTTCTTCGACGACACCCTCACCGAGAGATAGTCTTGTAAGAGAAAACGCCTGATGACACAATACATTTTATTTTCGACGAAATTTTGTCTTTATGCAGTTGTCTTCTGATGCTGGAACCATTCAGATTATGGATATCAATATCTTAGTTTGCTATGCTAATTAGAGATATAGAATGTAGATATAGAAATGTTTTCAATACCGTAGACTTGTAGACTGTACTCCTTCATGGCGCTACCAGCTACACTGGAAGCCGTGCAGGTGTAGGTAGCGGAATCAGTCCTCTCTGCATTGGAGATTTGCAACTGCCGACCACCTGACAGCACTCGAACCCGATTACGAGAGTCTGTCTTCAGTTCAGCACCTGCACATACAGACAAACCAGGTTGAGGCTTACTATGAGAGCAAAAACAGAGACAGGAACAGAGTCACTGTAGAGGGGAACCAGGAAGAGAGCTACAGTGAAGGACAGCATAAGAGGGACTTTGGCAGGTAGAGTGATACCTCTGTGATACAGAACTGAGATATTGCAGGTGAAGTACTCATTGAAGAAGGTTCATGTAATGGATAAGCCACAGATGAATTATTTACCGTCCTTCTTCCATGTGAGGCTGGGAGGGGGAATGCCACTGGACTCGCACACCAATGTGATCAGGCTCCCCTCAATCACCGTCAGCGGGGACACCTCATCAGACCCACGGATGCTGGGAGGGACTGGGGGTAAAGAGTCCCACACACACATACATCAGTTTAGCACGTAGGGGGCACTGTAATACAGTCTCACCTCAATTTACTCATTCTGCTCCCAATCACAAGTCCACGGCTGCACAGCACACATTTACAGCAACTCAAGCATCCCATGACAACCATCACAGCCGTCACACAGTTTCTGCACAGTGTCTCTTAAACACAGTACCCTTACATCACCTGAACACAGTGTCCCTTAAACACAGTACCCTTACATCAGCTGTGCACAGTGTCCCTTAAACACAGTAACCATATATCAGATGAGCACAGTGTCTCTTAAACACAGTACCCTTACATCAGCTGAGCACAGTGTCCCTTAAACACAGTACCCATATATCAGCTGAGCACAGTGTCCCTTAAACACAGTACCCTTGCATCAGCTGAGCACAGTGTCCCTTAAATACAGTACCCTTACATTAGTTGAGCACAGTGTCTCTTAAACACAGTACCCTTACATCAGATGAGCACAGTGTCCTTAAACACAGTGCCCTTACATCAGCTGAGCACAGTGTCCCTTAAACACAGTGCCCTTACATCAGCTGAGCACAGCGTCCCTTAAACACAGTACCCTTACATCATATGAGTTTTATGATGTATTAACCCAACACAGGGGCTTTGTCAGAGGGTGTACACACACTAAAACAGTGTAACAGGCAGAAGGGATTCACTTGGGAGTTTATGGACAAAAAAAACAGGCTCAAAATTGCATGTTAAAATCCAAAGGAATTCTAAATGTAGGCCAAAAGGAGTGTACATAGTTCATCAGAAATTATCTCTACATTAAGACATGCATTCATTTTTTCTTTCAACCATAACATTAGTCAAGGTTTCTATAATGCCAGTATAAACCCTTGTCAGAACAGCCCAAACAACTGGGAATTGTTGCTATGCAGCGAGCGCTGCATGCTCCTATTTCAACTGACATCCAGAACTATGAGCCTTTTAAAACACTCCCAGATTACATATTTTCCGGGAGGATACCGAGAAAGAAGAAACAAAAGAAGAAGTAAAAGCTTTAAAACGCTACATCTCCACAACAAAGCAGCACACGCCCAGTGTGAGAGGCTGCAAACTGTTACACTTGCTCAAACACCGTGACCGTTCTGTCTGACGTCCAAGCTGTTTTTATTCCCTTTTCCTCTCAGCGGGAAAGTGCATGTGCGCCGGTCGGCTGCGGGGTCCGCCTGGCCTGCGCGGCTCTGCGCGAGCAGCTAGCAGGAGCTGCGCTGGGACCTTGTGACGGACGAGGCGCTAACAGACAGACAGATGGGCCGGAGCCCACTTCAAATGGCGGACAAGGGGCGCACGCACGCAGCCCCAGTAAACCCTAATCCCCAGAGACAGCGGCTCCCATTCACCATGAGAAACGGTGTGTATAGATACCAAAATACCCCTCAGTGCAGCACTGACGAGAGGAGCAGACCTCTGAGAGAGAGAGAGAGAGACAGAGAGTGAGAGGGAGGGACAGAGAGAGAGAGAGCAAGAGGGAGAGAGAGAGAGAGAGAGAGAGAGAGAGAGAGAGAGAGGGAGGGACGGAGAGAGGGAGAGAGAGACAGAGAGGGAGAGAGAGACAGAGAGAGACGATGAGAGACAGAGAGAGAGAGAGAGGCAGAGAGAGAAACAGAGAAGAGACAGACAAAGAGAGAGAAAGAGAGACTGCTCCACAGTACCGTGCACTCTGTCATCCCATAGGAGCACTGTTTCATTCAGATCCCTGTGGCAGCAATAGATCACTCCTCTTTGAGGTGGAGGAGTCAGCAACACACCCACATTTAGGGGCGCCAAAGATTTTTACTCCCAGCTCTGACAGCGGCTGATTCGCTTCGGGGGCTGAGAAGCGTGGCGTACACGAGAGACGCTATTTTGCCGCCCTAATGAGCTCCAGCAGACAGGTATAAAAAGCGGGGCGACCTCGCCGTGTACCGCCTGCCACAGGGGGTCCTCCCGGCGGACGCAGGAGGAGAGGCCCGCTGTTCGGCGGTCCGCGGGCCGCTGAGATCACCTCATCGCATGGCCGCGACGCGCCGCGCAGCGCGGCGCCTATGACATCATCGGACATGATGCGCTGCAGATGGTGTCCTCCCACTCCGCTGAGGAACATCTGCGGCCGGGAGAGGGCTGAAACCTCTCCACGCCCTGCTCCTCCTCTCCGCGGTCGCGGCAGAGACCGCGATTAAAGGGCACGGCGCTAATCTGCCCGCAGGTACCTCACGGGCCCGGCTAGTGGTTACACACTGTTCCCTGAGCGGTATTGGGCATCCCCTCTCTCAGTACATTCACAACAGAAAACATAAATAATCACAAAAACACATTCAATTCAATCCAAACCAATCCAAATTACCAAAGGGTAATTCCCTTCCAAAATAGGGCATTCAGAAATCATCCTCTCCAAATATTATATCTTTTTAATTCTCTCTATACTGCTTTATGGTCATTATTATTTTAACAAAAATGCATTATTTCATCATCAACAGTAAAAATGTAAAATGGAAGCACTCACCCCAGACATTCAAGTTGTAATTCTTCTCTGTTTTCCCGGCCACGTTGGTAGCCTCACAGGTGTATCTGCCCATGTCTTGAACTTGAGAGCTGTCAATCTGAACATATTAAAAGGCCACAGATTTGCGTTTAACACAAAAATGTACACATTCAGGAAAAAATACATCCGTGTCAGTAATGTTAAATTGGTAACACACCATGTCAAAGCAACATGCTGTATGTATCCAATTACAATGAACAAAATCAAGACGAGCCATCAGAGATTTTTTAAATATCTGACGTTCCATCTTAGATGTGCACAAGCATCTCTGTGGTTTCACAATTTGGATTCTGAAGAAGAGAAAAGCCTAAATGTCCCCAAAGGAACTTTGCACCTCCCGCAGAGGACAGAGAGGAGGGGCGGGAGGCCTTACCTTCAGGGTGCTCCCGTCCCCGGACACGGTGAGTCCCGGCTTCCTGAAGAGCGGGCGCCCGTCCTTGCGCCAGGACAGGGTGGGCGGGGGGATGGCGTCGCTCTGGCAACGCAGCTCCACGGGGCGACCCATCAGCACGGTCACATTCATCTCCTCCCCCATGATGTTTGGCGGCACTTTAGCAAACAGAGGGGTAGGGAAGGTGCCAAAGCGGGGTGTTTAATTTAAGTATCCCGGGTCAGAACCAAAGGCCTCCAGACCCATCCCTGCCAAAAGAGCTCAGCATTCTGCTATGCGCATGCCAGCAGTAAACCTCATCACTCTAGCCTACCGCCACCACTAATCGCTGCTTGGCTCTAAAAACTGCACTCCCCCCACCCTCCTCCCCCAGGACCGACACAGTATCAGACTGGAGAAGCATCACAGGACTGTCAGATACACGTTTCTGAGAAACAACCAAAACAACCGCTGCTGTCAGCCCATTCACAGGAGGCTGCAGTTGGATAGTCCAACCCTGCTCAGCTGTGTCCTCTTGCCAAGGGCTGAGTCCGATCCAGGCCCAGAGAGTGAGCGCATTTGAGTCAGATGGGACCCGTGCCAGGCCCTGCAACCGAGTCCAACCGACATCTTATCCCATCATGCCATTGGCATGACTGCAGTCCAGAGCTTGACCTCAGTTCACCGCGAGTGACAAAGCAGCCTAAAATGGTGATTAGAAAAGCCCTGGAAAACCAAAGGTCCCCCCACCAGCTACTGTTGTTCACATGCCCTCATCCTTGACCCTCAGCAGTAAAATCAAAACTATTAAATCATTAATGTGTGTGTGGTTTTCAAGTCACATTTTATTACAGACAGCAGCGCGGTTTCTCAATCGAACCCCCACGCACCCCCACACCCTCAGCCTCCGATTGCTCAACAGCCATGTTCTCGCAGAGAATTCTCAGTCATCCTGTGAGCAGAGGCCAATTTCCCTTCCATTTGTTCTCCTTATCCAGACGGACCAGGGGCCAAGAAGGCGAGGTCAAGGCAGGAGAACAAACATCTCACCCAGATGCAGGAACTTGTCAAAGACTGGTAACAATTACTGCAACAAATATGCCCTTATTACTTTCAACACTTTCCTCTGATCTTTTTTAAGCAACAGAGGGTTTAAGTGGATATCCTTCTTCAGCGCTAAAAAGAGCCGTTCTGCGTTAAATGGGAGACCTGGCAGTTTCATTGTTCGACATAATTTGTAATAGGAACATAATAAAACATACTCACACATTTCCAAAATGTTCAAAAATGGGTTTTTGCGTTCAATAGATCATTAACTTGAAATTTTGCTAAGCCATTAAAATACTATTGCACATCATATAAATATATGGTATGAAAATCCATAGGGCGAAGACTTTAATGACCAGGAAACTTCAATTTGAGGGAAAAGATCAGGTTACACAGGCATGAAGTTTAACGGGGCAGTGAAACTGAGCTCACCGTAAACCCGCAGGTCATACTCTCTCTCCTGCTCCCCTCCAGCGTTCACAGCCACGCAGGTGTAGCGCCCGGCGTCGCTGACCTGCGCGCTGCCGATGGCCAGGGCCCCGCCCCCGGACAGCACCTGGAGGAGAGGCAGGGTCAGGTGAGCAGCAGTGTCAATCAGGTCACAGACGCCACACGCGCGCCTCCAAACCGCCTCCCGCCGGCTGTACCTGAACGCCGTCGGAGAAGCTGGACACGGGGCTGCCGTCTTTGAGCCAGGTGAGGCTGGGAGGGGGCACGCCGCTGGACTCGCACTCCAGCCTCACCGGGTCGTTGACCACCACCGTCACCGTGCCGCCGCTGCTGGAGATGGAGGGGGGGACTGCAGGGGGGGCAGGCCAGAGAGCCACAGGTCACATGGTGCAGCTAACAACTTCTTATTAATTAATTACAAGCTTCTACAAGACGTGCTACCTCAAAACTATGGCCAAGACCGCTAAATAATCTATCATATAGCCCATTTGATAAAATGTAACATCCAGATCGGTCACTCACCGTACACTTGCAGCTGGTAGAACAGCTCTGCGTTTCCAGCCATGCTGACTGCCACGCACCGGTACAGCCCCGCATCGGACATCTGAGCGCTGTCGATCTCCAGCACCTGGCCCCGGTTCAGGAGGGTGACCCCGGCCGCGCTGGTCAGCGGCCGTCCGTCCTTATACCAGGTAATGGCTGACAAGAGATCGGAGAAGCCTCAAAACACCCCTCTCTCAGCCTCATTGTGTTTTATGCAAACTCATAAAAGCTTATGTTCCAATAAACATGCATCAGATTAGTCCATGGCTGCACTGGCCAAGCATTTTAATAAATTGTAGGTGCAAAAAAATAATCACCTCTTGTAAAAAAATATTCGCCTCATATTAAATTTGGAAAAACATCTGCTTTTAAAAAACCTAAACTGTATGGGGCCACTAAAAAAGGATACACCTGCGTATTTTTTATACAAACAGCGATTCATAAATGTTACGCTAACTAAGGCATTAAACTGCTGCAGGTACCTGGCAGGGGATTCCCAGAAGCTTTGCACTTGAGCTGAATTGGGTAGCCGGCGAGGATGGTTTCGTTTAGGGTCTCTCCACTGTGCTGGATACTGGGAGGCTCTACGGATCCAGAGGGAGGTTAGCCAACCATGCGCTCAGCACAGATGTGTACACAGCGCATGACAAACAAGCGCAACAGCGGCTTTGCTCATCTGAGAGGCCCTGACCAGAGCAGGAGCAAAGGCTCCAGAGAAACTACATTTTCGCTTTTGGCTCACGCCACCTCTCAGCGAGCGCGCCCATGTCTCGTACCGTGGACGCTGAGGCGGACGTGCTGCTGAGCCTCCCCCGCCGCGTTCGTGGCCACGCAGGTGTACCTCCCAGCATCCTCCAGTGCGGCCTTCACGATCTTCAGAACCCGGCCTGCTGACTCCAGCTATCGACACAGAAGAAGAGGCGGACGACTGAGCTGAGCTGAGCTGGCCAGAAGGACGTGTCGAATTTCTGGGAGAGGGCTACGAGACGGCAGACCGGGACAGGGCGGCGCGGCGGAGGGCTATGGCGGAAACGTTACCTTCAGGTGCCCCTGGGCGGTGCTGACCGGACGGCCGTCCTTCAGCCAGGTGATGGAGGGCGCGGGGATGCCGCTGGCCACGCACTGCAGGGTGACGGACTTGTGGAGGATCACCGAACGCTCGGAGGAGCCAGTGGAGCGTATTGAAGGGGGCACTACAGTCAGAGAGATCGAAAGACAAAGAGAGCTCTGTGAAAAAGAGAGAAACACTTCATGCGCATTACTGTGGGTCCTATCGGTGATGAGGAGCCCATTGCTAATTATGAGACGCGATTGTGCTTGTTTGCACAAGACCGCTAAAACAGCAGCAAATGCGATAGAGAATTACAGTAATTCATTTTTAAGTATACAGTTTATGAATCAGGAAAAATGTACACCACTTACCCAAAACTAAACCCTTCCAGAGGAAAGCATTTAAGGGAAAACACAGAGGCCGTTACAGTAAATCAAATAACTCTTTCAGCATTAGCCAACTGACAGAATTAAACCCCCACAGACGCTGTCTGTAAATGTAGAACGGCCACTCCTGGTTACCATGAACAGCCACGCTGAACTTCCTTTCGTGGTCGCCGGCCTCATTGGTGGCCACACACTGGAACTGCGCTGTGTCGGAGACCTGGGCGCGGGAGATGACCAGCTTCCTCCCGTTGGCAGAGATTCTCACCCCATCTGAAGGGCTGATTGGCTGACCGTTCTTCAGCCAACTGCAGGACACAGAACATGGAGCAGTCAGTGACAGAGAAAGAGAGAGCTGCATCGGGACACTGCTAAGCATCAAGTTTCTATATGTGGTGTGGCTGCCTTTAAACTATACATTCATGACTGTCCTCTTTTAAAAGGCTCCTTGGACTTCTTCAATATCAAATATATTATCTTATCTGAGTTTCGAAGCTGAATTCCTTAAACCCAGGACGCAATTAAAAACAAAGACTCAAAGTTCAGTTCAGAAGAATAATAAGATGAGCAGATAATGGTTTGACTCTTCAGTCCTTGCAGTTAGTCTCGTCCTCCAAAAAAGGAAAATCTGATCCCTGCTGGGGGAAGGGGTGAGAGCCGTTGTGCGGGACAGAAGGTCGCGCTCACGTGAGAAGGGGTGTCGGCGTCCCCGTGGCGTGACACTCCAGCTCCAGGGGGCTGTTGGCGATGACGGTGGCGTCTGTGGTTTCGTCTCCCCCCTCCACAGTTGGCGGTACTGAGTGAGGACAGACAGACAAATGAAAACAGTACTGTGCACGTCTGCCTGAGCCAAATTCCAGTAATGACAGAGTGTGTGCATGATATCCACTTAACTTCTGCAAGTAACAATGCTCGCTAGACTGTTCCTGCCCTTCTGACCCCAAAATCATTTTAGATGAGCCCTCTGCATTCCTGGGATTTTCCTGCTAAGATCTACATCTAGACCTTACTCAAGTAACATACAGCCTCTGCAAAAACAATTAACTTTTCACTTCGCCTGAGTATGTCAGAAAAGATAAGTTCATACAGCAGCTTCACTGTGTAAAGCCTGGCAAAATAGATAAGACAGCACAGCTTGATTTTGTGCAAAGGAAATCATCAGCAGTTACATTTTCTGTGTGAGAAAATGTTTTAAGTTGCTGTCATTTTTATCTGAAAAGGTGTAGATAAAGATATGAATTTGACAGGGTGATAACTCAAAATAGAAAGCATTCATGTGTTCTAGCAAGTAGACTGAAGCCCAGTGTGGGAGGAAGAGTGTATGGGCATGCCGGCAGCGTGGCCTCTGTCCTGGACAGGATTTTTAAAAACCCGGAGTCCATGGAATTACTGGGGTCAGGGGCTAAAATGTAAAAGTCAACTAAAAATGAGTTACGGCTTTCATTTTCAGTCACACAAGATATTCCATGGGGCCCAGTGCCCAGGCGCATGTTATCTCGTTGGAGGTCCAAGACATTCTCAGCCATTTCATGTGCAACTAGCATGCAAACAGGAAACACGCTCCAGCGCGAGCCAAAGAGCTCCTTCAGGAATTGATCGATCACTCTGGTGAAAGAATACATAGAAATAAACTAAACAAACATGCCGTGTTTGTACTAACTCCTGTAATCTATGTGCTTGCAAGATAATCACTTTCCGGCCCTTTCTTTGACCACTTTAATCTTTGTTGCAAGAAACTGCCGGCATGCTTGCTGGATATACGGCACCTATGTTCTATGTCCACGCTTTACTTTGAGACTAAATGAGGTTTAACTAAACAGAAACCCTGAGAGCCTGAACATTTTTATTTGGAATTGAGAAATAACAATCTTTTTTGAGAGTTAAAGCAGAGTAACAGATCAGCAGCACAATGTCTGCAGTAACAGTCCACAGGAGATCGAGGACCGGACACTCATCAAGACAGAGGGTCCATCAGAGAAGCTGAAGCAGAGGCGCCGTTACCTAGGACTCTGACGTCGTACTTGATCTCCTTCTCCCCGGCGATGCTGGTCGCCACGCACACGTATCTCCCCGAGTCGGACACGGCGGCGGTGAGGATCTCGATCTTCCTCCCGCCCTGCAGCACCCTCACGCTGTCACTGCTCTTCACTGGGACCCCATCCTTCAGCCAGGTCAGCGCCGGAGGGGGGTGACCCCCCGCCTCGCACTCCAGGGTCAGGGGCTTACTGACCACCACCTTCCTCTCCGTTGGCTTGTCGAGACCCCCTTCTATAGAGGGGGGGACTGAGAAAACGTAAGGACAGGCTCAGAACCCGCTCGACACAAAATGGTTCACAGATTTCACCTTAAAATGAGTATTTATTTATACTGGAATCGAGTGTTTCATGGTGGAAGTTAGTCAGTTAGCTGACTTTCATCTTTCTAACGTCTGCAGCACACTGCTAAAAACATTGTTTCACTTGGCTAATTTAACCCATTTTTTTACCGTAAACGTCCAGTTCGTACGACTTCTCGGCGGTACCGGCCACGCTGGTGACGCGGCAGGTGTACTGGCCGGCGTCGGACACCTGGGCCAGGGGAATCTTGAGGAACTGGCCCCGGTCCACGTACAGGGCCTGCCGGTTGGAGATGATCACCTGGCCGTTCTTGTACCAGGTGACGGCGGGGAAGGGCACGCCGCGGGCCTCGCACTCCAGCGTCACCGCGCTGTTGAGGAGGGCGGTGGCCTCGGTGGTGACGTTACCCCCCTTGATGCTGGGGGGCACTGGAAGGAGAGGCAGGAAGTGTCCGGTTAGCCACTTCACCCTTTTCCTGTTGGGTGTGAAGTCCCCCACGGAAGCCTCACCTGCACTCACCATGCACGCTCAGGCTGAAGTCCTTGGACTGTTTTCCCGCTGCGTTGGTGGCACTGCACTGGTAGCGCGCCTGGTCCCCCAGACGGGCACTCTTTATCCTCAGCACCTGGCCTCTGTTCATCAGCTCGAGGTTGGGATCACCCAGGAACACCGGTCTAGCAACGGCAAACGTTTACATAACATTCTCAGCTTTGCCTTCAGTAGAACACTTACAATATATAAATATAAAAAGAGATAGTCTTTTTTTTTACTTTATTATTTTGTTTGAAATGGTTTTAATGCAAATGGTTGAGAGTATCTGTTGGGAAGGAGCGAAGCAGACACTCACTTCCTGTCTTTGTACCACTGAATGGTGGGGAAGGGCACTCCTTTGACTTTGCACTCCAGACTGACCTCCTGGTTGAGAATGGCAGAAACGTCACGGGGAATGTTGGAACTGATAATACTGGGTGGAACTGCAAACAGAATCAAGCATTTCCGATTAATACCAAGAGCATTTATACCAAGGCTGGACAGCTGTTTTCTGCATGCAAGTAAACCCCCACAGCCAGGAAGAGCCCCTCAGCAGTCTCACCCAGTACGTCCAGGTGGAAGTCCTTCTCTGTGCTGCCCGCAATGTTGATGGCCTTGCAGCTGTAGTGACCGGCGTCAGCTGTAGCCGTTCTCAGGAGCTTGAGAGTCTTCCCACCCTGCAGGATCTGAACCGAGCTGCTGGGGACAACCTGTGGCCAGAAAAAGCAAGTTACTTCCCAGAATGCACTGCCTCTGGATCTGTTTTTCATAAACATTGCTCACTGTCATTATGTGTCAATTATACCTAATTTCAAATAAGCCAATTTATTGAATCTTTTTTGTTCAGTGAGAAGCTCTAATACGTATGTGAAGTATGTTAATTTGTCACTCCTTCATGAATTGATTTCTCAAGTCATTTTACACAGCGACCCTGAAGCATATAGCTATGGAGGAAATGTGAGTGGCAATGAGATATCTACAATAAGAGCCACTCTACAGTAACAATATGACAAATTTGATTTGATTACAGACGAATCAGAATCATGAATGTGAGCAGTCACACTTACAGGCACTCCTTCTTTGTACCATGTGATGACTGGGGTGGGACTTCCTGTGACCTCACACAGCAGGGTGGTGGGCTGATGCAACACTACTGACACATTAGCCGGAGTCTGGCTATCCTGTACGTCCGGAGGCACTGCACAGACAGAGGGGAGGGGTCAAGAACCAGTCCCACAACAGCTGACTTAAACGAGACTTGTCACGTGAGCGCTCACCGTTGACCTTCAGCTGGTACTTCCTCTCGGTGGTCCCAGCGTCATTGACCGCCACGCAGACATACTCGCCGTTGTCCAGGGGAGACACGGAGGCCAGGATGAGGAGGGTGCCGTCCTCCAGGATGGACACGCCCGGTTCGTTTCCGGTCAGCTCCTGACCATTTCTCAGCCACTTGATCACCGGCTTCGGGGTTCCTGCAGTTCAACAGCGAAGAGCCACTCAGAGCCACTGAGCACAAACAAGACCAGGCTACACATGCTAGAATAATTACATCCATTTATGCCCTAATTAATGGGCAAGCATTTGGTCCTAGGCACCTGCACTTTATGTACAGCTGTCGTTATCAAACAATGTTCTGTATGTCGTAATAAACGGAAACATCCTTATTTGAAACACTGAACCCTTATTAGTTACAGCAGTCTTTGTTTTTCATTGTCAGATAAATCTGCCGTTACGATGCCACCATCTCACCTTTAGCTTGGCAGGGGAAAGCGATCCGCTGGTTGGCCACTCTTTCTTGCAGGGGGCTGTTGAAAGGAGGCTCGGATTCCTCCACGACAGGGGGCACTGGGAGAGAACGGAGGGGACACAGTCAGCGTCGACGCTCGCTGCTGTTACGCGGGAGCGGCGGGAGAGCGGCGGGGACGCACCTTGGACCTGCAGCTGGACGTGCGCCTCGTCGCGTCCAGCCACGTTGCGGGCCACGCAGGTGTAGACCCCCGCATCCGACAGCCCCACCTGGGCGATGGCCAGCGTGCCGTCGGGGAGGCCGCTGTACTGGGAGCCGTCCACCAGCAGGGCGGCGCCGTCCTTCAGCCAGGTGACCGTGGGCTCGGGCACCCCCCGAACCACGCAGGGCAGGTCAACGG
The DNA here is from genome assembly GCF_013347855.1 of Anguilla anguilla. Taxonomy (NCBI): domain Eukaryota; kingdom Metazoa; phylum Chordata; class Actinopteri; order Anguilliformes; family Anguillidae; genus Anguilla; species Anguilla anguilla. The sequence continues at coordinate 29,837,602 of NC_049204.1, read as the reverse complement.
GGTGTCCGACTTGGACCTTCATCACACGAGGGCCAGCCTGGATGCTCGGGGGCACTGAAAGAATTTGGCAGGCACTCAAAAGCCAGAACCATTTAGACTGGATCTGCCATTATAAAACATCCACCTGACCAGAGCCCATTTGGTTCACTTCCCCTTCTTCTCCACATTTTTAATGCCCAGTTGTCCTCATTAGCCCTCACTGCTGAAACTTCTGCTTTCGATTCAGAAAAACACAGCAGCACGTTCTCTCCTCAGAAGCATGTGATGTCAGCCACTCGGATATGAGTTCGAGGAAAGCACTTCATATGCAGCTAAATGAGATTTGGTCATTCACACACAAAGAGCAGCTGTCATCCTGGAGCACTGAAACCCTCCCTCCCCTACACGATGTTAGCGTCAACTGTGCAGGGCAGCCGGACACTGTTGACACTGACTATGATCATCACTCCCTTATTTTTCTTGTTTTTCCCATAGATTCTGTAAGTGCAAGGTGTTAGCATTTGTTTTATACTCTTTTGTGATGTGTATAATTTATTTTCTAAACTCCTTTAGGAGTTCCCCTGGAAAGTCTGGAAAGCATAATCCTGTCTGGACAAAAAAACACAACTGACACATTTCTTGATTATTATAATTTGAACGTTAACTGCAGTCTTCAGACGTTTCTAATGATGTGAAAATATTTCATGTGATGCGGTTAGAATCTAAGCTGTTATTTTACTTAATTTTCTTTTACGGCAGCAAAATTATTCCAGTTAGTGTAACTGGAATGGCTTTAATCATTTCCCTGGTGTCATATATTTATTTCTACCATAACCCCATGTCTGACAACGCGTTCCAACACAACACGTAGCAATGGGGTGTGATGACTTCACCTTTTTTGGCCTTTGAATTACATTCCAAATAGCAGTACGTCATATACCATAGCACAAATAAACATATTGCACCAGCAGCTGTTAGCAAAAAAGAGTCTGATTTAAAACTTGCATTAAAAATGGCCTTTCCTTTAGTGATACGGGAATTAGCAGAGTAACGGCCGAGCAGGGAACTGAGGGTGTGCCTCTGGAACTCATGAACAAAGATTCTGCTGTTCAGATTTCGCTTTGCTGTTGAGTGAAGTTGGTTAATTGGGTCGTCTCTGACCGGGCTGCTTTTGATGAACCCCGATGTACAGACTTGGTAGGTGTGAGCTGAGAAGGTTCTGGCAGCGTTTGTTATTTTATAAAGACTGCTTCAGGTGTGACTGAGGAATGAGGCCACAGCCTGCTGAAAGACCTTATGGAACCTGCACCCAGCTGAATGGTGGTTTTTGCCAGCATGGTTTCTGATTATTTTGCTAAAATAAATCACGGTAACGCTGAAGGAGAGGGAGGAAGCCCAGACTGATTCTTTCAGGTCTGCTGCCTCCCTCTGCATATTTTGCAGTTTTGGTAACCGCCCTAAAAAAAATAATTTTGCCCTCCCCCCCAAAACTTTGACTGCATTGAGAGACACTATTTTTAAGAAGTTTCAGTGTGGGGATGAAAGCCACAGCGGCTTAGAGGGAAGACAGTCATAGTTGGCTGAGATAAGACGTGAAGGGAGTTATGGAAGTGTGCGGAAACCGGGACGCGCCCACGTGCACTCTTACCGTTGACACTCAGCCTCACTGCCTGAGTGAAGTTCCCCGCGATGTTGGTGGCCACACACAGATACATGCCGCTGTCTGACACCCTGGTTTCCAGGATCTTCATGGACCCCGAGGGCAGCTGGGAGTGCCTGCAGGGAAAAGCGTGCACACGGCTTTCACGGAGCCTGTACCACAATTATACACCACCTGCGCATTCAACGCTGATGGTAATTGAAAGGACGAGGTTTTAATTGCGCTGTAATTTTAGCTAAACCACAAGCACTTGCTCCCGCAGGGGAAAAATAGGTATGAATTTAAAAAAATTTTAAAAATCACAAAATGCATGGTTTTAAGTTTTATGCTTCACCAGTTTCTACAAATGAATCCATGTAATTTTAGTGACTGCAGCTGTTACAGACTGAAACAGACATCATGATGTATGAAATGGCAAATCGTACAGCACAGCACTCTGTCCCAGATCAGAAGCCCCGCTGCTGGTTCTGACAAACACTGTAAAAGTGCGGGACCACCTGTTAAAACTCAAAACCACATTTCACCGTGCAGCACGCTAAATGCAAACTCCACGTCTTCAGCCGATATAAGAGTGACCTCATCGGTGCTCAAACCTGCCGACCGCATGCGCTCGCTCACCCCACCACACCTCTCTACCGGCTGCCAGCGCTGCCAGGAGCTCGCCTACACTGTTTATTTCACTGTGCAGCTGACATAGACCCTGGAAGGCCTGGATAAGGCTGACTTCAGTTTAGCACACCCTACCAAACATATGGACGCAATTTGAAGCATAAGTCCAAAATCCACACTCGGAGACACGAACGGCGAGATTTATCTCCAGCCAAATGCAATGGCAGAAAAAAATGGTTTCTGATTTTTGGTAAAGACCTGAAAGCCTATGGGAAAGCCTCAATGAGAGCTATGTCAACAAAGTGACTTGTCTTCTCAGGTTCTCATCCTCTCAGTCTCGGTTCACAAGGCGCTTTACTGTTCGCTGCACTATCAGATGAAAATAGCGCACAGGGTCATTCTACAGCTATAGATGTCACAGTGTGTTGTGTGTACAGTGAAAGCCCCATGCACAAGGAGAGGGAAAGGGAGCGATGGAGGGGTGGGGCTTGCCTCGGAGAGAAGGGGGAGATGAGCTGTCGCTCTTTGGCCCAGGTGATGATGGGGGGTGGGACACTCTGGACCTCACATGGAAGGGTAACGTCCTCCCCTGCGGTTACCGACACCTCCACCAGTCCACTTGCGCTGTCTTGACCATCTGGAGTTCCAACCACCCGTGGTCTCACTACAAACACACACACACACACAGGGCCTGACATGGAGGTCCTCACAAAGGACGTAAATGTGGCACAGAGAGCACAGTGCTTCTAATTGCTAACAAAGCTCAGCCTAGACTCCCACAAAGTCTGACAGAATCTAATGCAAAGTCAATTAATCTTAATTTAGAAAAGGCAGTCAGTTGCACTGCAGGACTGCAACTGAAGCTGAGGAGACGCAGACCACAGAGGGATGTATCAAAGGAGCGAAAGGCTTCCTGCAGGCGTAATTTGCATACTTGTGTCTAGTTTTAGGTAGATGGTGGTGTTGGTAAGATGGTAAGGGTAAGAGTCAGCTGTAGGTTAGATGGTGGTGAGGGTAAGAGTCAGGTGTAGGTTAGACAGTGGTGAGGGTAAGAGTCAGGTGTAGGTTAGATGGTGGTGGGGGTAAGAGTCACGTGTAGGTTAGGTGGTGGTGAGGGTAAGAGTCAGCTGTAGGTTAGATAGTGGTGAGGGTAAGAGTCAGGTTTAGGTTAGACAGTGGTGAGGGTAAGAGTCAGGTGTAGGTTAGATGGTGGTGAGGGTAAGGGTCAGGTGTAGGTTAGACGGTGGTGAGGGTAAGAGTCAGCTGTAGGTTAGATGGTGGTGGGGGTAAGAGTCAGGTGTAGGTTAGATGGTGGTGGGGGTAAGAGTCAGCTGTAGGTTAGATGGTGGTGGAGGTAAGAGTCAGGTGTAGGTTAGATGGTGGTGGGGGTAAGAGTCAGCTGTAGGTTAGATGGTGGTGGAGGTAAGAGTCAGCTGTAGGTTAGATGGTGGTGGGGGTAAGAGTCAGGTGTAGGTTAGACAGTGGTGTGGGTAAGAGTCAGCTGTAGGTTAGACAGTGGTGAGGGTAAGAGTCAGGTGTAGGTTAGATGGTGGTGGGGGTAAGAGTCAGGTGTAGGTTAGATGGTGGTGGAGGTAAGAGTCAGGTGTAGGTTAGATGGTGGTGGGGGTAAGAGTCAGGTGTAGGTTAGATGGTGGTGGAGGTAAGAGTCAGCTGTAGGTTAGATGGTGGTCGGGGTAAGAGTCAGCTGTAGGTTAGATGGTGGTGGAGGTAAGAGTCAGGTGTAGGTTAGATGGTGGTGTGGGTAAGAGTCAGCTGTAGGTTAGATGGTGGTGGGGGTAAGGGTTGGTGCCGTACCGTACACAGTGAGCTGGATCTTCTTGGTGCTGTAGCCTGCAGCATTGGTGGCAGTGCAGACGAACTCGCCAGACTCACTCCCGCTGGGCGAGGCGATGTGCAGGCTGCCATCCTGCTCCAGGGTGAAGGCCAGACCACTGAGATCCAGCAGATCCCCTCTCTGCAATGAGCACCACCCACCCACACACACACACACACACACACACACACACACACAGGAATCATAGGTCTTTATTCGTTCTCAACTTAAGAAGACAGTCAAACCGAAAGCAAAGTGAGTGGGTGGGTTTCTTTGCTCACAGCACAAAAGTCCACACCCCTTGCTGCTTAGCTCCCTGACTGACACTGACACTACAATGGAATGGAGTCATTCACACGTTGTTACATCTGGAGAAGCGGCTTGTTTTGTAATCCAACAAGTCATTACGCATGAAATAAAAACATCATACTGAAGAACAAGGGCAAAGGCATCAAAATTCAGCAGCTGCTGCAGAACCTATTAACAGGGTTGGGTTTCATTTGCCCCAGAAGTCCCATTCACTTTAATACTGAAACATTTGTCCTTACTAAAGGAGAAAAACACATTCCTGCAGTGCCACACAAACTTCCTGCAGCAGATTAAAGGCTTTTGCTGGCTATTGCCGTCTGCCACTGTCATTGCAGCACCCAAAGCTGGAAATAAAACAGTGATAAAAATGTATTACAAGACACGGGTGTTGCAATGGAACAGTAACCGTGCGCTCAGACCATGTTCTTGCGCTCTCACGGCATGTCAAAGTCAAGCTCTGGAAAAGTTTTTTTTACACAGGTCTCGAAGCAAGAAAAGTATGCGTTGCGTGGGTGTGGGACATTTACTGTGATGCCATTTAAATGAGACACGATGACTTCATTCCATACTGCTTCTCAAATTTTAAATTTACTGCCTTTGATTTCATGTGCCTGCCAAAGATTTCAGTTTTCCTTGCATGCACCAATGCTTTCAAAACACCGAAGCCAAAACTCGGTCCAGAATACTGCTATGGACACAGGCTACATTTGTGCATGCATTTTTTGAACATATATTGGCAGACAGTTCTAGCGCAGATACTGCAATAAAAGGTGATGGGTTCTTGTGCAATGCTTTCAACTTTTACAGCATATTCCAGTATTCCAATGTACACTGACCTCTGTTTAACACTGTATAGAACACAAGTAGCTTATTCTTCTGCCTAGTTGGCTTTGCAGATGTTAGGCCAGAATAGTGTTCACTGTTCTCGGCTAGAAATAGCTGTACAAAATAAGTATCGTACCTTACTGAACCCGTGTTCAGCAGTTGTTTACGACCATGAAATGCACTTTTTTGTATGTCGCTTTGGATAAAAGCGTCTGCCAAATGAATGTAATGTAATGTAACAAGTAATTTTGCTTTTCTGAAACTGGCATTCGGTATTTTATAAGTCTCCTGCACGTAACAAACACGTCATACAATACTGAGACTGTAATTTCTTACAGGCATGTACATCACTCATGACAGCATTACTGTAGCTCTGACAATTACTGAGAAGAATCAACAACAGCCATTCTCTTCAGTCAAATATACATTCACAGGGTCTTTGGTGAGTACACAGCAGTGCTCTGTAAGTTTGTGTTCTCTTCAAGCCATTCTCCAGATCATTTTAGTCTCCAAAGGAAAAAGATTCATTCACAGATATCTATGGTAACATTTAACATGTTACAGTGGATGAGAGAGAGAATGTGTACCCTGAAACCAGGAAGGTGTGGGTACTGGGTCAAGCCAGGCCCAATTAAATACCAGCAATATATACGGCCACTCTGTCTGGCACTTTTTAACAGCGCTTACACTGAGGTTTTATTGATTGCTGTAGCACTCTCAAAAAAGGAATTATTAAAAATCATTTCACAGAGAGCAAGTTATACCAGATGTAACATCAAAAAGTTGAGCGAAAACAGCGACAATACAGGTATAATCACACTGCATTCAAGCATACATATGTGCCGATTTGTGAACAAAGAATGATCAAATTGTCCTCCATGTTTTCCAACGGCGCACAGGAACTGCCGCCGTGGGCTATGCATGGCAATTTGTGGTCACTCAGTCACTCACTCACGGATGACCTTTGAGGGACGTTTTGCAGGACGCATGCGCAGGCGGTGCTTCGTATAGTAGGACGCATGCGCAGGTAGTGCCAGCTAAAATGTGTCTGCGGGAGTGAGTTGCGCCGTGGGTCTGGACAGTTCCGTGCTTGTTTTATAGTGTTGTTTTATACAGGGTCATAACAATATATTAGTTAGGGAACTAGACTGACAGGTTGTAGGTTTGATTCACAGCTGGGGCACTGCTGTTGTACAATTTAGTAGGCACTTAACGCAAATTGCTTCAGTAAAAATATCCAGCTGTTTAACTGGATTGTATGTAAAAATGCAATTTGAGTAAGTTTCTTGGATACGACTATCTGATGAATGTCATAAAATAAAGGGGAAAAGATCCCCAAAATTCACCAAAATAGTTTTTAAAAAAAAATGGTAAATGGGAGAATAGAACTTATAAAAGAAACTAAGACAAACCTACTACAGAAACAGAGAATACGCTTGGGCCATGTGTGCCACAGGAGGACATACAGTACACGGTACAGAGCCCAGAATAACCATGACGGACTCGCACTCTTTACCTGGGACCAGGTGATGGCAGGAATGGGCACCCCACTGGCACGGCAGGGCAGGGAGATGGGCATCCCCTCAATGGTGCTGAAGACCTGTGGACCATGCTGGATACTGGGAGGCACTGGAGGAGAAAACAAGGTGTCATTACAGTGGGAAGCATCCAACACTCCAAAGATTTTCTTTTCCCTTCTGGAATACTCTGCTCAGTATTCTTCTTCAGGCGCTCAGTGTTATCAGATTGTGAGGGGTTGAGCATACGTAGTTGGAATAAGGAAAAGTGGCCCAAAGCGCCCCCCCCCCCCCCATTCTCACCCCCACTGTGCTGCAGCTCTCCAACCAAACCTCTCTGTAGGCCATACATAAAGCTGACAGCAAAACTCCACTGGGCGTGCACTGAATACTAATGACAGCAGGAAATATCATTTGATGGATGCTTCCGGAAACTCACACCATCCCATTTGTCTCTTTTTCTCTCTGGTCCCCAACTCCCCATTTTCCAGAATACCGACTACCTACTTTCCAGAATTGGCTATCTTTTGCATCCACCGCGATCAAATGATTTATTTGACGGTGCGACCATTGTCCACTGCAGCTCATGTTCCGCAAGTTAGTGGTCTTCGGTTGGCGTCTGAATGGCTGATGCAGCTTTTGGCTCCACACCTCAAGGTATCCTTTCTCTGCCTCCCTGCTCTTGCTATCTGTTTTATTAATAAGCACAATAAGTAGAGGGACATCTGCCGAAGCCATTAGTACTGGAAACTTGGATCGGCCCTTGTGATCCACCAGGGTTTAAGGTACAATTAGCGATTTAGCCCTTAGCTTTACGCAACGCTTTACATGGACAATTGTGTTCTTTTATGGCCTCAGCAAACAAGCTGGATGCCAATGCATCTCATTATCATTGTTGCTATATACTGAAGACAGCAGTGCAGTGTTGCTTTTGATCTTCCAAGTGCTCTCCATTTTTGCTTGTCAGAACCAATTTGTGCTAAGCCAGACCTGCTACTTGGTTGCCAAGTGTATTCAATGGAAAGAGAAAGTTTATCCACTCATTCCTCAACAGTGTCCCACCCAATGCAACTGATTCAAGTTTTTGTAAGTATATGAAATTCTAAATGCAGTAATAAAGTAAGACAATCCTACTGAGGATGACTACAATGACAGAGGAAATACAGGCCTGTTATATAAGTCAAACACAGGGAGCAGAGTGCCAGAACGAGCACAGCTGGGAGTTTGTGTATTTTAGCAAGTGCCACTTCCCCCTCCTTCCCTCCTCCCCGCCCCCAGCAGCCTGATCGTCATTCCTGCTCTGGCTGCTGAGTGCTGAAGGGGCACCTTTTTTGCTTTTTTTTAGGGCAGGGCATGGGCGGGGTCCAAACAGAGGCTCACTTAGGGCTGCCACGTACCGAAAACGTTGACGACGGTAGTGCGGTTGCTGGATCCGGCGACGTTCTGAGCCAGGCAGGTGTACTCGCCGCCATTCTGCAGCCGCACGCGTTCGATGTGCAGGCTGCCGTCCCGTCGGATTGTCACGTAGGGGCTGGGACTGACCTGGGCATAGAAACAACTCAATTCAGCCCGTCCTACGACAGATTAGTCTCATTCAGTTTATCAACACAGACCAGACCTTTCATCCACACAACTAAGTGTGAGGTGCAAATGGTTCATTAGACAATAGTGTTTTACCATGAAGCTCATTCAGCACAATGTAGAAGTGACAAATCAAAACTTTCATTGCAGAGGTAGAAAGGATAAGATACTAAGCCAGAAAAAAGTTAGTTTAACATTCAGTATAGTCTTTAAATCACATGACTCAGGTAGAACAGAATGCAGAGCAAAGTAGTTATTGGAGAATCATAAACGACATTTCTCAATTTCACACTTATGCAGACATACTGACCATTTGAGGTCACACCTCATCTCCCAGTTCAGCACAGCTTTTTGAGGCTACATCAGATATCATACTGTTTCATGAGGCTGTAATGGCGGCAGTTTCAACCACAGCAGCATAGTTTTCATTTAAATGCGTTGCATAATAATGTATTGCATTTATATAGGGCCTTTTGTCAAGCTGTAACATGAGAGACATATAAGGGAAAGCACTGTAGATGAAACTGTGTGTGAGCAGAATTTCTGTAAGTGTGCATGATCTTTGTGTTTGAGTACTCTATGGGTCTCTTTGTGTAAATCCAACCGCTGCTTTCTTACCAGACCATTGTTACGGAGCCAGCGTCTCACTGGCAGTGGATTCCCTGCCAGCAGCACGCAGGACAGGGTCACCTGCTGCTCCTCGACCACATTGACCATGCTCGGACTGATGCCAATCACAGGAGACACTGAAAAGGCACAGACAGAGAGCTCCTCAGCTTGGTGCAACTGAGCTTTGCAGCCGCACTTGATCTCTTTGAGCTGTCACGAAAGCACCTTAAACAACAGTCTACAGGGCTCTGATTTATCTATCATGATGGAGAGAGCCACGATGGTAATAAAAATTAATTCAGCCTCAGTGGCCAGATGTTCACGTGAGGGCCTCGGGCGAGGTTCAAATGCTTCAAATGCGCCGTCGAAGGGAACCTCCAGATCGCACTCCTCTGTGCTGACATCAGGGGAGCTACACGAGGCGGGGGCGGCTTCGCTTTCTGAGTCTATCAGCTCTGTGCACCCCCGAGTGAGGCTGGGAAGGTCTTCGTTTTGGAGTGGATGATTTACATGCTTGTGCACGTGTGGGCGGAGGGCCCCTCCGGAGGGTTAAGCACTTTGGCCCGTATGAGAACACCACCCCGTACACCCGCCCCCCTCCCGTCACTAGTCCTCCCAGCTGGGGGTCTACTCCATCTCCAGCGAGTTCCCCCAGGGCTGCCCTGCCTCCCTCCCAGCCTGTCCACGGTTCCCCTTCACGGTGACTCCTCTGGAGCCCTGTGTTTTATGGCATGCTGCGCTCATTCTCAGCCCCATATGGTTTCCACATCTCCTCTCCAAGAGGAGCCCCGGCGTCACTTGCCTGGTTGCTATAAACACTGTGTTGTATTTACATTTCTCCCATGAGCCACAGCACTGGCTCGGAAAACCTCAGACCCCTCCGAATGACCCTCTGGCTGGCGATTAGCAAAAATGGGCGCAATCAAAGCCGCTGTGCTCCTGGACGCATGGACGGTCGCCTACTGGACACTGAACACCACGACTCAAGGCTTTCTGAGGACCAATTCCTCGTCAGGGCCAAGCAATGATATTTCTCCTGTTCTGCGATGGGAGATCTGCTAGGCCCAGGCCGCCCAGGAAGAGACTACATCTGGAGTGCATACATAGTACAGAGAATAAGGGCTGCCATAAGTTATCCCACTGATCAAGGGCTGCTATGAACACACTTAGCAATTGTTTCAGCCGCGATTTCAACATTTCATTCTAGGCCGCATATTTTCATACATCTTCATCAACCGCACACCACATAGAACATCTTCAAATGCCAAACAATGCAGGCCATCCATCATAAATGTTGAGAGATGAAAGAGAATTATGACTGAACCCAGAAATGTGACTAAGCCCAGCATGGCTCCGATAAAAGAGCTCCTCGTGTTTTTTTCACTCTCAAACAAACACACGGGCAAAAAGGGATGATCCATGCTATACAGATACTGTCACTTCATACAAATCGGGGTGAACTGGGGATAAAAGCAGGTCTTCGTAAAATAGTTTCACCTCCATTTCAATTGCTCACTCTCTGAAAGTGGTAGAAGTTCCCATTTTGCATCTTTGTCATATGTCGCGACAGCTGTAGAGTTGCATAGAGGCCTGACTGTCGGTCGGGACAGGGGTAAGAGTTGGCCAAGCGGGGCCCTGTGCTGTGTGACCTTTAGCCTACATACGGCCGTGCACTCCCTGGCCTACAGGGCAGTTAAGAAGTTAATGAGGCTGTGAAACTCCCACGGAGACCGGAGGGCCAAGAGTGACTCCAATACAATTTCCCCTGTCGCTGCTTTCAAAGCGCCAGAGAAAGGACAGACGGCCCAAAACACAAGATCATAAATACTAAACACAAACTTGGAAGAATATTTTTGGCTCCTTGGCTTTGATCACCTCCTAAAGATACAGGACTGCAGGATTGTGCGCATACCAGAGATTCTTCCACATGGTTGATCGACCCTTAGCACACGCAAATGAAGAAATATCAAACCAAAACCCTCATGCACATCTGGAAAAGCAGATAATTCATTTCCCCCAGTCTTTGAATTTTAAATCTTTGCATTTTATTCAGCAAATATGACATCTTTGACTATTCACATGCTGCCAACCTGTTTAAAAGACATAGTTCACAGCAAGATGGATATTCCTGCATTTCAAAATGAATTCACTGTATATTAATATATAATTCACATTTTGGCTACCTTTTTGTGCTGCCAGACCCAATGGGAGGATCTGCTTTCAATTGAAAGAAAATAATTGAAATAACATTTCTGGGGAAAAAATGTTTGTTTTACTAATGTGTTTATGCATGCAAACAGTCATAGCTGTACTCCTACAGTGTTTTGTTTTAAAGAGCCAAATACCAATGAACATATGACTTTATCTTTGTAGCAAAGCAAAGCAGACAATGTGAAATGAACAATTATTGACATTATTTTTTAACTATTAGTGAAATACTGATTACAACAAAATCCAAGTCCCTATCAATGGCTCAAGGAGAGTACCATATGTCTATGAGGAGAACACATCTCTTACCTAGCCCCGTCACAGTGACTGAAGCTTGTGCCCGGATCTTCCCAAACTGATTCTGAGCTTCACAGATGTACACGGCCTCATCGTCCACCCACAGATCTGAGAGAACCATAGGACAGAGGTCAGTACAGATTCATGCAGTTACACATCAGAAGTCAGTGCATGTGTATAAAGATAATCCTCAGTGGCCAATACTGCTGTGATCAAATAAACAGCAGTGCTCAGGGTGGGAAAATTCCCATCCCTGCTCCTGAAAGGCTGCAGGTATAAAGAGACACATAAAAATAGCTGGACAAAGCTGTGAGCTTGCGGTAATTTATAGAAAGTGGGTACACACTATTGATGAGTAGGTCTCCGCCACTTTTTTGGGTGATGGAGCTGTGGGGGTGGTGCCGGAAGAAGAGGGCGGCATTGTCATCTCTCCGCCAGATGATCTGGGGCTCAGGGTAGCCCTGGGCATGGCACTGCAGGGTGACGTTGGAGCCGATGTCTGCAGAGACGTCGACCGGCTCCTGGGAGAACTCTGGGGCGGCTGGAGGGGATACAGCCAGGGGTGAGTGAACTCGATCTCTATCACTGTTCCAAACATTGGCTGCGGGCAGCAACTACCGAGTCCTCAATGTTACTAAAGACTTACAGCCCACGTCCAAAGTGACTTTGCCCGTGGCTCTTCCTGCTTCGTTGATGGCGACGCAGGTGTAGTCTCCGGCGTCATCGTCCTGGGTTTCTTTGATCTCCAGGGTCCCTCGGAGGTCATCGACGCTCACAAACGGAGAGGTCCTCAGCTGAAGATCACCTGACCAACACATGGCCAAAGTCCCAAAACTCAACTGGACAGAACTTAGAGAACAGAGTTCTGGCGCTTGAATGTAATTCATTGACACCTGCTGCACATCTTGATGGACCAGTAGAAAACATGCATGGCATCCCCACACTCTCTAAATGCTACAAGTCTTTGAGGACACCCTGACAAATGGAAAAGTTAAGCTGCATAATAAAATTCGACTGAATCATTACATACATATTTCTCAAGTAGGTAATGTATAATGCATAAGAGGCATTCCCTGGCAGGTGTCTTATTGCCTGTGAGTGTAGTCCGATGAAAGTGACCAGTAGGGGAGTGGAAACACACGTGGCTGTTTAAGTCATCACTACAGCTGACAGACTGAGGGTCCCGCAGGGGGACAAAACCAACCACTGTTAGCAGAGACAACATCTGCAACACCCTCCAAACTCACCACTTTCCGCTCCAGCTCTTGGACACCCTGATTTAATTTATTTTCACTTAACGCAAATGAATCAGAGACCTGACCTAGGGCTGCGTTTATAAAATGTTGCGGAGGTTCTACAGTAAAAGGCTGCGCATGCACGAACGAAGAAAAGCACGTAAGGTCAAAAAATATCCTGATTTACAAAACCATGCCTACACTGAACAGCATGGAATGTTATAAATCAAGCAACTTGAAATATTGCGTATGTGCATGGGCCTAGTATCGCTCCCATCAACTCCCACAATTAACATAAATGGTTAATGGAACAGTCATGTGTATAAACCAGCTTGTCATGCATTGTCTGGAAGAATGGAGAAGTCAGACCACAATGCAAAAAAGAGAAAAACAGAGGAAGAGGCCAGGTGGGCTATATTATTTGACGGAAATAGTTGTGGCAAAAGCAATAAAAGAACATTGTGGAGGGGAAGCATGTCACAGCAGCCGAACCATTTCAGGAATTAAAAAGAAGTGGCCGGACATGGAAAATGGAAGCACACTGCATGCGCAGCGACAAAACGTTCCCGCAGTAAATTTAAGGTTATAGCCAGGAATTAATAATAACTGTTGTGATTATTTGAGTCTCGGTACTTATCAGCCAGCGATGAGATGTTATTTAAAACACTAAATGATACGATAATACTTTACTGTCTGATTACGCAGAACAGTTTCACATAGATAAGAATTAAAGAACTTTCCTTCAAAAAAAACAAGATGAGATTTATGACACGTGCAGACCTTTGTTTTTGTGCATATACCAGGTGTATGAGATGATGAATGTTGACTGTTAAATTCTATGTGCAATCCTGTTCATGTGATTAGCATAAGGAAACAGCCATGAACAAATACAGATAAGAAAAATACTGTGAATGCCGAAATGTTCTAGGAAATGTTCATACACACAGTTTACACGTAGTTTACGATCAAATGTGATTGTCCATGTTTCGTGAATGAGGCCCATTACAAATCTACGTAAAAAACCCCAAATCCACAGGGAAAGTGGTGTACGCGTCTTTGTTGTGCGTACTCGCCCCTGGTCAGAGCTCTCCTGTTGCGGTAAGAAGATTTAGAGGAGGCTGCAGTGATGGAAAGGAATTCAATCCTCCCTTGACAGCAGCTAAATAAAATGGAGGAAAAAAAGAGCCCCAGCCTCTCCCAAAATGACTGGAGTTGGGCTGTGGAGACGGCTCCTCACCTTTGTGCCACTGGACCTTTGGATGAGGGATCCCTGTGGCTCTGCACTCCATGGCCGTGGTGTCTCCCAGACCAATCAGAATCTCGCTCTGGATCACTGTTATCTGCGGAGCCTCTGTAAACACACCACACACACTCCATGAACACACGCTTGTGGTTTACTACAGAAATGCACTGTGTAGACAATTCACTGTAAGCACTGAGTGAACATGTGCAGTACAGTACACCATTGCCCTTCTTTCGAGTACAACACATGGACTAAATAAGTACACAAGATAAGGTTACTCCATCTACATGCACTTCAAGAGGGTTTAAAGACAACATGAGCAAAGGAAGGAACTCAAAGATGAAAATGTTTTCTTTCTGGCTAGCTTATCAAAAGGTCCACAAAACCAACCTTTTTATTGAACACTGTGAGGAGACAGGCTTGCCCACTCCTTCACTTACCTAAATAGGTAAGAAGTGATGTCTGCGTGTCTGTCCCTGCAGCATTGCTGGCCAGACAGCCATACACTCCTGCATCTTTCTGAACCGTGTTCTTGATGATCAAGGTTCCATCTGGGGTTAAGCGGTGTCTTCAAGAGAATCAAAACGGAAAGTTAATCTCACAGAGAGACAGAAAGAGAGAGAGAGAGGGAGAGAGAGAGAGAGAGAGAGACAGAGAGAGACAGAGAGTCCTTACCTGTTGGACCCCATGATGAACATGTCATTGTGAGTCCACACCACTCGAGGAGCAGGGTAGCCCTTTGCCAAGCAGCGGATGCGCACTTCCTGCCCAGTCAGGAAGCTCTGGTTGTGGGGTGCTACCGTGACCTGCGGGGTTTCTGGGGGTTTGGATATTTTCAAATAAATTATAAAAACTTGCATATTGTACAAAAATGCACATCACAAGCATGAAAATAACTTCCCCTAACTTTCTCCTGAGCTTGAAACCAGGAAACAGTTTTATAGATATTGACAAGATAATCAGTTTTACGTAGGTACAGGGGCCCATCCATTTCAGACTTCCACCCTTGAGAGCCACACAGCAAAATGCTTAATGTTCAATCAATTCTAATAGTTTATAGGATTCCAACACGGACCAAATGTACTCTATTAGAGTTAAAAGAACCCAATCAGGGTTATTTTACACTGAATATTTTGCTGTGCATCTTCCCACACTGATTTGACTGTATGGTCCATTTCATATTCAAACATTCTTTTTAAATCAAATTCAATCACATTAATATTTCCACCCATTTCCCACCTTATAGGTGTAACAATAAACCTACTTTCTTTAATGCTGTTTTGCGATTTTACTCTTCATAATATTCACTGCAGTGGTTTCACCTTCTTCCTGTTATCATTATGTTTTACAGGTTGAAAAATGGAATACTGATTCCAGACACGTTTAAGCTGTGGAATCATGGCCATTCCCTTTTGATTCATAAAGTGTGACACATCCTGGAAGGGAGCGTTTGCTGTCAAAACACAAAGCCCTGTCCAGTTCCATGGTCTCCTCTGGTGTTCCTAGAAACTGCAGAAAGGAGGAATGTGCTGTATTAGGTTCCTGTTCAGAAATTCCAAAGGGGATTGGGGAAGAGTTTGTGAGTATAGTAAGTGTGAGTGTGTGTTGTGTTTTATTCTCTGTAACTGGGACCATTCAAACTGCAGCACTGCTGTGTCCTCAAGGAAAATGTATTACCTGGAGAGTCTTAAGCACATATATATACATTTACATTTATACATTTTTCTGACATAATACTAGTGTATTGGATGACCAAAAACATGTTGCAGTGGAAATATTTCCAAATAAATTTATTTTGGTTTTATCGAATGTCCCATGTAGTGTAGGCTTCAGCATAATTGAATATTTGGTTGTAGAGATTAAGACCAGAGACTTCTGTCCCGTGGACAAAACTGAATTGCTGGGTCTTATGAGGATACACAATTCAAGTCGCAGAAAATGTTTAATTGAAGTTACAATGTGCTTGCAAAGAATTTAAAACATAGTCCTAGAAAGTAATTTCCTTGTCTACTTGGGAGCAACAGTTCAGCAGCTTTTGCAGTAATCCATAATGCCTCTCAAATTGCACACTAGTGACTGGGGTAAGTCTGGGTCTTTTCCACACCCCCTGAGACAAAGTACCTAGAGGGCTATGAATGTGGTTTTGGTGCTTGAGCTATACTGACGTGAATCAATAGAGTGGTGCATTTTTTGCCACTTACTAAGAAGCCTCTGTTTGTCAAGCTGAGCCTGTCTTTAGCATGCAATAATGGACTATAAGCATGGCCTGTTCTCCCATCCACTAGCTTTCCTGTGTTAGCAGCCACACTTCAAAGCTAGACTAATGAGTAGGACAGGCATCTCCGCAGGTGCTAATTAGAGCTCTCCTGGGCCCATTGTGACAGCTGTTTGTGAAGGGGAGCGATCAGTTTAGTCAAAGGAATCAAAGTTGGCTGTGTGTCAGTGTCATCCTCCCACTGTAGCTGAGCAACAAAGACTTTTATATGGGGTGGTCGATGTAACAAGAGACAGAGAAAATGATGAAGGGGGTTAGAGAAAGATACTACCACATGCACACACACACACAAACATGCACACAAACAGAACACACATCACCATTTTGCTGTGCTACACCAATCGTACTTGATGACCGCATTGTTCCACACATGGGAGTAAATTCAAGGGCTTCTCTCAAATTTTAGCAGGCTAACTGTAGACCACAGGTACGAACTGCACACAGAAAGCCTGCCTCGCTGACATGAAATCCATAGGGTTTTCTTGGTTACGCTGTCAGGTGTGAGGCATGCTTTTTCGGGATGTCCCATAACCCTACACAACTCATGAAACATATTTTTCCGACATCACATAACATAAAATGCCATTTTTCTGAACCTGTGTGAAAATATTGGAGCACCGGAAATTCCATTCTATTTTAAGTTCCATTTAAATGGAGACAGACTGACAAGCAGTTTTGCATCTGTATTTTATTGGGAAACAAATCCAGTTACTCAATATCTCTTGGAGCCTTTCATTACCAGATTTTCCTTTTTATTTCTAAGATTGCATTAGAAGCTTATTGGGTGTTACTAAAAATAAAAAACAAAAAATTGATTATTTAAAAGACAGAGCTCTGTACTCCCAAAAATCCATAAATAAATAATTTTCACACATCCAAAAAACTATTAAAATGATATACTGCACTGTGGCTGAGCTGAAAATGTGTCTTGTGTTTCTGCCTGTAAGAGTTGTTCCAAGGGTCTTGTTCCCGATGGTGTAAATCTCTGCATGTCATCAGGACACACTCCGGCCAACAGTGGCCCTGTGATTACACTGAACACTCCACAGAAAGAACACAGCGCCCCTCTACTGCAATGCCTGTGTTCCATGACTGTTTAAAAACACCACATGAAGTTCTGAACGGGCGTTCACACCTATATTAAAGCAGATTTATCAATGAGCTCAACCCTGGGTTATCAATTACTCCAGACACTTCTCACTCTGGGACTTATTACAAAGACAGAACATGAAAGGAACTCTTTTCTTTTCCTGGAAAACCTGCATGCTATATCAGCGATTTCATATTATTACAACAATAGATCTTGCAGACTTGCCAGATACCTGTCACTGTTGGACATAAATCAAAGAACAATGGAAAAGCTGTAATATTTTTGACCACATTTTTCACAAATGAAAAATATTTATAATCATACCATAAAAATAAGTTCAAGTAAGGCGTCCGACACAGAGGGATAGGCCGTCCATCACAGACTGCCTATCACTGACAGGGTGGCATGTGTACATTGGACATTAGATCAAGACATGATACTGCAGGCACCACACACAAGCTTACAGAGAAAGAGAATCGCAGGTAATGCATCGCTATGAGAAAAGAGGGATCACCACCTGTGTCATTGCCTGTGTATCACAGGTAATGCATCGCTATGAGAAACGAGGGATCAGCACCTGTGTCACTGCCTGTGTATCGCAGGTAATGCATCACTACCTATGCATTGGACAGGCTTGACTCAACTATCAGAGACACCAGTATAGCCCTGGCAGAAGGAACATTGAATCATTATATCAGTTCAGCTGTTACTGTGGGACGTATAATCCTCTACACTTTAGAATATCATAAATCCAATCTCCAGTATTAGCCAGCTATATGACAAAAGAGTAGGCTGCAAATCTTCACAGAGTGTAAGGGAGGTAAGAACAGTTTCAATGAGTAGTACAACCAACCAAGCAATTAGCCAAACATGTCCAGAAAAATTATAATTAGGGTTGGCCACAGCACCCCATCAGCCTCACCTTGCACAAGGAGGTAGACTCTGGCAGTAGAGACCCCGCCCTCGTTGGCAGCAATGCAGCTGTACCAGCCGGCATCATCGACAGTGACCCTGCGGACTTCCAGGGACAAGTTGCTCATGGTGCGCACCCGGGGGTCCAGATGGGCGGCCACCCCACCCCTCTGCCAAGTGACGTTGTACCGCACCGTGCTGGCCACCAGGCAGGTGAGGACGGCCACAGTGCCTGGCGACGCCGTCACGTTGCCGGGGACGGCGATGACGGGTGGAGGCTCTGGAACACGCCACACATAGAGGTTATGACGGACAGGGTACCAAAGACAGAATGTCACAAATGTTTCATCACATCTCCTGGAAAAGTATTATTCACAGAGGATGAGACAGGATATCACATGAACCATACTACTGTATAGCACAGACAGTGCATTATAGGCAGGGCATCGATTGAGAGGGTTTCAGACACAGGTATGATGGAGAAGCCATCACAAACAGCACTAGGCAGACAAAATATCATAGAAAGGAAAGACGGGAGCCCGCACTCTTAATGAATAGATATAGATTATGAATGTCTACACAACAAAATCATTTTCATTTTTATTCCTATTTGGACAAAGAGACAGTCATGTTTCGGCCTAAGCCGTCCTCAGTGTCACTCAGTGACATTCATAATCTATATCTATTCATTACGAGTGCGGGCTCTCGTCTTTCCTTTCTATGATTATCTATGAGAAGCTAACGCACCATTTATTTGTTATACAGCCTAGTTTGTTAAAAAATATCTTTGAGCGCATGGGTTGGTAATTCTTTTTTTAGACAAAATATCATAGAAAAGATCTCATAGACTACACATCCTTGGAGCCAGATCCAGCTACCAGAAACACAAGGACTGACCCCTGGCAGTAAGTAACACTGAATCAATGCATCAGCGTAGCTTTTACTGCTGGAGATGTAATCTTCTGCTCTTCAGAATATCGTAAATCCTCTCTCCAATAAGAGCCAACTATACAAAAAACCAAAGGGCGCGGACAGGGGAGGGAGTTCTGCTTTTTAAGATGGAACCTGCAAGGAATGTCACCCTGAGAGTCTGCTCAGTATGACACTGGCTTGGTGACAGAGGTAAAAAAGAAAGGGAATTCACAGCACCAGGGGTGAATTATCAAGCCCAAGGGGTCTCCATCACCAGTGTGCTATGGTGATGTTTTAATTCCACAAGCTGTAGATCCCTCCAAGGCCAGCGGCATTACAAGGCTTTGGCATCCTTAGTTACGTTTCAATAAACGTTAAGGTATAGGAAATCGAATCGCTTCCACTATTGTTTGTTTAAACACTGATGGGGATGATAGAGTGTCAGGTTTTCTCGCCCCAGAATCCTAAACATTTACCTGAATTTTAAGTGTGCATCCCAAAGATTAAATAAAACAAAAAGTAGCGCATAATTTTATACATTTTGTTAAAATGAAAGCAGGCCACTTTACAATCTGATATTATTCTCAGAAATCTGTTGGGCTCACCACATTTTACTTCATTCACACTCGTCTTTACGAATCAATATTATGTATTAGTCTTTAACTGTATTTGTTCCACCCATATTACATAACACTTGTACCCAAACATTACCTATATTGGTCAGCTGCATCCTTTGGAATAATCACTGGAATAATGCCAATCTATCGCAGTAGATTCATACCACGGAATGAAGAATCATGGTCTTTTCCTTGGCATAGGATTTACAAAATATGCAAGACAGCAAAGAAAGGTCTTTGCTTTTTTATTTCTTTACAATTACAAGCATTCCAAAAATAAAAATGACCAGCCCAAGCTTTTTTTGCCTTTGGAGGTGAAAGAGGTTACTGCCCTCAATAACAAAGAATGTGGGCGGAGGGCTGGATACAACAGATGGGAATTAGATGGAGCAGCAAGAAACTTGAGTACATTCAGTTTTGTTATGAATGTTTTCATTATTTCTGAAGCCAGAGTCCACACTCAGACAGTGGGAGAGGATGTGCACCAGAACCTCTCAATCAAAAGCACTGTTCTGTCACCTGTTATCACGGGCTGGAATGTCATTGTAGAGTGTTGGACAGTAGGTCTGTCATAGTTGGAATAGGTCCAGGGCTAAGTGTATATGTGGCAACTCAATAAAACTCAATCAATCAGCCAAAATTGGACAGGGTATGTACTGTCTACACAAGAGAAAACAGTAAAAATTAGACTAATAAACTGGTGGCATTCATACAGTGGAACTTCTGAATTATGAATTTATCAGAAATTGATGTTGTTCGGAAATGTTTTTAACTTTGAAAGTTAAGTGAACATAGACCTGTTTTAAATGATTTATTGGAATAGTTTCTTTTTTTGCATTAGTCTTTCCTTACTTTTAAACATGCTCTCATTTCATAGCCATAAATCATTTTTTATGAACTGGGATCTCATTAGAACATGGACAGTCCATAATTGCGAGGTTCTGCCATATTTCATTTAATTTATTGCCTTCAAATCGTCATGTTCTTTACACAGATGCACTGAACACAATGCTATTAAAATGCAGAGGCAGCACAATATCATTTAGCATATGAGCGACTCCAGCAAACAGAATAATACCACAGCCAGTATACAGCCACCCTCTTGGACTGCATTCTGAAGCATCCTTTATTATTAGCAGGCAAGCTTTATTCTGTAAGAACCAACCTTAGCCTGCAGCCCAAGTCAAACATTACAAATAGAAGTAGGAGGCTACTGATACAATATGTAAAAGGCCTGAAGGAACCCACTGTCACCCAAATTATGTTCTCTCGCAAACAGTTCTGTTCAGGAAAGATCATCATCTCCCTCCATGAAGGTCAAGAACAATTACTGCCCACTTACTAGCCTTTGCAGGGACTAAAAAAACAATTTCATCTTATTTTGTTACTTAATGTAATTCAGTGGTAGGTAACCCAAGAGATTCAGCCATGTTTCACTGAGCATAGCATAAATGCTGGAGTTTATGTTTGCTGCCATTTCACCCATGGCACCTGCAATGTGTTCTCTAGGGGGTGGGGGTTACTTGAGGCAGTTGCATACAGTAAACCTACACTGAGACCATTCTCCTGCAGAGTACTGATCCTAATCTAGGAGCTATTATCTTCAGTATCTGAACAAAGGAGTTTAGCCATGTCTCCGTCCCACTAATCAGGCAGGCCTCAGATCAGACATGCAGACAAAGATGGCAGTGTTCGGACCAACCACCATTAAACTCCGCACAGGCATTCTGAGTAATGGATTCTGGACCAAAATCACACGTGTGACCCATTACAGCCCATTTCACAGTATTTACTTGCAAGGCTCAGTGATACTCAATCATGTCCACAACAGCGCTTAAACATGTTTGCAGATGGCATATCTCCATATCTAAGCTAATGGCTGCCTCATAGGGACCTAAAGTTAAGATCCTATTTGATAATTTCCATCTGTAATGGCTATGTGCAACTCAACTTTGAGTCACAGCTGGTAAAGTAATACACAACACAGATCTCCTTTAAAAATATTTTTTTAAATGTTGGTAATGTATCTCATCGATAATAAACACTTTATTTAAAAAATTACTAGACCAAACACTGTTGATCGTAGCTTGGTGCAGAGCTCTTTCTGTAGGAGCTAGTGGCTAAGTAGTGACTTGAGTCACAGGCTATCAATTAAAATAGTAGAAAATTGTAAAAATAAAAATAGTTAAATTATTTTTAATTAAACAAAGCAAAAATACAAATTCTAAGCCTATTAGGCTAAGTCTTGCCCCCTTACCTCTAATCTGCCGTTGAATAACAGTGTATCATGAACTTCAAGTGAGGATTGTTCCTGTAGTTTAATATCATCCTGGAGAGCTGACTTACCTGACACATCTAGAAAGGTTTGGGCCCGGCCTGTCCCTGCACTACTTATGGCGATGCACTCGTAGTACCCCTCGTCTTTCAGGGTTACCCGCTCAATCTCCAGAGAGGTGCTGGATGATTCCCTGCAATGGCAAAAAAATTGGGGTGATATGGGAGAATGACAAATGTAGAATGAAGCTTCTTTGTGAAAAGGTAGCTAAAGGTTTGTCGATTAGCAGGTGGCGGTGTTTACTTGAAAAGCTGGTCCACTCCCAGTTTGACCCCCTCTCGGCTAAAGCGCAGGGTGAAGGGGATCAGGCTGTCCACCTGGCAGGTAATGGCCCCATTCTGCAGGTAGTATCCTGGCGTGCGCTGGGGCATTGTCACCTTTGGAGCATCTGGAGAAAATGAGGTTCAAATAAACAACACCAAAAGGACATGCTGGGAAATAAGAAAGCATGAGATCATTATGGTGTTTAGAAAGGAGAGGTCCCATGGTAATAAAGCCTCATGAGAACCTGAGACACAATGATGGGCTGTGACTACCCATATCCCAGCCCTGTGACCGCATCTGAGGTAGCACATCTGAGGTCTAGACCCCCATAATGAGGACTGACCTGGGATGATGCTAGAGAAGGAGACGCTGGAGACCCGCTGGAAGAGGAATCCATCCTTGTCATAGCCTGTGACTCTGAGGAAGAAGGCCTCATTTGGAGGGATGAACTCTGTGATGTTCCAGAGGCCAAAGGGCTGGCGTTCAGGGTAGTAGCGAATGGGCAGAGTCTTTATGACCACGCCCGAAATGCTGACGAGCTCCAGGCGGTCAGCTCGTGCTGGGGGAGACAACCCCGTGGTGTTCAGCAGGATGTAAGTGGGAATGCCTGGGTGACCAGAGGACGAGAAGGACATCAGGACAGCAGGAACAACAGTGACACCAAAACCAACAGCAACAAACAGAAACACCAAAACCAGCAGTAACAAACACTGTCACCAAAACCAATTTACAGTAACTCCAAAACCAACAGCAACAAACATCAACTCCAAAAACTAACAGCAACACCAAAGCCAACAGCAACAAACATTAACACCAAAACCAGCAGCAAAGCATGACGGATGCACAGAAGAGGATTGGTTGCACTGACCTTGCACAGGCCTGCTGGACGTCATCTTGAAGTCCAGTGTGGGCTTCCTGGAGAAACCAGCCCGGAAGTCAATAGTGCTGAGGCCTGAGATTCGAACCGAGTGCCTCCCCTCACTGGTCGTCTGCAGGATAATGACAAAATGAAAGAGTCGCGTTTTCACCATTTAACTAGTTAATATACAACACACTGTTGCACTAGGAATATAACAGCTGCTGGGTGGTTATTTTCCTGTTCGATACCATGATTTTATTGTGAAATACTCCCAGGTATTAGTCCCCATTATAACTGAGAAGATTTATTTCTCTCTGTAGAATCTAGACACCCCTGACAACGGAGTTCTCAGCTGACCTCTCTCATGCCAAGATGATAGCAGGGCCCACACTTCAAAGGGATCAGTGTTAACAACAATGCAGACAGGGGATGACAGGCCTGTTTACTGACTGACAGTGATCCAATAGCATGGAATGGCCAAATAGTTCATATCAAGTGCAGTCAGAACAGGCATTTCAGGACAATGAACAGTGATTGTGTTTCACAAGCCAAACTCATTCTTCATCAAGCTAGAATAAGAACTGGAAGTTCTGAAGTTAGTACAAAAGGATATGATGTGCTGTGCCTGGAGATTGATTTATTCCAATAATAGAACAATGGGGTGTTCACAAATTTTCCCTTTTCTAAATCCAAAAGAAAATGCATCCAATGTGCTAAAGCTGGAGCAGTTCTACAATAACTACTATATTTCAATCTGATTTCTATTCTAGAATCACATTTATACTGGTAGAAGTGAGTATTGTTACATTCTGTTGTAAAACAAAAGCATGTTTCCTGAATGTTTTTGTGTTAAACAATTGCATTTAAGAATGATGCTGATAGCTATTCAAACAAATTTATAATATTGTATGCTGTTTACAAAGTATCGGAAAAGACTGCATGAAAATGTCAGCGTTGTTCAAATAAACATGACAATAGGGCAGAAAATAAAACCTTCTCTTGTTTATTAAGTAATACTTTTGGTTTAGTATAGTAAACTAAGTCAGCATATAAAATAATGATACTCTTTGCTTCAATTTTCAGTGTGTTAGGCTTTACATGGAAATTAACTTTGTTGAGGTACTAAGCACTGCTTTAAATATAGAATTAGCCAAATGAAGAAAGGCAAGTAAATAAATTATATAGACCGCCCGAAAGCCTTGCTATTTTACCTCTGATGAAAAAGCATATTGTCCTAACAAAAACATAGATGCAGTAATCATTTTAATTGATTATTTAAAGTTAATTTTGAAATACTTTGAAAAGAAAGTAATTCTACACTAAGCAGAGCCAGGCAGGAAAACAGCATCTGCTGTACAAATAATGTAATGTAGGTCATTCAAACAGAACACAACAGGCAGCAAAGAATACCCATGATGAACAGTTAATTCTCTAACACAGAAGCCGGATCACACTATGCTGACAGTAACCAGTGTTCAGTATGATAACAATATCCATATCATGACAACTAATGAGATAAAATACATATTTAGACTAAGAACAATCTCCTTCGAAATGCCCTGCTTGTGAAAAGACAAGAGTCTCTCTGAAGTTCCCAACGGAACAGACACATTTCCCCCTTCCAAACAGTAGGAGGGTCACCTGACTGACCATCACTGGAGTCGAGGGTCCAATGTGGAACAGACCCTGTGCCAATGCAGAAAGCTTTCTGCAAGCTGTACCTATGAGACAAACTGACTGAGCGTCCGCACAGCTGTGAACCATAGCTTTGTGTGCTTCACAGCTGACTGGGGCCTTTATTTGGTCAAGAGAGTCTGACTCTCTTTGTTTGAGACCCCAATTCTCAATATGAACATCATGTGAATCTAATGCTGTGAACCATCTTGAAACTCTGAAGAAGAAAACTTCACTCTTTGTTGTTTTGGAAAGAGCAACCTTACTCTCCAATCCTTTTACAAAGAAAACTCCCCTATTGCTCAACATTTTTATTTTTGGAATATTGATTTAATTATTTTGAAAGAAAAGATATGAAAGGATTGGATGACATCTGCAGCTTTGAAGATATCAATGAGGTGCATGACTGCAATGCTTAGCAAGTCCTCAGGGTTTTTTGAATACCTTTTAAATTACAGACTTCCTAAACTATTATCACGGGTCATAAAATATAATGTAGTATGAAGCCAAGACCATCATCATTGGGGTCAATGGAATGGAGAAGATCAAACTAAAATCTCAAGAGTCAAAGGGGGGAACAGTCCTTCAAGGCCACAGCAACTGTTGCTATCCAAATCCAGAGGCTGAATGAGAGTCAAGGCAGGATCTGGGTCAGGGCTGCCGGAAGAAACATCAGACGCCACGGATTGGTGGGGGCGTCCAAGTTCCACTCGCTACTGCACTCAATTACAGCCAGATTAAAAAGGGATCAGGCCCAATCACACAAAGCTTGTGGCTGTTGCCTTACATTGAGAATGTCTGAGCTCATTAGTGTGAAGGAACTAAGATAAATTCAGATTGGTGTGACATCCAACAGAAAAAAAACAATTATCATATTTTCAGAGGTTGTCATACTTTATAAACCTTGGCACTCATTAAAGGGTAGGAAAAATGTAAACATTTTTAAAAGTAGGCAGAAACAATCTAATTTGGTATTAACACAATGCCTGAGACAAAACAGTAATTCTGTCAACTAGGGATCCTTGGATGGAGGACTTGAATATTTGGTAAAGCAGATAGACATATTGAATGTACAGGGCAAAAATGTTTATGCTTTGTATTCTCTGCTTGACATAATAATGACAGACATTTTTTGGGAGCAACGAGTTCATGATATCAGTGGGCACAAACCCAGAGACCTAATTAATGTCTGCTTTATTATGTTCAATGGGTCAGTCCGGAACTGAAGTGTACAGGCAGCATGGACACAGGAAGTCAGAACAACAGAGAAAATTGTATTAAGCAGCCTCTGGTATTTAGTTGGGGTTATACAGACGACTTGCTTAGAGGCCTGAAACTGGCAGTCTGATTCAAAAGTTCTCTTTGTTATTTTCTTTGGGAATACAAACATCAGTCTAGCCTGAATGCCAAAAGACAGATTCTTCTTTTTTAAAGGCCAAATGAATTTATTTAACGTCACTAGATGCATACTGGGACTTTACTGGGAAGAAAGTTCGTAATTAAATTACAATAAATGTTCTTAATGGGTCATTTGCCAGGTTTTTTTTTTTTTTTTTTGGTAGGGTTGCCATGGTAGCGAAGAACATAACATGTGGCAGCCTGCTGAATTAGAGAACACAGGCAAAAAATAAAAGTGGTAACATTGCTAACTGTGGATCTTTCCTCTGCAAAGTTTCCAGCCTGGTCACACCCAGGATCCTAGGATTACGTGACGTTATCCCCTGTCATAAATCAGCCGTCATAACAAACACAAAGAGTGGCGCAGCAGAGGAGTGAGAGGATCTCCAAGGGGCCTCCCGGAAAGCCTGTGGTTCCACAGCACCGCAAATCACTCAGGCAAAAATGTGAGTGTTTCCTCCTGTGCCAGTTTGACATGGCAGACACCCTGGTGGGAACCCTTTATTCCAACACTTCACACAGCAAGAGTTCAGAGTTGAATTACCATCAGAGGACATGTATAAAGCGGAGCAATATTTAATAGGCGCCCCAGAATTAGGACCATTGCCTTGAGTTGAGAGACCTGTCACCTGAAACCAAGACCCACGTGACGAACCCCTTCTTAAATGCATCATTAATAAAACAAATCAAATTCCTTCAAAGCTTTGCCAAGTAGCTGAGGGCTTCTAAAACAAGACTTGGTTGTTTTCTAACAAAACAAAGTTTCAAACTAAAGGAAATGATTCATTTACCTTAATGGTCCACATTCCTGGTTTTGGGTCCTTGACGTTGATGACCCTGGCAGAGTTTGGGATGTGCAGTAGCTCATTCAAACCCTGACTCTTCTCAATCCGCTTCCCTGAAAACACAGTCACATCACAACTCCTACCAATGGCTAGCTCAGAGCCACAAGGACATGCAGTCCATTTCCGTGATTCTGGGCTGCTGATGACATATGAAATGGACAAAGAAACCAGAGAGCACATCCAAACCAACCACATCCGCTCAAGAGGAGGCGCTACCTTGGGGATCCAGAATCTCAATATCAGGAGCTGGGCCGCTGAGGGCGACCGTCACCTCCTTCAGGCTGGGGTCAAAGGGGATTTGCCATGTGTTGGACACGCCTGCATGGTGGTCAGTGGACAGCAGATGAACTTTGGAGGACTGCACCGCCTCCTCCACCCACTTCAGCACCTGTAAACAAAGAGACACCATCTCAGTTGGACTCTGGGCAGGACGCTGATAGTTATTTCAACACTTACGTTCAACATCAATTGTCTACTTAACTAAATAAAATAAAGTTAGAATAACTAATAATAAAGACAACCTACAAATTAGATTTTCGTCAACTGTATAAGCAACTTGTTTTGGGCTTGTCTCCTTTTACATGAAGGAGTTGTAAAACCAAAAACGACAACAAATTCAAAAGATTGGTGGGATGAGTCAAGCTTTCAGTGAAGTCAATGAAACTATTATTTTTTCAGGTAATTATTGAAAAAGGAAAAGGTTTCACTCAAGCATGACACATCAAATTGACCTCCAATTACTGGAGTTTTAACACTGTGGCCTACATAATCACCCAGATCCCAGGGAAGCACAGATATACCATTGAAAGGCGCCACACATTCTGAAATTCCATTCATACACAACATTTATATTAACTAAATACATCCATCTGTACCCATCATAGTTAAATTTTTAAAAGATAACGTAAATATATGCATATCTGTATATACAGTATATTAAACTGAATTTGACTTTCACGCCTGCCTTAAAAAGCCATGAAAGCAAGACTCCACATCTAAAACTGATACAGTAATTCATGACACAGAGACTGTTAGATCCCTCTTCAAGGGGTGGTCAGCCGTGTCCTCTCTCTGTATGCACACCATCTCTTGTCTTCTCTGGGACCAAACCGTCCTTTAAGGCAGTCCGCTGTGGGACTGCAGAGTTAGTTCACCAAATCTGACAAAAAATGAGTCTGCCCAGTAGCACATTTTCATCCAGATTGTAGAATGGAACAAGCTTGACTAGAAGACCCTCTGCCTTCTCGCCATATTCTCTGCTTGTGAGGTCATCCCTGGAATGTGTGAGGAATTCTGGGAAATTTACTGAGACTCCACTCTGGCTCCTGTTTGTTTAGCAGAGCTTTAAAAAGGGCATGACACATGGTACCAATGCTGACCCCACAGGACAGGATCAAGGATGCTAGCTATTTCCCAACATGCCACAGTCCAGAATATCCTGACATCTTAGTCATAGAGGGTCATACATGGCAAGGCCAGGTGCAAAAGACTGGGGAAGGGTCAGGGGTGAGCATTGATAGACTACGTCTTCCATGAGCAACCGCATCCATTTCATCTGACTTAACAAATTTCCAGAACATATCATGGGCGCAGGTACAGTACAAAACAAAAGGACAATCAATTGAAAATAAGAAAGTGCAACTTTAACCAAGTCATTTTGTATTTTGGTCATGGATGACATTGGACGAGAAAGCTCAGGCTTTTATATCATTCAGAGGGGGCTGATGCTTATTAAGTACACAAAATTTGACTGGAATGCATGATATTAAAACAACAACACTGGTCTGAAGTTCCAAAATTCTGGTTTCTAGTTACTTGGAACGATGATTGATTCAGGTTAAATTAAACCACAAAGAAATAAAATATAGTTTGAATGCACCTGCTGGGAAACTAGAGCTACAAGACTCTCAACTCAAATTTAAATGGCTTCTGGGATATTTCAGACGAAACATCCAGCTTTCAATCGCCTAAGAACACAAACATGCTTCAACCATCAGATGGGTTACATCAACTAAAGGATGGGAATAAACTGTTCTGAATTTCATCCATAAATCACTCAGGGGTCTGCACTTAATGGTGGCATGTCTCCTTTTAAAATTCCATAACACAAGTAGGGGGATGCAATAGTTGGGCAATTAGTAATGTTTTAAGATTAATTTCATGACAGAACATTTAAACGCATAGCTGCAGTTGAAGCCACACAGCTTGTTGGTATCTTAATGAATAAACCATTTTAAAAAATTGAGAAAAATGATAGGAATGAAGACTCTATTTGTCCATGAGTACCATATCTCCTCCACTGAGCAAAAATATCAGGACTGCAGCCAGTACAGGGCTTTCACTGGTTAAATAATCGTTCCTTTAAAGGGACTCTATAGACAGTAAGATCTGCCTACTGTGACTGAGTATAGGTGCAGATTGCAGAGTATAAGAAAGTATAACCACATGTGTTACCGAACTTGGGAGCCTTCAACTGAGAACTGTGACTCCAGTATGGTGATAAAACCTTGTTACTGGTAGCCAAACCCATGTAGCATACACTGAGAGAAACCAAGGGGCAAAGGGAGTCACATACCTCATTGACTTGCTTCTTGTCCAGGTGAAAGACTTGCCCTGAGCTGGTCGACGCAATCTCCTCATAGGCCTTGTACCCAATGTGTGCCCGGTCATCACAGTCACCGGTTAGAACAAACACCACCTAGATACCGTTACACATACACATATGGAGGACCTTAAAGCTGGACTTCGGCTATATAAATGATCATCTGTAAGCAGGAAAGCTTTCAAAGATCCAAAAAGCATTTAGAATAGAATAATATGTAAGATATCACTGGATATCAAGGGAATAAAAGTTTACTCACAAGAACATACCATATCCAATATGGAATTTATCCTTTGGGTATGGACTTTACCTTTAGGGACACTAACTAACAGCATCCACAGCTGAGATTCTCCATTGGGCATAGTGTATCTACAGGCTGTGGAGTTATATCCTATTTTAATTATAATAATAACTTTATTTATAGAGCACTTTCCCAGCAATTATCTGTCCAAGATTACAGACAAATCATTGCTTGAACTGAATGAGGTTGTGACTCTGTTTTGACACTGAAGGTGTGGTCCCTGTGTTGAGAAGGCTGCACCTGAGACTGCTTCTGCTGGATGAGCTGCAGCACTTCATGGGTGAGCCTGTAGTCTTTGGACCGGGCATCAGTAAAGACGTAGATAAACGATCCTGGGAGAGAGATTTCCAGGGCAATCTTAATGGCTCCAATACTCATCTCTGGACAGTCTCCTCCTCCCTGTTGATACCAGGACCACAAGCATTGAAACATCATTCCCACGATCATACATTGTCTTACCCCCAAAATATAATCCTCATAAATCCACAGAAATCCTTATAACAGAAGTGTCCCACTTCTTGTGGATAAATTAATTTTGCTTGAGGAGTTATGGTAGACAGTTCAGTTAAGCGTGTCATTAGTCAAAGACATGGGGAGATCCTGAAAGAAAGGACATGTCACTCTTTCCTCCGGAGGTGCACGTTTGGTTCAGTCACACTCAGCTGCACGGTGGAACCCCACTCTGGCTGTCTCTGAGTGACTGGGGAAGACATGCTCCTCCCCCTCAGGATAGGAGAACTGTCTTTGCTGCACATTCCTGGAGCTGTGTGACTGAGGGGGAACACTGATGGCAGCACGCCAAGTGGCTCAGCACATCTGGAAGTCAGCTATCTGTGTTTCCCCCAGTCGGGATGGAATGTGAGGTGCTCTCTGTCCCTTTCTATCACTCAGTCCTCATCTGTTTCTCTTATCTTGCCCCCAATCCCTCCCACAATCTCCAGTACTACTGCCACCAATACTAGAGATAGCCCAGCACCGTATGCATGACACCATGGACAGTGCTGTTGCAATCCTGCAACTAATAAAAGACTTGTACTCATTTGGAAATAACTGTCTTATATCTGGCAGTCCCCCCACCAGCAGTTATAAGCTGTAAGAAGGTGAGAGGAGGCTACAGGAGAAGTGGGCTCTCTTAGAGAGTGCCATGTTACACAGGACACACCACTCAAAGATGCTCCATCTCAGGACAGTGACTCCATGTCTTACAATATTGTTGTAAAGTTAATTTATTCCGCTCACAGAGCAGTTGCTTGTGTTCAGTATAACATCCTTTTGGACACAACTGTGTTCCAGTTTTGTGAGCTTTAATGCAGCCATTTCAGTTGCTCTTTACAGGGATATATTTAATAAAGGTATGAGTTAAGATATAGAATGAAGTATATGTAATATTAAGTCTACAGTGTAAATCATCTACATTAACTTGATAATGGTTGTGATTTACATAGAACATCGATCTTGCGCAGAACCCACCTGAACATAGAGTTCCCTGAGCTCATACTGGAACTTCTTTGGGTCTGTGGTGATGGTGACTGGGCCAATCTCTACAAAGATTAAAAAAACAACATTAACAATATAAATACATAACACAATGATGCTTTCAAACCAATGACCTTATGAAAAAGTATCATTGGATATGAAATTCTTTTCCCTCCCAAATTCCATACTGCTGAAAAATATTTATCTTGGCCTTTGACAGAAGACACCCAGTAGTTCAGCTTTCTGTGCTTGAGTTCAACTGACAGCGCCCTGCTCTGTAAACACAGAGGAAATCAGATTGATTCTAATTTATGCTTTTCTGTGGAATTTGGGGTATGTGGCTGTTGCTCTGAGGACTGTTCTCATTTGTAATCCTGGCACGCTGCGGGTCCTCGGTGTTGTTCAGTGAGAAAACCCCTCTGGAGCCCCCCCAACACCCCCAGTGGTTTAATATTCAGGCGAAGCAATGCTAATAACCGGTATTTCCGACGGCCATATGGTCCCTCTAAGCAGAGGCCACAGGGCTTACTGCTAACAGGGCCCAGTGGTCTTTAGGATGGATGGCTTTGTGAAGTGTGCTTGACAGTGGACGTCGCACTCCTCACGTTTCCACCATGGCACCTCAGCCAGCCCCTCATCAATCACCTCAACCCCAACCCACACCTCTCCGTGCCCCTGCTCAAAACAGATCCGTCTGCAGAGCGGCGCCACCATGTCCACCAGGGCCCTTCTTTTGGGAAAGATAAAGGAGCGCAACCCTGCAGGGATGTCAGCCCACCCTTTCAAAGGGCTATCATGGTTTAGACTGGAATTAGATTGGGATTGCACAAAACAGAGCTTTAGTTTTGTGTAACATCTACAATGGCGTGTGTGTGTGTGTGTGTGTATGAAGGGACTTAAAACCATGCACACATACAAAATTCACACTAAATGTAATCACACTATTGCACCAGTTTGTAAGGGAGTGAATCATAGAGCACAGAGGGTTTCCATTTTCAATGTATAGACTCTGCATGTCCTTCCCATAGTGATTATGCTTGGTGCTCAACATTGTTAAAAAGTGAATCATTTGAGGGAGAAAAAAAAATCTATTTAATTAAATAATAACATTATGGAGTCACACTGCTAACGCAACCCATAAACCCCACTTTAATGATGCACCCTGCTGGTACTAATTGGCTATGGCTCCGTCCCCAACATCTCCTCATTAACCGCACATTCGTTTCCACGCTCATCAGCTGTTCTCCTGCACGAGGAAAATACCTCTTGACTCAGGTATGTTCTCGTGTCTGC
The DNA here is from genome assembly GCF_013347855.1 of Anguilla anguilla. Taxonomy (NCBI): domain Eukaryota; kingdom Metazoa; phylum Chordata; class Actinopteri; order Anguilliformes; family Anguillidae; genus Anguilla; species Anguilla anguilla. The sequence continues at coordinate 29,804,843 of NC_049204.1, read as the reverse complement.
TTCGGTGCGAGAACGCTTTAAAAACCATGAACAATTGCAATGACCGCATGTTTGTTTTGTTTCAGTGGTCGTGTTCTCGGATCTACCCTTTAAATCATTTTAATGAGCTGAATTTTTATAAGCAATTCAATACAGCAAACAGAAGACAGCAGCGACTTAACGCTACGTGGAAGCCTCGGTTTCGTCGAGAAATATATTAACACATTATTGTGGGCACCATTGTTTATTGCTCACTTTTACATTTACAAAATAGCTTCCAATAATTTAGCTTCGATTGGATTTTCGCGGGTTTTCATGTGAAATGCTACATAAATAATATGATGTTAAACTACCCAGCAAAGTTTCCAAATTCTCAAATTTTACTGCTTCAACAAGTTTTGCTTTTCATGAATGGAAATATATATATACTTAACATTTTCTTGATTGAGGCTGTTTTCGTCTTAAAATGCATTCATGCTCTTGAACTTGTGCTGCTTAGCTCTTCGAAGATAAAGCAATGTAAGAAAGTGACAACACAGATAGCACATGGGATTCCCCCAGTGTGGTAGGCGAATTGTTGTGAAAAGGTGTTTTCAAAGTCATTGGAACATTCTTAAAATATAATACGGTGGTTGGGAATCGGGGAAATAATAACCCTCTTCTGTAGTCAATTCTGAAACCAAGCCATTCTCCTACAATCAAAACTAAATGTTATAAAATAGGATGTGTTTTTTACTTAAAACAAGCAATCTTGGTGTCGTTCATTCTTATATTACAAGAATTTTCTTAGTGTTTCCCTGATGATGCTAACACATAAACAGAGCAAACAGGAACACGCGCATGATCTCAGGTGGAAAAAATGCTTAGAAGTATGAACGGGGGGTAACAAAACAAAACACAGGAACGGGAACACGAGCCAAATGCTAATCATTTTAGGTAAATGGAGTTCAAGATTCCGAAAAAGGTTTATAGTGGAAAAGAGGAACAAATGAATTTAATTCTGGCAATTTTACCTTCTCTCAAGCATTCCAAGGTAGCATGTGGAAATATCTTGCCCCCACGTACCATGTGTGTGCTTAAATGCTAACAGAGAAGCGAATGGAAAGGAATGATCCAGGCCTCCCTCCAGAACAATCTAAACGTTGCCTTGGACATTAGGCTAAGGTAATTCACTGGAAATTGCATTTGTGTTTTGGTCTTGGCAGGAATATTAGAGAATTCCAGTCTCATATACAAAGTCACAGTTGTTTTTTTGTTTTTTTTTCTTCTTCACTGAGGTCAACATTAGCAGGTTAGCATTTCCTGCTCATTCAGAGAGCTGAAATATCAGGAAATTCCTCAGAAGAAGCAGCAGTCAGTTTTGCCTGCACCCGCACTGCCCAAGTCAAACACTGGAGCGGTCTGGGAAACGAATGTGAATATTTCCTCGTGCGCCATAGGCAAGGGAGTTTGTATAGCTGTGGAAGTAATCACACCAACGGTCCAGAACATTTATTTTCATTCATTTTCAGGCCCTGGGGTGTAATGCGCCTCTCTGAATGTATAATTTCAGCTCTCTATAAATAACTAATTAAAGCATCTCTGAACATGCTGAATATTTTGATTTTGTGTGGCTTAAAAAAGACCTTCTAGGAATCATGCAGTGTGACAGGGTGCCCCTGTTTTTTTTCTCTTGATAAGTTTCCCAGGTTGAGCAGCACACTGGAATTCCAGGCTTTGGAAGCATCTTTATGATAGTTTAACAAGATGTCCGGAAAAGGCATTTCATCCCAAGGATGTGCAATCCCTTCTGCCTTAGTTTATCCCTTTTATTGTCTTTCCACCATAAATCAACAGGAATGTGTCCTTTTATAATTACCAAGCATTTTCCTGCTACACTACATTGTGTTTAAGAGTGCCTGCAATATCTGAACCAAACTCCTCTCCTGACAGAAAATGCTTTCTCTTACAGTCTGTTCTGATAATGGGAGATCAGTCAGTAACAGGTGGTTTTATAAACTTGACCTTTGAGGTGTATGTATTCATTCCATAACTTATGATTAGTCTCCATTCAATTATTACAGCCGATAAAGCATTAGAGCTTTTTATATTTGATGTAAGCGCACAGTAGTCCTTTGAACCACAGGGATTTTCTTGTAGGAGAGTTTGACTTCCTACTGCAAAAACAAAAGCTGCTTTCACATGCACTGACTCGCTGTCTTTCACCAAAAATGGACTGACAAAAGCTTATACTCAGGTCATACACGTCATTTGCATAACAGTTGTAGCGGTACCTGGCTTGTGCACAATAGCTTGTGACCTTGTTGAATATGACAGATTAGTGGTCCAGGAGGATCAATATAAATGTTGATCACTTACATTTAGACAGAATATGAATTCCAGGGATATGTAGAAGATTGTCAGCAGCACAAATTCAAGTACTCTAACAACATAGCAGGGAATAACAGGTTTTTGTGAAATGCAAACTTGCAAAACAGTAGAAAAGCTAATCGTGAATTTTCAACTGTGATGTCAGCAGCCACCTGCGACCCCTCCCAGTCTCCCCATGCATACATTCTTGACACTGGCGCTATAAAAAATTAATAATAATTATTATTATTATTATTGTTGTTGTTGTTGTTGTTATTAGTATTATTATTATAACAGTTTCACTATGAAAAATAAGGAAACACTTATAAGACAAAAATATGGAAATATGCTAAAATAAAGCATTGAAGTGCAAAGAAAATGAAAATACATGATCGGTGCATGGAAAAGCCTTGTGGAAAAAAACTGCATTTAAAAAGGGAGGATGTGATGTTTCAATGGTAAGGAGAAATAAACTTTTTTGTGTGGCCTCTGCATAACCTGCCTAGAACTCACGGTGGTCCTGGCAAGACCCTGAGAAATTAATGTCTTTTAGAGGTGTGAAATGTCGCATGAGAAAAAGGAAATTCTCATTCTACATTGTGGGCATAATCCTCTGATTCTATGTTCACTTTTCACAAAAAAATAAAATAGACGCTGCAGGTAACAACACAACACAGCTAATACTCTTTAACATACTGTTTGGTAGTATGGATAAAACTGACCAGGTAATAATGTGAGTGACACAACAAAGCTATAAGAAACAAGACAGACACAGTGGACATAATGCACCACAACCTCAGCACTACATCAACTTCACATGTAACTCCCATGACAGGGGTAATAGCTGTCATTATGGATTTACAGGCTGGCTTTCAACAGCAATCATTCATAATAAAGCAAACTGGCGTTCATTGGTAAAATGTGGCATTCCACTGTAATTGTTTATTTTAATTTATTTAAAAGATGGTGAATACAGTAAACAAGACCAGCAGCTGTCTAGTGAATAAATAAGTTTGATGTCAATGATCGTAGTAACCTTCCACTATACCTGGCAGAAGTTGTTGAAATAGAGTTTCATTACATCGCTGAATATGCGACGTAATAATGAATGTGTATCACAGTGCTGTGGAATTTGGTAATACGTGCAATAATTGGCAGCATGTTTCAAATACAACTGTAAAACATGCTTAGCATAATTCCAATTAGAACATCGGTGCCTCTAGTCCCAGGGGAGTCATAGGTCTCTTAGAGGTTGAGTAGGTTCACTGTTCTTGTAATATAATTACCACCCCCAACCCCCATACGTCTCCCTCAAGCCTGACAATGCAATTATTCATCAGCTGAAGTGTGGCAGTGCCAGAATTCCTTAGGCTAAACCCACAATCTCTTAGGCCTTTTCTGATGGGGAGGGGGTAGGGGTGTGGGGGATTGAGATGGTGAGAAAAGTTGGTATAAGAGGTGCATGTTCTTGTGGTGGGGGGGAGGGGTGCTCACAAACAGCCATGGGATTATGAGGTTGACTGAGAGAGATTGGCTCGATTTCAGCTTTTCTGTGATGGACACTGGTGGAATGCATGCTCCATGCAGGTGATAAGGCACATGCCGGAGAGGACCAAAGAGGCAGCTGCTCTTGGCCTGACACACAGCTGAAGTGCTGAGAGATCTAGATGAGTTAGCAAAACTTCCCCACCCCGGCTGTGCCGCATGGATACTATACGCTATGACTAAGAGACTGGCAAAATACTTACAGCTCTACTTTGAGGATGCAAAGGCAAGTTGGCAAACATGTGGGCAAATACTTGCTCAACACATGGGTGTGTGGTACATCAAGGTCGTGTTTCAGTTTATGGACTGAAAATAGAAACTGAAATAGAAACTTTGGTGGAAATTTCCTTGCACAAATGTCCTTTTGCATCCTCAAAACAGAGTCCCTACAGGAAAGCTGGAACCTCTATTTAACTATACATTCAATGAACTACAATGCTCTGTTTAACATAGGCAGATTATTTTCCCATCTATATTACAGTTGAAAATTCAGCCCATTTAGTAACCTGAACACAGTACATATTCTGTACAGTTAGAACCACATGAGAAGCATAAGTCCTGCCATTGGGCTTGTTATACAAGAATACTTAACATCATACTGTAAGTTGGGAGCCCAGGCTTTGCTTATTTAGGCTGACTTCAGGAAACACTGCTGTTGTTCCAGAGCCCCGAGGGACAGCATTACAAAGCACAATGCTTTTGGTTCCACTTCACATCACTTTTTCTTTCTCTCTGACTTCATCAACCACTAATAACCCCTATAATCTAAACACTTTCCCCCCCAGGATCTCCGTTGGAAAATCATCTCTCTACATTGTTCAAATAAAGAAAGTTTAACTAAAATTTAAAAAATTAGAATGTCATAACAAAAGTGATTTCTTTGCTTTCACTTCTTGAGGTGTACGGAAGGTCGTTCGGGCAGCATTCCACCACTGCACAGGCTTATGGTTCCATCTTGCAGGCTTTATCAAAAAAGTGGTAGAGAGTTAAATAAGAAAAATAACCAGTCTCTGTTTCCTGGTCAGGCTAGAGGCCTAATCAGTAACGAGACAAAATCTGGAGTTAACAAAAATTTCTTCATGATCAGCGTCACACTACAAAAGAAAACAACGGACTGATTGATAACCTGACTGAACCCTTCGTGATTGGCTGAAAAGATTCCTCAGTCCTTGCTCAGTGGCCCTTATTAAGTCAGTGGTTGACTGGCGGAGACGCGCTGCTGTCCATCACCGGGAGACTGATTATCCGCGTGGCTGGGAGAGATTATCTCTGCTGTTTGCGGAGGCACGTCGGTGACAGCTGCTGCGGAGGGCGGAATGCCTGTGGACGAGCAGGCTAATGGACGAGCGGCTAACGAGCGGGAGCCGAGGTGGTCTGTCGCCGCTGACTGGGGGAGAGGAGGGTCGAGGGTCCCCACTCAGGATATGCCCCGAGGACTTCCGCCAAGGCCTGCTTCCAATTTGGGTGGACGTGACTGGTCTGGCATGAGCAGAACAGGGGCCTGCTGTAGACCTGGAACGGGGACGTGTGGAGGAAGGTCTCGGAGCTGAGTAATGCTGAGGGACGGTGTGATGAACCCCATAAAACTGTCACAGCATGGTCCTGAGGCCCACGCTACTATTCAGTTTGAGGGTAAGGGGGAGTCCAGAAGCAAGCAGGGAGCCAGCAGAGGTAGTACAGAGGGAGCTGAGCAGCAAGTGAGACATATTTTATGGAGGAATAAGAGTGCGATCAAATGGTCAATAAAATGTTCATGTGTCTGGTATGTGCACAATAAAGTAATATGTTTATTTCCAGAATTTGTGCAATGACAGAGGACAAGATTAAATTGAAAGAATGACACACAGCCTCCATGCATTATTGCCTTTCAAATTCCAAAAAATGGGTTTCATAGAAATTAAACAACAGCGTTGATCCTAAAACTATTTAGTTTGTCTGCGAATGCTAAACACTGACAGATGTTGGCAAACACACTACTTCCCCTGCAAACATCAGTGATAACAATCTGAATTTTCAACCTACAAATGACTGTGAAAAAAGGCTGACTAAACTTTGAGGAATGACTCGGTCAGAAACAGTAAAGAATAATGTCCCAAAATGCAACGTATCCCTCTCATAGGACTAAATTCACTGTATTCTTGATTTTAATGGTTTGTTGTGTTGTATTGTAGTGACTGGAAAGCACTTTGGCGCAACTCCTGTTGTTTTCAAATGTGCTATATAAATAAAAGTGACTTGACTTGACTTGACTTGAATGTTAAGCTTATGTATGAAACTCAAAGTGGAAATGTATAAACCAACTAAACTATTTTCATGGCAGGAAAAAACATAGTCATTGTTTATAAGTAATGCTCCCAGAACTGCATTTCATTATCGCAATGATTTCCAGAAGTTAAAACCGTAAATGCTTCTCAGTTCGCTCTCTCAAAACGTCTTCGCCATCTGGCTGTCACAGAAGGCTTTTTTTTTTGGCAGGTTCTTCTTTGTGTCAGAATATTCTTCTGAGTTTCCAAAGATAACCCCAGGATTCCTGGCCTAGGGAGTCACTCAAGGCTGTGTTATTTTGAGAGATGACAATGAGATTGATCCTGTCTCAGATGTGACCCCTGACCACTGCTTGGCTGAGAGATGCGGAAGCAACCTGAATGAGCTGCATAAACAATGCAGGAATGCAGCTGTAAAACATTATAAGCAGAAAATGTTTTTTGCTAGATGTTGTTTCCCAAATATGTTTTTTTTTTAAAACAGAAAAATGAAAACAGAAAACTTCTGGTTTCAATGTTTTCTTAGAAATGTGTCTGTGTCACAAACAAAGCTCTTTTGGACTTGAAACAAAAGATAATCATAGTATGTGTGATGTCATGACAATAACCTAATAGCCAAATCACTAAAGTTTACACTGTAAAAGAATTTCACAATTGTCATGTAACCATAGAAGACTGTAATGTGTGCATAACAAAAATCAATTTAGTGAGAAGATACTATGGTATAATGGCAACACAGGGACATGAATAAGATGCAAAGCACATACCAGATGAACCCCAGCACTGCCAGAACACTACAGTCACACATCTTCTTTTTTGCCATCACTGTCACCTCTGAAAAGCAAGTTCTACCATACGTCCATAATGATGTGCCGTGGCAATAAATTCAGGTTAAAGCCAGCACCTTGAGACTCAAACAAAGGCTTCTTTCAAGCCTACTTGGAACAATGTTGCAGTGGACAGTACTCCCAGCATGCACCTCTGGAGGGCAGGTAACCACTCATTAGGGCCTCATTTCCTGGCCTCTGGGCAGGGCTCCTGCAAGGCCTGCAAGCATGTGAGTAGCACAGAGTCTGCCGCCCCGTGGCCTCGAGCAGTGTCTGCCTTCCTCTTAAAAGGCTGACTTGATTAATACTTAACTTTTACCATTACTGCTGGCTGCTCTGTCCTCAGGCTCTTTTACTTTCAAATGAATGGAAGGAACTGGGGCAGCTTTTAGCTCGTAGCTTCAGCAGAGTGCAGGGCTGACAATGTGGGGCAGACACCCTAATGATGGATGTGCGATATGGAAATGCCCAAATATGCTCCGAAATCTGAATGTTTACGAATGAGACACAGTGCAGAAAATATTTTGACACTTACTGAATTCAAAGCAGGAAGTTATATCGCTATAGGGATTGCTCAAACATGTGGACTTGATTTCTTGGCAGTTGAGATTGTCAGCATGCTAACTGTCAAAACAGTCCCTGTGTACAAAGCATGCTGGCCCTCTGTGTTATTGCCAAGCAGAGGGGCGGTGTCACATTTACGACCGCAGCGGACGGACCTCCGGGTGCATGCAACAGAGTAACCGCAGATGCAAATGTTCCTTAATGCTCTCGCTGCGGTTTGGACCGAACTCCTTTCATCGTTGGAATGTCGGTACGAGTGGCGCTAACACAAGCCCAGCGCTACCATTCCTCCGTGCTTTACAGCACAATGTGTCACCTCCCCCATCCCCTCACAATGTGACTCTGTCTTACACCCCCCAGCCTCCACCCCAGACTGCACATTCAAGCACATTTACGGAACACCGGGGACAGCAGGGTTCCCTCTAATGTAGAGCACACTGTGAGCTGTTCATCAGCCCTTCTCCTCCCCCCCCAGGACCCTGGTCTGAGGTGCTGCCAGTGTGCGCTGAGCTCTGATCGAGTGGTCAGTGCTCCCCTAACATCACCCCCCACCCCCCTTCCCACCCCGCCCGTCTGGGCCCAAAGCATGGCTTGAGCTCAGCTGCGCCACTGACTAAACAGACTGAGGCGTGCCAGCGGAGCCGCGTTAGCAGCCGCTCAGGAAATGTTTCAGCAGAATACGGCCGCCCCCAGGGATGGCAGGGCCGAGCCCGAGAGAGAGAGAGAGAGGGAGGGAGGGAGGGAGAGAGAGAGAGAGAGAGAGAGAGAGCGCTCCAGAGCTTCTCAGCCACCAAAATTACAATGGCTTCCTCTGGGCCCGGCGCTCTAATTCAAACAATATGCCAGGGCTCCAGCCGATAAAAGAGCCGCCATCCCCCGGGACTCTGCTGCTCTCTCCTCCGCTAACCTACTTAAAGCACACACGCACGGAACCCAAACTTACAACTGGGCCGCTCACCGGAGGGGACGGTACCGCAGCGCTCGACTTGACCATAAAACACGCCGCGTGTCAGTCAGCACAGTAGTTCCGTTACTCAGACCATGTTTTGGCTCTGCTTTACATTAACAGCATTACAGTGCAGTGCTCGGAAAAAGGGATATTTAAAAAGAGCAAAAGATCAGATCAAGTTAGCAAGAACAAAATGTGGAAGTTGGCCTTTCTTTGTTTTATAACACGTTGCACTGCATTAAGTGTTAATTCATTCTCCAGACCAATTTTTTAAAAATCAGCAGAACCTTCAAATAACCACTCTTTGGGAAACTGCTGTCTAGACATCCATTATGCTGTGTAATAGATTTTAATTTGACTGTTAAAACTTCTGTATTGAATAAGTACCAACTAATGGTGCTGACTACAGTCTTTTGAAAAGGCTTTCCATTGCTTTGCATTTACCACCTGGAAAGTGACTACATCCCTGCAAACCGCATGATCATACTAGACAGAGCAGTGGCCATCAGTGAAAGAGCAGTGATGAACAGACGAGGCCATACAACATGTTTCTTTGCTACACGATTTTTCTCCTATTCCACATTAAATCGTACATTTGCAGACTGCAGCATATGGTTTACCATGATCATGCAGATTACAAATATACAGCTCTGCACACATGATACATACCCAGGTCAGACCCAAGGGAATAAGCAGCACCAGCATTGGGCTGCACTGGTCACCTGGGTACTACCAGCAGGTTACTTTTGCGTCCCTGGTAGTAATGAAAAGGGGGCTTTATTCTGCAGGTCTCTAATGCCTTGGCCTGAATACGCCCAGACGGTGAGCCAACGCAGATTCAATTAGGCTATTTCCAGAGCTTGGGCCAATATGGCTGCCAATCAACAAGCCTTTGGATTAAAGCCTACACTTACTGTTACATCTCACTTGCCTTTTTTTCTCCAATAGCAACTCTAAGGGTGCGTTCCAACCGCGTATTTTTTCACCTCCTTGCTTTTTTTTCTTGCCTCATTTCCTAGTATGGAAGGCCAAAAGGGTAAAAAAATACATGAAATTGACGTCTGGAATCATGCGTTGTCAACGTCAGTGCATTCCAGTTGCTTAATTTATTTGTCCTTTGTCTCTGAGATCCTTGACTGACCCAAGGTGCGCCATCTTTGAGGACATTCCAACTCGTTAAATGCTTCTTGAAGGACCTAGGAGTGAGGAGCTAGGAGACTCCTGAAGAATTCTTGAGTAAGGGAGCACAAGTGCATCCTTTGCGGAAGTATTCTGTCAGAACGTGTGACGTGTAATGATCGACCTGTGGATCCACCTCTCCCAATCTTCCACGTCTGTAATTGACGTGGCTTCAAACTCATCCTTGAAAGAGCAAGGACATTTCAATTGTCTCATACACATTTCCTCGATTCCTTTGTCCCTGTGTCTTTTCCTTTCTTCCTTTCCTAGCGTCCTCCATTGGGTGGAGCTATGAGCAAGAAAAGGAAGCAAGGAGATAAAATAAGCGAATGTAATGAGACAACGCGTGATTCCAGATGTCAATTTCATGTCGTTTTGACCAGTTTGGCCTTCCATACCAAGAAAGGAAAGAAGGAAAGGAGAAAAAAATAAGTGGCTGGAATGCACCCTAAGGTAGGGTGTACATTATACGATTTGCAGGCTTCCAATTGTTTTTTTCTGATTGGGACCAAATCGTAAGAAAAACGTTAGGTCGTAACGTTGCAACTTGCAAAGTATGAGATACCATTCCGAACTGATCCAAGTGTCTAAAAAATCATATCAATATCACAGTTGGCTTCAATTTGTCAGATGTGAGAGGTCATGCGAGGCGATTCTGTGTTTCAATTCACGTTGGCCAATCAGGAGGTGGCTCCACGTATGACATTTTGCCTGCTGTGCTTTGCCGACTGTAATGCCATCTGATCTGTTCGGGAGCTCGTATAGTCTATGCTATCATTCGACCTGCTGTCACAATCTGAACCTCGTTAAGCATGAGAGGGCATTGAATCTCCTAACGTCATAACCCATGAGAAAATCAGAGAAAAAGACTCACATGTTTGATTCTCTACGTACTAGTCTCAAGTTTATGACATCACAGTCAAAATGCAGGCAATATACCGTCATCCAATCACAACAGGATTGAAAAGCAAGTGGCAAAATTATTCAGTCTACTCTCAAGATTAATTCTCAGATAACTAAGTAAGTAGGGTGATGCTATAAAATCACTTTAGGTTGTTCTGCCTCTTTCAATACTGCAATATGATGTAAAAGAAAAGTTTCTAAACAGTACTATTTGAACAGCGTTTAAATTTCAGTACTACAAAATATTTACATCAAAGTAGAAGATAAAACATACAAAATGAACAATAGAAAATGACAAAGGAAATATTTTTAAGGAGTGTGTTTAAAACTGTATGACACACTCCAAAATTAGAGGACATTTTAATATTCCCAGCATGTCATTAAAGACACGAAACCCATAATTACATTGTACTGCGACACACTCCCATTTTCAGGGGTTTTCTCTGGAATTTCCAGCTAATGGCATCATCATCGACTTTATTCACAGTCATTTCAGGACCTTTGTAGTCTGACAAATCAGGCAGAGAAGACACATGTGTAGAAAAAACACAGAGGCTTTGAACAGGCGCAGGGTTTAAAAGCTCTCTCTCAACACCTCCCATCCCATTCCAAGAGCTTTATTTCACCACTTAAACACAGGGTACCAAGCGTACCTTTGGAGCTGAGAGATGAAATGAGGGCTAAATGACAGATAGGAGAAAAGCACCCTTGAACCTTTAAACTAATTGCCTTCCTTAAAGCTGACCTGATATGGCTGATGTGGAAAAGCAGCACAACACTGGCCCAGCTTTGCCATCTGTTACAGACTGCAGAGACTGCAGAACAAAACAAGCTTCCGTATATGGCCTTGTAGTACTCTTTGAACTGTTTTCTAGTAATTGCTATCGAATCAACAATAAGCACCATTCCTAATGCAAACAGTGCCTAATACAGCTGTCCGGCTGGATGCTGGATGCTGCTACCCTGCTCACATGATGGGGAAAATGGCGGAACAGTTTTATTTTTTACTGTCAGAAGTGCTGTCATGGCAATCAGCGGATGGAGGGCTGTGGGAGAGCAGGGCCATCCTGTGAGCTCATTTCCTGAAGAGAGAGAGAGCGATGGCAGCTCCCATCAATCTCCCGTCGGATGACCTCAGAGCGCTTCCTCCTGACCCAGCACTGAGCACTGACCTATTTCATCACGACCAATAAAAAACAGCCATGTAAAAATATACAAGGAGAATCGTGTTTACAGGGAATCACGGCCTGCGTACGTACGGTATGTTTACACAGGGAGCCTTCGCTTTGAGTCATTGCGCTGGTCTGAAGGGTTCATCCCAAACCCTTTGAAGTCATCTGAAACTGATTGCTGCCTGCTCTCTCACAGCCACTCCCCCTCCTCACCCCCACCCTGTTCCCTGCAGCTCCCCTTCCTCTCCCAGGACAGTGTGCATTCCCCTGGCTGTAGACCTTCTTTAGATTTGCATAATGTGGCAGGCAACGGCTCCACATACTAGTGCAGCACAAGCGCTGCCATTGACTATAAGCCATTCCGGGTTCTCCGGACAGAGACACGTTTCCTGCACATTATTCTCATACACCCGGTCCCCAATACCCCACACATTTCCTCTTTGTGTTTACCATTTCAGATTACAAAGTAAATAATATGTAGTTTTGACTTCTGATTCAAAGCCAGCCAAATCAAACAAACAGACTTCCTTATCACTGTGTGGGATGGGAAACGGAGAAAATGTGTCCACAGTTTTCAGAACTTGAACAGCATTTTAAAGCAGATCCTTAATAACAGGACCATGCTTCAATGAAAAGATATCATAAAAGGACAGAGCTGTGTTAAACACATCTTGTCCATTTTGCTAATGTAAATACGATATTGTCTTGTTCATAAGATGTTTGATACTATGTGAATATGATGCGTTCACTATGAATAAAAACTGTACAAACGGACATCATCATTTTGCACAGGCTTATATCTGTATACAAGATGCATACTTCACTTCAACTAGTCATTTCCAAGGAACTGCACGCAAGGCCTTTATTTAAATGATATCATTCAAAAATGCTTAAAGAATGTTACATGCTGACTTTAGCATAATATTAGTAACAACCACATCTGGAAAACTGGTTCTGAACTCCTTTGAAGGACAGGCTTGCTCTCGTTGGAACCTCTTCTTTTTTCGTTTTTTGTGTGTGTGTGTGTGTGTGTGTGTGTGTGTGTGTGTGTGTGTGTGTGTGTGTGTGTGCAAATCTCTCGGTTATTTACAGTGGAGGATGGTTTGAAAGGATAGCCAGTGATTCCAAAGACATTCCAAAGAGCTCAGAAGACAAGGTGGAAAATCTCTTTGACACATGGTGTTTGGAAACAAGCTGTACGTCAGGTCTAGGTTCAGTGCGAGAAGTATGAAAAAGTAGTGTGTCTTCTTTTTAACAAGCTCTCCCCGGGCGTCCCAAGAGAGCGCGCCCACGGCGTTTCTCTATGTTTACGCACTGCTAATGCTGACCAAGCGTTTACTCCGACGCCTCTTGTTCTCACTTCTGCCTCAGTACACAACACCGGCAGGGGTTTTGGTTTAGGTTAATATGGATTAAGGTGTGTGCTTTTCCCTCTCTCTTTGCACCTCCTAATTACACATTCACCATCTGCCTTATCTGCGGTTTGCTGAATAACAGGCTTCAAAGAGAACTTAAACAAAACTTAAAACTTTTAATATGCGACCAGAAACATGAGAACTATACCTGTGATTTTAAAATGTTCTCCTGTAAGTTTGGGATGCCCCGTATGTATTTTTATGAAGGTTTGCAGCATTGTAACTCAATGTCACTCCATGGTCAAGTAAAAACGTTGTATGGGACGCCGCGACGAGCATAGCCCATTCTTTTTAATTGAGGAGAGTAGTGTGAGTCTCAACCGGCTTACAAGATGATACTGTTTTAACTGCTCTTTTAAACTTAGAATCCATCTGAAATACAACATTTTTGCCTGAATGTAGTCAATATCTCGGTATATGCACCATATCCCTTCGTAATATATGCCTTTTAATTTATATTACTCCGTGGGTATTAACCACATCCTATCTGTATTTCAATACACTTTACTGTACATTGGAGACAAAGCGCAGGCAGGAGTTCCCCAAATGCAAAAAAACCTCATGCTCTACGGTGAGGTCGAGCGGAATGATAATGACAGTGAAAGAACAGCGGAACATCTGGGGAAAACAATGCTTTGATACCACTACAAGGTGCGAGATGGTCCTGTCCGAAACCATTAAGCCTGAACAAACCAAGATATCTCACGTTCTGACAAGTAAGTGCGATTCTGTTTCAACGCCTGTTCATTCATTTTAATTAGCACATCTGGAACCATTCTTATTGGTGGTAAATGTAAATAAAAACACTGTTTAACATATATTCTCACTTCACAGCAGCCCAGGCCATATACATGGCACTGAATCACGTATTCATGTATATCCCAGAGACAACACAATATCATCGCATGCAATTCACAAAATGATTGATTTTAGAAATAACACGATCCAGGAAACCTCCGAGACATTAATCCAAATGCAGCACAACACACACACGCACATACACGAGGAAACACGTTGCGTTAACCAAACGAAACTAATAATTTCGTTTAGTGTAACACTTTAATTGCTGCATGCGATTCATATTTCATTTAAATGCTTCTGGTTAGACGCTGAAATCACTTATCCACAATATCAAGAAAACACTCCTGCATAGGTTTGTAAAAAATAACGTAGGCTATCTCTTACCTGGGTCATGGAAAGGGATCAGGGCAAAGTTATACAAAGGCTTCTTTGGTCTGCTGAGAGACGTCTCCAATATTTTCGATGCTCCTTCAATGACTTGCACCAAATCATCGTACATGGAGCCAGTTACATCAAAGACAAACGCTAAGGTAGAAGCTCCTTCGGGGATATCTTCCTTTGTCCCTTCGGTCGTCGTGTCCTGGGCAGTGGACAAAACCACAAGGAGCAATATCTGCTGAACAAACCGAGGAAAAGGTCCAAAGACCATGTTTAGTCCGCAGCATACACTACTTTTTCTTCCTTTCAAAAGATTTACGTATTTCTCAGTCAAACCTCAAAAAGTGTTGTGGTAATAGGAAAGACATTTGGTGCAAAAGATGTGAAGCGATTAAGAGAGAAAGTTCAATCTTTAGTTTTTTTATTTCGCCTGTCACCAGGGGGAAAATTCTCCGTTTGTGCCAAAGATGCTCTCCGTGTTTCTTAGAGGTGCTATTGTTCAGTGCGCGTGACCTCTCGGCTGAAGGGACCAAGAAGTGCCCGAGCACAATCACAGTTTGAAGTAACTGTCGACTCACGGGCGCTTGTCCGAGATTAGTAACCCCACACTCAGTCCGGACGCTGAAGAAAGCAAAACGATTCCTTATACAGAACAGCTGTTCTCTGATTGGACCAGGGCTTTTGGTTACAAGGAGTCTGTGTGCATTAAAATACGTTGTCCTCTCAGCATATTGCACTATCAAATTGTTGCCTCTGTCTTTGAGTTGGGAACAAAAAGTGTTGGCTACACGTTTGGGACTGAATGCGCTTGTTTGACACGAGTCGACATAAAATATCAGTTAAACAAGGGACAATAATAAATGAATGGTACCTATTACTATATGATAGTTTAAGTCCCGCACCAGTGTAACCTGAATAATCAGCCTTTCGTAATTCTTTTTGATAAACTCGCTATATAAGTAGCCTATCTAATAAATGGTAATGCATTTCTCACTGAACAAAAGACATATGGCATTTTCCCATAGGCCATTCCTCATTCAGACAAAATCATCTGACTCTACTACCATAATTCATTTCTATATCCAAGTGTAATGAAGCTGTTGAATTCGGAGTGAATTAATTTGGCTGCGACAATTGCTTTGTGTCTTTGTCACCTGAGCTCCCCCTGCCGGCACAGTATGGAAGACATCGTTGCATTATTGGACATCATTTGTTTCTTTGTATTTATTGAAACACTGTAGAATTTAGTGAGGTATTGGAGATAATGTGAGATGGGCTTTAATTTAATTATTCACAAGGAACAATGAAGCAGCACATTCAATTTTAGCTTTATCGAGAAGAGGTGTAGCCTGATTAAGATTATGATGAAGATGTATTATGGGAGGTGATGGGGAAGTATGAGGTCATAATGCAGCTGCTGTACCCTGTATTCTTGGAGTGAAACTTGTGTCTGTCCAGCTGTTGTTAAGCCTGTTCAAGGTGGGCCTTAGGCTTTGCCAAGGATATGTACTGTCTCCTCTCATGTTCCAGAATTTCATATACAGGATATCCAGGTATAACCACTTAACAGCAAAGAAGACCATATATCACACACAGTATAGTGAGTATAATGTCCCCACCATTGTGGAGTATGGGTAATGAATAATAGGATGACATTGTGAATGCAAGTGCTGAACACGAATCACTTCATTTGGGTCTGTCATCATAGGCTGAGCTCAGTGACTCCTTCAGAGACACTCCTTTGGTGGGGGAGCCAGACCAGGTGGCTCAGGCTCCAGACGAAGTGTCCTCCTGGGAGGGGTCCACAGGAGCTTAACTGCTCACACTGGCCAGAGACCTCTAGGCTGATCTATACCAAGGTTTCAGGCAACATTTGTCCTTAATGTTTACACAGAATTAAAAGCAAGGGCTAGTTTTCACTTCACCAACACAGTTTGTTTGGTGGTTAATTTTGATGATCCATAAACTCACCAAATTCTATCTGTGAAATAAGAAAGATCATAGCTCAGATATCTGGGAACAGTTTGGAACCGGGCTTAAGCATCCGTAATCTGTAGATGAGGAAAAGGCCATTCAATCCACTCTTTCAAACATGGCTAATTTTTAAAGCAACTTTCTGAAATACAATTTATGAGAGGAAATGAGGCACTCGCATATCTGTAAAACATAATTGCAGTTTAATTTTATCAATCATAACATACTTTCTTCAGAAGTAAATGGCACATTATAGCTTTCTGGGGGACAGAAATAAATATCAAAGCACATTTTATACAAGTAAAATTTGACACAGAAAAAAAAAATATTTTGGATATTTCTGAAAAAAAAGAGTATTTGAGTCTGTCTAGTTCTGTAAATTCCTATGGCTTTAACAATATACATCTTCCTGTAATGTTAAATAAAAATGGAAAAGGATTCAAATTTCCTGTTCTTTCAGCCAGTAATCCAGGCCTAATTAAATCTTTGGCTCCATCATAACATTAGATCAAAGCATTGCTAGGGCTTATCATGATTAGAGGGCTGCAACTCCGGCTCCTTTGTCCCATAAGTTCTAGATTGGGTTGTTTTACAGAACATGAGAAAATGGCAAAGAGAGGTCATCATTTTCCCTCGGATTGCAGTGGAGGCTCTTTCAAACTTAGAGGATGGTATGCCAATTTCAACATGAGTGTGGCAGAGACCAAAGGCAACCAGGGATCAAAGTCTTCCCAGCATAATTGGTAGAAAGTCTCTCTCCACTGTTGGTTATCCACAATGGCTTTTTACTGTATATGACTCGATATTAAATGGAGAAGATGGGGATGACTACTACTACTATGACTACTGTGACTACTACTAGTAGTAGCAGTACTAGTCATAGTACTTGTAGTAGTAGTACTACTAGAGATCACTAACTGAAGAGATGCCAGGATTTCTTGAGATGGAGACCTGTTTAATAATAGCTCATTATATTTTTCAGCCCATCTCACTGGACCCACGTTTTCACGTTTCTGTGTACAAATACAGCTTCAGGTTAGTTAGCTTGACATCCATATATTTCCATTTGTCCATTGATGATGGATTTTTCTCAATATAGTTCCCATTAAATATAGTGGCGTATTTGGATTAAATAATGCATATTACTGCATATTACTGTAGTTCTAAACAAAGACCACTAGAGGGAGGGATATCACAATTGTTCTGGCTTTAGTGCGCTGACCTGTTGAACAGTGATCTCAAGGGGATAACTCACTACTTGCTGCGAATACATGGTGAAACTGTGACTTCATCAATAACAACAGTCTCTCTGAGTACCTCAGTTTATCCTGAATGATTGCTTATAAAATATGAAGTGAAAACCAGCGCCTATGCTCAGCTCTAATCACAGCAGTAGGCAATCATGCTCAAGAGACAGATTGTGAACACACAGGGATTCAAATTATACAAATTCAAATATGTCATAGGTACTTAAAATAGACACTTTGCATTGTAAAGTAAGTGGAGCAAGCTTCTGGAAACTTCAGCATGACAAAGCCATTCTCAGCACACCAAAAGCAAAGTTTAACCCTCGGTCAGAAATGCATCAGCGCTGACAAACCAGAATAGAAGTGTAATGAAAATTAAAAATATATATGCAGATTAAAACCCACATTACATCACTTTAGTTTTTACTATTATAAATCCATCTAAATTTGGTAGTGGTGCAGCGGGGCTCATGGCTTTGAAGGTGCGTACATTGATACAGTAGATGAAGGACAATATGTGCTTGAAACCTCATTGATCCATGCAGTGACCTTTGGGTCAGAATCACACATCATGGAACTAACAGGTGATAGAAGTCTTCTGAAGTGTTATTGCTGGAGACTTACTTTTAAACAAACTTTTGACTTGCTGACCACATGAGTGTAGTATATCAGCTCATATTTGGCTTTTTTAGTCCTGTTTAACCCAGCACTGCTGTCAAAAGTCCTCCTTCAGCAAGATTTTCCCGAGAAACAGGAACGGCTTGGTTTTTTTGGCATAGCCCAGAGAGCGAGGGTCCAAACCAAACTCCTGAATGGCTGAGCATGGAGTTACGCAACAACTCTCCCTGTGTGCGGCTAACCTTGAGGAGCTGCTGCCCTCGCAAGTGTGTGTACTGCCTTTATATTCCAAACGGTTTGTAGTTCTTCTTCTCTGGCCAAGAGCAGCATAAGGGCCGGTAATGAGTCAGAGAGAGGAAACAGACCATAATCACTCAGCTTCCTTTTCTTTGCAGGTCCCTGCCAAAGAGTATTCAGTGCCCTCTCACAGTGCGGGCCAACCAACTCTAGACAGAGATTCAGAAATTTGGGTTGCTGGGGTAGGATCCATGAGGTTTGGCTGCATTGCTGTGAAAGTGCATTGTTTTTTTATCACTTTTTAAATGTTACTTCTTTGTATCAACCAAGTTTGCCAGTGAACTCTGAAAGTTGAAATCTGAACCAGAATCAAGAATTTGTTGAAAATATGTTTACAAAAGCACAACATGTTTCTCTTTCACTCTGTGGCTATTTCCATTCTAGTTTCATGAAGGCAGTCCATTACTGAAACTGAATCTGTTGTTTCAGCCTTGGCTTTCTAAGGTCTTCAGGCTCCAGTGCTGTGGTTTTTGTTGTTGTTGTGTTGCCAATGGTTAGACTGAGCAGGATGACATCAGCATTACCGGACAAGCGCTTTGAATCATTCACGGGAGCCTGGGCGACAAAAAAGGGACACATGACACCTGGGATCTAACCCAAACAGAATAGTATTGCATCTCCTCAGCTCTGTCATTCAATATCCCAAATCCCAGAATTAAAACCCATCTAATCTCCGCAAAGCCTTCCTTTGTGTTTGGAATGCTGCCCATGAGCCCATTGGAATGCCCTCCTCTTGCAGAGTCAGTGTTTATGGGGCTGCCCTTGATTTGAGCGGGCAGCTACATTCAACCTGCTCATTGATTATGACATGCTGCTCCATAGGCAGGTCAGGAATCCTGAACAAAAGTCAGACAGACTGGGGCAGGGAGTGATGCCAGGGCACAATGTGACCAATGTGCTCTTCAAATGGGGCAGTGCATCACAAACGCACGCACACACACACACACACACATGCATACACACCCACACACACACACGCATACACATACACGCACACACACCCACACACACACACGCATACACATACACGCACACACACACACACACATGCATACACATACACGCACACACACACACACACACACACACGCATACACATACACGCACACACACACACACACACATGCATACACACCCACACACACACACGCATACACACCCACACACACACACGCATACACATACACGCACACACACACACACACATGCATACACATACACGCACACACACACACACACACACACACACGCATACACATACACGCACACACACACACACACACATGCATACGCATACACACACACACACACATGCATACACATACACGCGCACACACACACACACACATGCATACACACACACACACACATGCATACACATACACGCACACACACACACATACACACACATGCATACACCTGCGCACTCACACATGCATATACACACACACACATTTGTTCACACAGCTTTTTATTATGGGGTTTGTTATGGTCAATAACAAGGGAAAAAATGTAAGAGAGGAAAACAGCCTCCACATAATGCTTAACAAGAGCCACTGGAATGCTGTGTGGCTGCCATTTGAAATGGGGCCAAAAATTCTGATGTTTTGTCTGAAGGTTTCTTTTTGTGCCACCTGCACATTTAGACTTCGGTACGGAAAAGCTGCTGAATCACAGCTTCTGCTTGGCACTGGAATGTGGATGCTGAGATGAATGGGGCTTGATGCTTCTCGTTGTCTGGGGTGGAAAGTTCAGCATTACTCCTTCCTAATCTTTATCTCAGGCAGGAGAAATGTCCCTAACCATAAATATCAATCCTGTTGTCAACGGGGCAATTTCTCAGCCACATTATCATTTGATGGTGGGCAATATTGGTGAGCCACGCACGTATGACAACTGCCAGACTGTGGCATTAGGGTCACTTTACTTACAGGCCCCCTGGAGCAATGTTTGTGCATTTGCCCATCTGTCTGTTTGCCATCACATAAAGAGGCTCTACACACACGAACAGTGCAAGCACTCAATCAGATCTATAACAGCTGTCACCGGGGAACTTCTGCAGATGGACAGCTGTTTAGGATGAAAATAATTATGCCCCCATGTTTTCCACACACACAGCTGAGCCACTGGCACGCATATGGCTCGTGGCGAGTTTGGCCACACGGGATAGGGAAAGCAGGAAAGGGAGAAGATAGCTCTTACCTAACTACATGACGTAGATGCAAATTGGAGATTAGTATGGAGCGGGGACCAAGAGTGCCGATGAACGAGGAGGTTCTTGTAGTATGCGTCATTCAGATAGCTGTGCACTGAGAAGCAAATCAAGCTCACAGAGTGGACCTTTGCACGGGGGAGGAATCACTATGTGTGCGGGGACAATTGTCGTAATTACCATATACAATAGTGGCTCTGATCATTTTAGAGCATTTATGTGACAATTGAAATGGTAAACTATAATTTATGACACAGACTGACTTTCACCAAAAAAAAAAAAAAAACTGGCATTAAAGCTTCTTTCTGCATTAGAGACAGGATATAAACACCCCTTCCAGTCTCATAGTGTATTTTTCACCATGTCTGAAGGAGACTGTGGTAAACATTATGTGTGTACACGGAAAATTCAGTGTTGCCTTGCCAGATATCTTCACTTATGGATACAGAACCTTGAACCAAGACACTTTCCCTTAAATTAAACGGTGATAAGTCCACCAGGCCTCACAACATCATGTTCCCATACTGCAGTTCTCAAGGCCCTAGGACTTAAGTCTCTTCTCAGGCCCAGTGTTGTGTCTGTAGCTCCCAGTATCTGCACTCAGAATTCCAAACAGGAAAAGATGGATGTCCGTGTGGCAGCCATCCAGCTTCTGTGACCTCTGACACTCAGGGAGCTGAGAGCAACACTTTTTGCTGTCCATTTTGTCTCCAAACGATTAAGTCACCTAAAGTGACTACAAATGATTCAAACTAAAGATAATAATTAATAGTGGTGGACCTGCAGTACTACAGTACTGAACTGGCATAGATCCCACAGGCTTTTATCTTCTGCTAAACAGTGAATTACTTGCAGGAAGGAACTTGATGTTCATTAGCTGCTTCTGCTACATTTTGTCATCATCAAAGAAAAGTCAGCTTACTCCCATATAACGGAGTGTAGCACAGTGGGTAAGGAACTAGACTTGTAACCGAAAGGTTGCAGGTTCGATTCCCGGGTAAGGACACTGCCGTTGTACCCTTGAGCAAGGTACTTAACCTGCATTGCTTCAGCATATATCCAGCTGTATAAATGGATACAATGTAAAAATGCTTTGTAAAAGTTGTGTAAGTCGCTCTGGATAAGAGCGTCTGCTAAATGCCTATAATGTAATGTAATGTAATATAATAAACCTCTAAACCTCTGCTGGTTGAGTTAAAGATTTTTACAGATTTCTTTTTAACAAAATAAATATAAAATACACAAAATATGTGCCCAAAAAGGGTGACTGAGAACAAAATATCAAGGCGATCAAAATGTCAATTTTTCCACCTCTCTATCTTTGCGGTTCAAATGGATGATAATCACAATTGCAATTATGCTATTCAGGAGTGGATCGTTAAGCAATTTTGGGACAAAATGTTCCAAGCCCATTACAAGGTACTAGGTAAATAGGTTTGGTTATGTCATATAACTGAGCAACTCTATTATCTGCTAAAAGCATCTATTTACCATCTTTACATAAAACGAAATGGAATGTCAGTCCCCCATCTTGTAATTGAGGACAAAACAGCTTTTATATTAAACCCAGGACACACTTAGCCAAGGTACAGGAAGCAGACATTCTGACATTTAATGTTATGCTTCAGTGAAAGGCAATAGGTTGCGAATATTCTGCCTTCATGTTTGCATTTGGGCCTGGTGCTTCTGTCTGTTTAAATGAGATTGTCATTCAGGTCAGGGATCTTAAAACCTTTTGCACAACAGTGCAAATGGCACAGGGATCAATGCAGCAGTGGCTCACACTGAAAGCCACTGCCTGCATCCAAAGGTCATGGATGGGGGCAAACTTTGCAATCACAAGCAAATTGTGTTATCTCACAAAACAATTTTAATGAAGAGATTACCGAGGGTGACCTGCGATGGTTTCATCATGTCACAGTTTGCACATGTGCTGCCACGCACAACCAGTTTGGGCTATGCTGGAAGCCACTGAGGTGAAAATACTGACTCATCTGCTGTGTCAGTGCTACATCTTGAATATGAAGACATTTGACCCATTCTTGTCCTATCCACAACTCTGTGTGCTGTGACTCATTATGACTTTTCATTTTCCATGCCAAAAAGGATGGCTTTTTTTTTTTTTTTTTGCATATTTTGTATTGTTTAATATAAATTCTGATTAGCTGGTCTTACAGGCAATACACTTATCACAAACAGCCACAAAGAGAAATGGCATAAAATCGGGGGAGATAGAAAGGCATTCCTCTCGAAGAAGCTACAACAAAGAGAGAGAAAGCAACAGAAAACAGAGAGATGGGGAGGTAGAGAGAGGGGGAGGGGGCGAAAAATACAAACAGGGACACCAAGAGAGAGACTGGCTGAAATAGAGATATGAGATAGCAAGCAGTACGGGGCAGCCAGCTCAACCCATCCACTAGAAACAGCTCTCGGTAAAAACGAGCTGACTGTAGGTCATGTCACATTTCAAAAAACTGTGCAGGGATAGATCAGTCCAACTTTATAAATCAAAACCATCCAGGGAGTCAAAAATAAAAAAAAATATCTGCGAACAATGAATACCGTGAGCATAATTACTATACCAAACATAAGGCAATTTTTCTTGCGAGTTCACAAAGCAATCAGGTGTTTGAATGATGTGACACATAAATCTATGTGCCAGGTTTAAATACAAAATATGATTGTTACATTGCATGAGTCTCTAAATTGTCCACAGGCAGCAGCACAAGAAAACAGGAGATATATATATATATTCACAACGGAAATAATTTAAATCAACTTGCTTTACTAAAACGAAAAAACACGTCAACAGAATGTGATATAATACCCAGTTCCTTGATTAATAAAAAACAATGCTTTGAGTGTTCATTTGAACACAATAAATAAAGTTAATTACTGTTGTGTGATTGCTACAGCAGAATAACATGCAATTTAAATTCTGCCAAACACTTGTCATTGGAGTCCTTTGTATTTCTTGCTTGGGTTACTGTAGACTGCCGCTGACAGATTTATACGCAGCGAATGACGAATGCAGCAAGGTCAGCACAAGCACCCTTAATGGCTAGCAGAAAAAAGGCAGCGGAGGTGTTCATGCGCAGACAGATGAGGACATGGAGCCACACTGACCCTCAGTGACATCGTTCTGCTGGCTCATGGTCAGAGTTGGATAAATTCAGCTGTAGACTGCTCACAAGATAAAACTGTACTAATTGGCTGTTTTCAAAAGACTTTTGCCATGCCAGGTAGTTTATGCTGAAAAAATGAAGAATTACACCTGAACCTCTGCTAGATCATCACTTCATTTTTTGATATAGTCATATCCTAAAATGCAATTTTAACTCAGCATTATGTCAAACCATTTTGGAGATTATATGTTTATTTCCCAAACAGAAGTTATACATTCGGATAATGGAAGATACCCAAGGGTGTAACCTTACTGTGAATATTAGGAGGGGGAGCACTTTCCTATACAGTTTGTCAGCGTGACCTTTGTAAACTCTAAAGAACAAGTGAGTGAAGAAGAACTACAAGATTAAGAGCATAGCTGCTTTCAGGGGCACTGCCAGGGATTCTGAGCTCCATGCAAAGTTTTCACATTGGGCCCCACCACCCCAGGCCATCCCATCCCTGTGCAATTGTGGCACCCTTTTTTGAGTGCCCCTGTCAGTCTGGGCCCACAAAAAAATCACATGGCACATAATCCCTGGCTGCTTTCGGGAAAACCAAATTGAGGTTAATATACACCATTCACAAGCCTAGTTAGCTATCAATCGATTGACTTTTCACACAAATAGGCACACTTAAGTCAAGATAGGTAGATGACCTCTATGAGGTTGCTTCCCAAAAATGTATTTAGCCCTGGAAAAAGTAATTGAGATAATCTTCTGGATTATTTAAAATCCAAGACACCACACTTTTGCTTTTGTCTTTACATATGCAGAAATGCTTATTTTTGAAGTACTGCCGGAAAAGCATTCAGTTCATTGGAAGCAAACACTAGTCTGTAGGCCTGCATAGAGAGCAGATTATTTGCTTATGGCTTGAGAGGATATTTTGTTAACACCAAAGCCAGAGGAGTGTGATTAGCAGATGTTTGCCTGCTGACAAACTGGATAAAACACAGAAACATCAACCTGAGCTGATAATCAACCCTTGTTTGGACAGCATTGCTCTGCTTTTGATATCTCTAACATGCTGTTACCATTTGGAATTGTTGTTCAAATGAAATGCCAAGAATGTCTACGTTTGAAAACGATGTGTGGGTAATAGTACTGTTGCACTATATAAAAGCAAATAAAAGCATTTAATTCAAGTTATTCTTAGACGTCAGCTTCTAAAGTTAATTGGCACTAGGGTGAATGTTAAAATGTGTATTTGTTTTCATTTTTAATAAAATAAATTATCGATTGGTGGGCAATCGGCATCTCAACTCACTTATGATGCCGTAAACTACCCACTCACAAAAGCTGAGTGTTGTCTGCAAAGAATAACTGAACAGAGATAGGAAAGCTATGATAAATGACACACTATTGGCCAATAAACGACTGATATTTCAGTGATTGAACAGGCTGAGTGTAACTACCAGCGACTGGTTTTGAAAACGCGATGATGTGTGTGTGATGCTGGCCCTTGTTCGGGCGCAAACCGGCTGCAGTGGGTAAAAAGAGGAAATTTGCCTCAGAAAAAGGGAAATGCCTCTTGCCAAAATGTGCTTTGTTACACCTATGAAGCTTCCTGGCATGTGAACAATGTAATTAATTGGTCCACAGGCCAGACATTTATCTTGCACGGGTTATCCCACAAGGCCCAGCAACAATATATCAAGTTATCAAATGTCAAACAAAAAGATTTCCAATAGGCATTGTGAAGTTGCTAGAGACATCAGAAAATCATGTACCATTGTACCATGTGTCTATGAAGACAGGCGCATGACAGGTGCTGAACACAAATCTTACAGAGAAGCACACAAAGGCAGCTCTATTGTGGGTAGAGATGGGAATGTCATCCTGATGAAGCGCAGAGAGAGAATAGCTGTGGATTTCAGGCACACGATGGGACTAATCCATGCAAGTTCATGAAGAGATGGGCCAGCACCACACCCAGTCAGACCACCGCTGGGCACCTGTGCACGAGCAAACAGCAGAGTACCTCTTTAATTCTGGGCTTACCATTAAGACACAGGGAAGAAAGATGTTCTTTTAAACCCCAGCTGTAAATAAGTGATCATGGGCCCATGCCCCTGCTGTCTTGACCTCTCACACACTCACAAAATGCTCTATTTAGGTTTTTTCTTGTATTTATTTATTTATTTATCTGTAGTTTTTTAGCTAGTGCCCCAAAAACGTGTCTGGATGACCCCGAATCTATGGTTAATGGTAGTTACATTTGGGTCAAATTTAAAAAGGATTAAATCCAAACGTAGCCTATCCTTCAAATGAAAATGGGTTAACTAGGCTGGGGGTAGTTTCACTTGTTACACTCATAATTTTATGGTATATTGAGCCTGACCATTACATTAACTTACAGTACATTCATTTAGCATATGCTCTTTTCCAGAGGGACTTACAATGTATAAGTACAAAGTGCATTCACCTGGTTTATATGAGATATAGTGCTAAACCTGGCTAACAACATTCCCAGACCAGCGAGTATATGTAACATTCCTAAAGCAGTATTGCAAAACCATAATACACTAATACACACAGGTTGTACTTGGAACAAATCCTAAAAAGTAAAGCATATAAACATACCGTAACATACGTAACTTAAAATACAAATACCATCACCTAACTTAGAACAACAGGTGGGAGTGCTCGGGATGAGGATGCAATGGGAACCAAGATATGATCTGAAGAGATGGGTCTTCGGTCTATGTCAGAAGATGGCCAACAATTCTCTTGTCCATCCCACCATGGGAGGTTCTTTCTACCACTGGGTGGCTAATACAGACAGGCATTGTGACTTGATAAGGAGACCATGCATGGAGGGGAGAGCCAGTAGCCTTGAGGTTGTGGAATAGAGCAATCTGGCCTGGTTCACACAGATGTGTCATCCCATTTCAGGGGATGGCTTTTCTGATAAACCAACGGTCAGTTACTGTAGAACCGAGTCATATCGCAGGAAACTAATCTCACAATCAGCAATTTCCTTTCTACAGATGGAGAGACTGGGGTCCATATTAGCTATGGGGAGACAATACAATGTTCTTGTGATCAATTATTAATACTTATTTACTCAGTAATTCTGTTTTATCTAACCAGCTACTTAACTAATGGGCTTATATTAAAGTAAACTAGTCTGCAATAGTTTGTTTGGCATCTCACTAATCAGGTAAACTAGCTAGCTATAAAAAAAGGCATTCCTTATATCAACATGAAATTCTATCACTGCTACTGTACCATCTCCTGTCATTTTGATAATTACTTCTGGGACCTTTAAACCCTGGTGCTAAGTCTAACACTAAATGGTCCTGGATGTAAATATGTTGATGGGAGACCTCCCAGCTTGATTCAACAAGAGATCCAGTAGGGGCCAGTAATTGGAGTACTGTGCTGTATAATTCTTCAAAGTCGACTCAAAGTCTGCCCTTACAGCTGCAATGAGGTATCCAAGTCCAGTTGCATGATTAGGGTTTAACTCGGTCTTGCCTAATCATTTCACAGAAGTTGACTGGCTTTCCATTCCACTTCTAATTCCTGTTCATCACTATAAAAGACATTACGAATCCAAATGGGGGTTAAAAATTAGCAGCAGAACAAATAACACAGTAGGTAGCTGTGCTGACTTGTCAAGGAAAGTCCATTTAATAGTTACTGCAGCTAAAGCATTTCAGATATCAGCTCTGAGCAAATTATCTCTTGTGATGTTTAAAAAGCAAGCTACACAGTAACATACTCATGTTAAATCATCTCTATTTTGGACTTAAATAAACTCTGTTAGAGTGAAATTAACATTGAGCATGTTATTACACAATAAGTCTTTCACAATTTTGTAAATAGGTAGGACTGAAATGAGGTTTTTCAGTAAGAACACAGGTGAAATCACAAGAAAAACAAAATGCAAGCGAGGTATCTGTTGCACAATTTCTCCAAATCACGTGGGAAATGCATTTTCGAATTATACTGAGCTATGTGTTCCCTGGAGTTTAATATATATGTACTGTGCATAAAATATCATGAACTATTTTTATTGCCAGGTTTTTCTTTCTCCATCCTCTGCCTCGGTAATGAGACTCATCTCTGTGGAAATGTCTGCAATTTACACTGTATATTTCAATAGGAGTACAGCCGGTCACCCCTGCTCCTGTAACAGTCAGCACAAATCCATAGATAGGTGAGGACTTAAATAAATGGTATTTTGTGTTCTGTATGCTTAGCAGTCAGAACAAAGGACATACATAATGGAAAATAAATGTAGAATAGCTGAAAACAACCAGGTGAACTTTAGAATAATGTCATGCCTGATATATAAAAAACTTGAGCCTAGGTGTTTCAATCTTTCCAATAATATCTTCTGCAGTATTATTAAACAATAAGGTAGCTGGTCAGCAGTAGGAGCTAGTTATTGTTTAAGCTGCAGCAGTAGTATCAGTATTATTAGTAACAGTACATCACCCACTGGTAGTTATAATAGTGGTGGCGATGTAACTTTTCTTCTTCATGTTTTTCTTAATTATCAATAATACCATGAACTGATTCTAATGACATTTCTAGCTTACATGACAGATTTACACTGGCACGTAAAAGAACCCTGGTGATGTAAATTCTTTCCTGAGTTGAGTGAGGCTGAAGAAACATTTTAACTCATTTTTCACACCTCTAACGGCATGGCAAGCTGTATCTTTACAATTAATGTATGTTATGGAAGCCTTGGAACTCCACTACAAAGGATTATGGAAATGTCACATGCAGTCACACAATCTATAATTTGTTAGCTTGTGTTTCACATTAATACACAAAGCTTATACAAGTTAAACAAAATGCAAGACCCTTGTGATATAGAACAGGTCTTCATTTTAATTCTACAAAATCTACATTTACATGTTTACTAAATTATTTCCATCTTCCATTTTCCATCCAATTCTTCCATCTACATTTTGAAAGAAGTTAAAGGAATTGCACCTTATTGTTTGCTTTCATGTCTCTTTTCATGTCTCTTGGCAATTCACAAACAACTTAAATTGTATGCTGTTTCCACCTGTAATTTTGTTTAGCATAAACACCTTGTAGTGTTATAAGTAAATTATGAAACCAATTGCTACAGTATAATGCATACAGTATGGCAGCTGTGATGTGCTTTAGCTTTTGTTAGGAATATACCACTTTCACAAGCTTATATAACTCAAATATTGCATGCTGGTCATTTATTAATCTAGACTATAATAGCCATTTATTACATGGATATCACATCATTGGAGCAGCATGGAGGTGCAGTGGTCAGCAATGTTGCCTCACAAGAAGGAGGCTGTGGATTCTGAATTCAAGTGGGTTTCCTCTGGGTGCTCCAGTTTCCACCCACAGTGCAAAGATATGTAGTTTATAGATTACGCAGGTCATCATTGTAAATGAGAATTTGTCCTCAGTTGACCCTCCTGGTTAAATAAAGATCTATTATTATATCATATGGCCTAAATATATCATTCAGATGACATAGGTTCATAATGTATACTATGACCATGCAATATGCCATATACATACAGCAATATACCACTTATATGACATAGTAAGCTACTGGTTAAATATACAAAATACTGTATTTAACAATGGATCTTCACTTAAAGCCTTTAGTAATATTTTATTCTTGTGTAAACAACTCAGGGCAGAATTTGGCCTCATTTGAATGGCTAGAGGATTGTAGTTCAACTGTAGTTCA
This sequence comes from Anguilla anguilla, assembly GCF_013347855.1. NCBI lineage: Eukaryota > Metazoa > Chordata > Actinopteri > Anguilliformes > Anguillidae > Anguilla > Anguilla anguilla. The sequence continues at coordinate 29,775,299 of NC_049204.1, read as the reverse complement.
GTGGTCTAGCTGTTTAAAGGTTAAACTCCTCTTTTTACTGGCAAGCCAGCTCTATATTGTACACAGAGCTAGCCAATGCTCCAAGTCTGTTACACATTGGTAAAACCAAAAGATCGGCTTCTACTTGCTGGAGGTACTTGCTGGTTTTTTATATTAAGAATTGGGCTTTGGGCATTTTCAGGAAAATATTTTACTTAATTTGGGATCTGCAAATTATGTCCAATAGCAAAAGAAATGCTTTGATAATACGAGTAAGCAGTTAAACACAAAAAATATAATTATGTCATCATCGCCATCATCCTGAGCATTATTATATGGCCATTTATATCAAGAATCATGTCAGCAATTAATGCACAAACATATCAAGTAATTTACAGTATGAGAAGAAGAATTTTATTAGCAATAAAGTCAATGGAAAATTACCAGTTACTATACTTATGATGTGGTCTTTTTTAAGGCAACAGGTATTTGGGTCTTATTTTTTGAAAGCAGCAATAGCCACAAATATTATGATATTTTACTGACAGGAAAATATTGTGCATTTTCATGGTTGAATATGTTTTGTGCTGCACCCCTCTTGTGTCACAACCAAAAATAATTCCGTATAAAGTATACATCCCTTACTGTTCAAACCATCTCATGGCATTTTTAACCAAAATAGACACTTCACAATGACAGCAACAGGAATACAGAAGTATACTTAATCTGTATGATTTTACTGTATTTTGTTTCTGCTTGGCATGAATGCAGACACTTCCAGTGGTTCCTACTTGCTGGACATAATCTTTAATCCTCTGATTTGTTTGTTGCTTTCTCTATTAAACACCCAATCGTCGTTGTAGACCCGCCACATTAATGAAACTCCATCCATTCAGGGGAGAGTAGAATAGAATGTGCATCCTCTGAAAAGTATTTTGTTAGCTATGGCTTATTTTATGGTAGACCAGCTGAGCTGCACAATCATTGCACTAAAGGACTGTACTATTTATATGATCAATTATAGAAGCCGTGGTCTTTATGCTATTAGGCCAGCAGTACTCTGACAAATGAAACCCTCCCTCTTTTGACAATTATATTGGTAAATATGCTTGGCCCTGTGAGGGTACTGGCCATGGTTGGTATTGACACGGCCATGATTTTACTCCAGACTCTAGCATACACTGAGAATGAGTCCTTATGCTGGACGTGCCACCCGTAAGTTCACAGTTCCTGCTTTTTTGAAAGCGTGCATTGAAATATGCACTTGTACGGATAACTGAACTCTCAGAAAAACTGCAAGGTGGAACTAAAATAAATTAAACTAAACTTCAAGTCAACAATGTATGACTCCCATATGACAAGGAATAGTTTTGTAAGTCAAAATTCATAAAGTTGACTATAGGATTGCTTTAAAACCCCTCAAATGAAATCCACTTATTAAGAACTACTCATTCGTTCTTTAAATTATCCTACCATACAGTATTCACATCTGCATTGAACGAGAATACACTAAAAGCCACCCTTTTTCAGCTTTCTCGCTTAATGTGTGTGTAGCCCAAACACTACATTTCCAAATGCAAAGCAAGGTTTTCAGTCACTGACTGCTGTCCTGTACATTGCCCTTAGTATACAGGCAACATTTCAAAATAGTCTAAATGCACAGCTTATTTAGCTTAATACATGTTTAGGCAGCTTACATTTCTTTCCCTGGCCCATTACATTTGTAGAAAGAGAAAGGCAAGCCTTTTTCATTAACACAGCATGGCACTGTCGTACATATAAACACATTAACCATAATGAATGAATAATGCTGCATTCACACACAGCCAAATCAAACTTCCTTCATTAAAATAGTAAATCCTGACTAAGAAGTTCAGGTTGGGAATGGAACCATATATAAAAGTTTTAAACCACTGTGGAAAAAAAAGAGGAAAAAACATTTGCGCAAAATATATGAGCAGGTCCAAATAAGACTTTTCATATTAAAAACCAGAGTCAGCTCTATAATTAGGGACCAGTTTTGAGAACAACCTTCTGGTTGTAAGGTTACACAAATCCATTTTCATTATACATCATACTGCATGCTACATTATACATTATACTGCTGTGAAACTGAGCTGAACAGCTATCTAGAATCCAGTTAAAAACATAAAATTTGAACCAATGAAAATAGACATTTTGAAACATCAAAAACAAGCTATGGGAAAAACACAAAATAAGTGTAAACAGGACTGATCATTAAATTGACATACACCCTTTTTGCACAACAGCAAATGAACAACTTTCTGGTTGTTTCTGAGAATTCTATTTTTTAGAGATGCAGGTTTACACAGATCAGGGTTACACAGATCAACCACAAACTGTTCCTTTGTATTTGTTTGATTCGGTTATTGCCAACAGCACCAGACTAGTGCAAGAGAGAAGAATGAATGAAGCAGAAACTCCACCAGGGTCACTAGATAAGGAGCTGCTTGAGCGGAATTACGTGGAATTCTCCACAGGGCAAAGCTGGTTAAAAATTAAACATTTTATCGACTCCATTTCCTCTGTTTGCTATGTAATAGTATGCCCTTGCTCCTCTATGAATACTAGGCTTAATCACCCAAAATAAGGGTGATGAGTATGATTATTTATGACATTTATGGAAAACAAAGCAAAGGAAATTACCCATTAATGCAGCTATCATCACCTCTTCATTTATTTCCCTGGTTTTAATGTATTTTTCATTGCGCAAATTGCAATCTGTCTGAATATGTATCTGAGATGAGTCATGAACTTCATAAATTGCTATCACTGGCAAAGCAAGAGAAATATAAAAATATAACCATCGTCTTCAACAAATTGCCGTCCAAGGATACATGTAGCTTTTTATCACTAGATAAAGTTAGTATTTTTAAATTGATACAGTGAATGTGTCGTTTCCTTGAGGACCATTGCCCATTTTGTTCCTCAAATGCATTGCATACAGGTCTGCACTACACAAATGAACGGGATACTAAGAGCTGGTTATGGAAGCACGGAGGGATGCACTGTCTGGTACATGCAGTACAAGCACTGCATAATTACACAGCATATTTATTCATCATTATGAATTCTGCTGGCAGATGCAAATAAGCCACAGACAATTTGCTGGCATTTTATTAGGGCCTGTAAGAATAACTAGCCTCATAGTCAACACTGTCTAGACAAACCATCTATAAGTACTACTGATTTTCCTTCTCTCTGTGTCAAATGACAGCTGTCTATCATGATCTGTAGACAGTAAGATTCTGTAACCAATATAGAAAATAAAAATATATGAGTATAAATATAATATATAGTATATATAAGTATAATCAAAACTTCATTTGAAAAATGACTATTTTGCTTCCTCGGAACAAACCAGTGCCAAGGTATTGAGTTTGCCTTGCCACAGTATGGGAATCGCATAACTCCAGCATAGCAGAAATAGTTTGAAAAATAGTTCCAAGTTGACAAAAAAAGTCTTCCTCTGCTGCACCATCAAGCAACTTCGCACGAAAGCCTTTAATACTGAAGTTGCCAAGACACAAAAGTGCTCTTAAGGCCCTAAAAAATCAAATACAGGCAGAGTGAAGCCTTCTCATCACAAGTGCTGAATTAATGCACAACTCAAACGACACAGCTCTTCTGGGAGCCATAGGGCACAAGAGACTTGGAGATGGTCCACTCAGACCACACCAAAGCAAATAAATATGTCTTACAGCAGGCTGCTATTTTGAGATCTTTTGATGTGGTTTTTTAAAACTTTTTTTCACCATCACTCATAGCTGATCATCATAGACGGAAGGAATATACCTTTACTGAATAACAGTGCAAGTAAAAATATGACTGTTGTCTTTGATGATCTCCCCTACATTATCAAGGTTATAACAAATGAATTTGTCTTCATTAAAGCTAAACTTATGAGAAGTGGAGTTGATACAAAGATGTGCCTCGTTGCTATGTTTAGTGACACAGGTTAAGGCTGTCACCCAAAGTACTCAGGAGGAATGGCTTTATGCTTATTTGACAAACTGGGACACGGTGAACGTGGCAGAAAATATTTGCTTCTCCAATCAGTTTCCTAGAAAGAAGAGAGCTAAGCAGGAGTGGCATTAAATTGGAGAGCATATATCTCCAGATGGGTAATGGACTTTCCAGGGGTTCTCTACTAGTGTCCTGAAGCTTTAGTCCTGAATGGTGCACTTCAGCTGCATTACTGAAAAACCCAAAAATGCACTTTAGCATTTAGAGTATTGATCAGAAACATGCTGGCTTCCCTGCCAACAGTCTACTGTGGTGATGTGTGCACACACGAGTAGCCTGCTGTATGCACATTCACAAAGAGAGCTCTCTGCAGCTTTTCACATGTGAACACCTTGTGATGTGGCAACAGCAAATGAGAGTCATAAGAGACTCTGTGTCAGTTAGCAGGGGATATGGATTTGAAGCATGGAAGAAACATTCAGAAAAATACAGCGATACTTAACTTCTCACCAAACACACGGAATATGTCTCGTTCCAGCTTATCTCTAACATCTAAAGCTTATTTTCTGTAGGTATAAATGCCTTTCTGCATTACTTTGTCTAATGTTCTTGGTTTTCTACACATTTTGTCTTAAAATAAAATTACTAAAATTACTTAAACTCTAACAATGAACTCATATGACTCATCATCTGTACAGATTGAAAAACCACACCCAAAGCCCTGCGTTTTGAGAAAATCCAAGTCTTATTCCAAGCAGATTTTATATTGAGTGGAAGCTACCAATGGCCAACTTCCTTAACCTTCTAGAACCTTGTGATTGCGATGGATTGAGAAGGCTATTCCCATTCTCGTGTACGCATACAAAATCTAATTTCCCTGACCTGTACTGTTTTTGAAAGCTGTCAACTGAACCCTCTCCAGAGGATATGAGACAGGATGAATCAAGTTCCCTGCTGAATTTTGTGCAAGGTGAAATGCAGAAACCGGGCATAAACAAAGTTCACGAATACTAGTTCAATTAATGAGGACATGTCTGCTGTTCCCAGACTTGCACGCCCTAATGAGCAGACCTACATTTGAAAATGGCTTAATGAATATCCGGCCCTCCTTCACGCCCTGTCTCAGAGATTACTAACATCTGGGTCTAAGCCACTATTAGGAGGGATTATCACATCTTTACATATTTCTTCGGCTCTCAAACATAGCTCTGCTTGGAGTTAATATTCATGGTATGTATTCCCCCCCCCAACCCTGCCAGCCAGAGTAATGCTGATAAGAACTGCCAGACACACAGTTGTGGCTTTGGACTATGTCAGCCTAAACAAACTTCAGAACACGGTCATATGAGGTTGATTTCTGGTCTCTGTGGCCTAATACCTGACCCACATATCAGGGCCTCAGGGAGGGAGATTGAGGGATGGAGAGAAATATGAATTAAATGTATATGCATTCTGCTGCCAGGAAGGGTGAAATAAAAAAATTCATCCCATGACCTGAGGTCAGCTGCGCAGCATCCCCCATAATTGGGTTCTCATGGTGGAGTTTGCTAAATAACTTAGCAACTGTGCAAGAGAGACAGCAGCTTGTACAGTAATGAGCTCTGTGTGAGAGCTATTGGCTGTAACTGACAGTTGCTTTATTTAGCTAGGGTATCTGCACTCACATGGACATACTTTATTTTTCCCTTAAAGAAAAGATCATTCATAGGAGAGGGTATACTTAGTAAAATACAATCTTAAATTAGAGATAGTTCTTTAAAAAAAAAAAAAAATTTCAGATTTAGTGTATGATTTTCTTATGCAATCAAGGATTTTACAGACATTTCTGTTGACCTGCTGGCTTACATCAGCTTGTACAAAAGCAAGAAAATACACCTCAGATAACTCCAAAGCAGCATGTACATTAACATTCTATTTCCAGTGGCTCTACATACTAACATATTAACTTTATAGCATTTATTCACAATTATAAACATTAATATTTGTTCTTATAGCATGCCGATACTTCTTGCTGGTGTATCTGTAGCCGACTGCAAGCTGCGTCTGGGTTACTTGAAGTGCAGCTAAGCTAAGCTCTCGTTTTATTCCTTTACCATTGGGCAAATTCAGGAAACTCCAAAATGAATGAAATATAACAAAACTTACATTTATTTATGAATCAAAGAACGACCATACATTTAAATTTAACAGACAATAAATAATGTACACTTTTACCATTGCAATGCTCTGTGAATGATTTCCATGTATCATGAACACTGTGTGCGTTTGTGTGCGTGTGTGTGTGTGTGCGTGTCTTTGTTTGTTTGTTTATACAAAATTCAATATAATTCAGGTAATTCCGGTGATGAGATTAAGAGTAAAGCTGACTCCAGTCAAGGGGCAGACAGAAGTCTAGTGTCTGCAGCTACCCTGCTGAGGTGAGCCTGTGAGTCACATGCTGGGGGGGGAAGGTGAGTGAGCATAGTGTAGCCCAGTCCACCTCATCAATCTGACTCACACCTGCAAAGCAAGCTATGCTTCGAGGTATTGAAATGACATCAGACATCAAATTTAATTTCTAATTTTCAAGCAGACTTTTCGGCAAGGCCAAACCTTTTGGGACATTCTTTTGTCTATTAAGAGAAGATCAGTGGCATTTTCAGCTTGGCAGAGCCATGATTTACACTAACAATTTTTTTATACCAAGAAAGCATAAAATCAGTTACCAAGAAAGTATACGTTGGAAAGATCATCACTGACGGACCATAACCTGTTCTATTAACAGGGAAGAACCAACAAGAAGCAGAGGGTTGAGTCAGCAAAAATGAAAAAAAAACATCACAATTACAGTGGAATGCAAGCTCAGGGTAGCAGAAAAATAAAGTTCCTTCAAAACAGCTAAAGACAGTGAAAAAGAAGGCAGAAGAAGAAGGCAGTCCAAAAAATGTTGATCTTCTGATAATTTCTGAATATATCTCACTCAAAATAATTTAAAAGCTCTTGACAGATTAATGACAATAGGTATCCAGCTGCACTGTGTGCATAAGCCATATACTGCAAATGTTATTTATAAATAGTATGGAGACCTGGATCGATAAAAAATTATTTTTCAGACAAGACACTATACTGCCCTCAGCAGGGCAGATGTGCTTGATCAGAAAAGATGAGACAAATTTAAAACATGCTCAGCTAATTTTTACCTGCTTCCAAGGTAAGTACATTTAAGTAGGAACTGTCATCCATACAATGGTTGCTGGGAAGAAAAATAACAGAAATGCCTTGGAGAGGGACAAAACAGTGTAACAGAATCATAATATGTCTGTCAAACTGTCACTGTACCTGCAAGGACATGCACATCCACTCCTGCTTACACATGAATCACAAGCTGATTCTTTTCATGAGCTAGTAGTAATGTGACAGTGAACATTGTGTGTGTGCTGTACCAAGGTCTGAAAATCCAATATAGCATTTACCTTTTGTTAATGCATATGCCAGACAATAGTAACAGCTGCTATATCCCTCAGTCAGAATTACGTTCTGAAATAACAGCTTGAGTGCCATCAAAATGGTTGTCACAGTAGTGTAGCGGCCCATGTAGTTCCAGGTTCTTTATATGTACTGACTGATGAATAAAGGCACCAGCCAAATGATATTAATGTTTTTTTTTTTAAATAATTCAAAGTAAAGATGGTAGGTAGCATTTTGACTTACAATGAACTCCTCCAACCTCATCAGATTATTTCTTCACCCTGTATCCAGTACCGGGTGAAATTTAAATCACTATCCTAACATTCTTTATCTTGACATTTTCCTATCCAATACACCACAAGGTAAAAAAAAGTAGGAAAAAACAAGTAAAAATGCAATAAGATTTGGACAATACAATTATGTTAACGTTTCAAATATATTAACAAAGACCAGAAAAATGCTTTTTAAATAATTCGTTTTCCTAGTTTTCTTTTATGGGTGGAAATGAATTGCACTGATCACAAGGAGCCAGGTTGGTACAGCAAATTTTTTTAACTTTCCATGTTCAGCTGTTCTTAGTTGCCTCTGGTTTTCATCACTTGTACCAATGAATGGTTAAATTCATCACACTGCATTATCCTTCTTGGAAAATTCAACAAGATATCCGGAGCTATCTCAGCACTACTCAGAAAACAGGGCTTTATATCTAAAATATTTATTCAGCTGCTGTCAGAACACATCTGTGTAGCCTGAGTAAGCCTCACTAACTATTTGTTAAGGAAAGGGTTTTGGACTGTATTGCCCCTAACACTGATTTCAGCCAGTTCTGCTCAATCAGCAGAATTTAACAATGCATTTAATTATAAGTGTGGCCAAGTTGATTAAATAAACACCTTTCTCCTTTGAATGTTGAAAGAAGAAGTGTCCACATTCAAACAACATCCCAAAAAAACATTACTAGCTGTAATGTTTTAGTGAAATGATAGTTCTGATCCAGTATGCATACATACAAAGGGAAAACATTTCCTGAAATCTGAGGTAAAAGTGGATTGTTAGTTGGATGGAATGTTGCTCTGCCTGGCAACAAGAACACAATTGTGAGACCAAGCAAGCAGGCCATCTGAACGCATCGATTTGTTAGGAATATGTTAGCCAATTTTAACAGACTGACAAAATGTACTTCTGTAAATGCAAGCCCTAAAATAATCCCTCTCAACTATTGGCAATACAATGAGTGTGGTAACAAATCCGGGTGTGTTGACAGTTATTTTGGCTGTTAACATGGTCTCGCACAATAACACAATGGGAAGTGTGCGCTGGGGGGGCATGGCTGCGTCATTATACTGCCACTGAAATGCCGATTACAAATACAACAGTGAACAATGTGTAGCCTACCTCACGTGTCTGTAGTGGACATTTCGATCCATTAATCTAATTACCATAATTTCAGGTATGTCCGGTGTAATCATGACACCCGGCTGCTTGTAGGCTTGAATGTTCCAAAACGATCTTAAACCTCCTTTCGCTTCTCAGCGTTTCATTCCCTCCCCCAAGTCAACATAAGTTTGAGTTGCAGCCCGCGGGAAAAAAAAAAGACGTCTTGCGAAAACTTTGAACACTTCACAATTACAAATAGCAAATATTATTTTAAATGACACTTTCGCATTTCATAAATGTAAATAGTGACTTCATATAGGCCTATTATCAATAAACCCGTTGTAAACTTGCCTGTTTGACACATTTGCTCCGCCCCAGCAGGCAGTGGGTGACGTCACCGGCGGTGAGGCGCGCGCTTCCCGTAGCTGTGCTCATAGAGAGCGCGAGCATGGGCAGCACGGTCAGAGTCGCGGATCACCGTGATAAGAGCACACAAGAGAAACATCCGGACAGCTGTCAAGAAGCCACGTCGCGTCAGCATCATTGACCTCGCAGTATCAATAACTGACAACTCTGAGTTCACTATAAATATGTCTACTGCCGTCTACAGTCAAATAAATCAGGTAAGGAATTGCTGTTCTTTCTTAGCTATCGACACAATAGAATGACTAGCGTGAGACAGCGAGGTAACGGTATGCTTTCTGCAGATAGGAGAACACATTACCATTGTATGATAGCCAGTGAGCTATCACTAGCTATTTATATTCAAATTTAATAATATACAGCGCGTATTTTCTGTAATATTGGGATCAGTCATCGGCCTATTTGAAGTGGTGAAGCTGTGTTTCAATTACTTGAAGCGTATTTAGCTATATAGCTAGGTAGCAAGTTCGCGTAACGTTAGGTAGTTTATTTGCTTGACGTTTTTTTATTTAACCAGTTAGCTAGCACTGGGATTTAGCTGGTCGCTGGAGACGCATTACGGTCGTGATGCTCATTATGAATTCCACGATTGTCTACATAGTTAGTATTAGAGAATTAAAACAAAATAGGTGTGTAGAATCATCATTGATTCGCTAAATCCAAGGTTTCAACTTACTAAATCTCATTAACGCTATTCTAACCTTAAAACTAGATACCCTATAGTGCCTTGATGTTATTTCCTTCGCTGGTTATCCGCTATTAAACGAAGTTTTGCCAGATCAGTCGTGTGTAGCAATCCTTTGAGCGTACGCTCGCTTTCTAGTACCAGCAACTTTTCCCGCCCTGGTAAGGTAACCATCTTCATGTGCAACTGGCTAGCTAACTGGCAAAGTGGTACCTAGTTGACAGCTAGTTGACAGCTTATGTCATTGGTTATCATTGGTTGAACTTGCTCCAGCTGTAGGCGTTGTCCGCAAACGTTGGAACGTATGGAGATCTGTAACTATAGACTACAGCGCGCAACGTTGTTTCACTGCCGCGTGTATGTTCATGTCGGCCCTTTTGCCGTGCACAATAGACTTAGCTTGCTTATAAAACAAATAGCTAGTTGTTTTTATTAAAACGTTTGTTAGACAGCTAGATAACGTTACGTTAAAATGTATTATATTTTCTCTGCAATGTTTTATGAAGGAAATATTTACTCAAATCCTCGCACGACTGACCTAGTTTCCTGTATCTGTTGGTCGTGGGGGGACGGTCGTGGGTTGTAATTTTGGCGTAGATCGGATGCGCCCGGGCATCATTCTTTCTGTGTGGGCTGGTTTGAGAAACTGGGAGAGGATGGGAGCTAGTTTGCCAGCTAGATCGCTAAAGCCATTTATCTGAGATAAAAACCCAGTAACTATTGCAGTCACTGGAAGTATGAGTAAGTTAACGTAAGTGGTTTTTACTGTGTGACCACCATTGCTCAATCTCGTTCAATTGTCTTCCTTCACTTCAAAATTTCCTGATTTATTGAATAACGATACTGACTAATAACATTTGAACAAGTAGGAGCTTGGTATGTATTTGCTGTTGGCTGGTCAGTTCGCTACGTCTTGCTTTTCAGGTAGATACTATTCCCTGAAAAATTAAGCAAGGTTAGTGTTCCGTTCGCTTGTTTTTCCACATAAAGATAGCCAAAAAACTAGACACATCCAGGAGTGATGCTGTCTTCAGGAAATTATTGTGACAGGTTAACAGGACCATAGAAATGTCACACTGTACATCACAATTCCGACGCATTGATGGCGTATTGACCCTCTGCCTGGGATTTGGAAATGCGATGCATCATTTGCTCTGGTTGCCAGCGAGCACCTGCAGCGCTGCTAGGTGTAAACGTTAGACGTATACGAGAGAGATGGCCGTAGGAATTATCGCGTTTTGCAAACTGCGATTTTTAAATATTTGGGATGGTTTTAACTCGGTTGTCATTCTCAAATAACCGCATTGTCATTACGATTAGCACGTGGCTGTAAATCAGGTAGATGCGTATGGGGTTGCTATAATAGCTGTTGCAACCGACACGACCCGTTTCCGAACGTGTTTTCGACAATGAAATTAGAAAATAAATGGTTGTCTTACGAGAAATGCAGTAAGCTTTGACCTCTTATTTTTTGCCAGCGGTCATGACAGCGGGTTTTATTCTTGTGCCCCTGCTCACCTGTGACCTCTACCCTCTCAATGTTCAGTATTCACAGATTGTTCGTGCAGAACAACCTACCCTTCTTTATATGGAATTTGTTTGACCATGGGTCTTTCAGTCATTTCACAGAAGTTTTTAATTGATACTTCTTATTTTTGCGGAAGAGGACTAAGTGTTGCTGTGATTGGGGTTTTTTTAAGGTTCATGGACCAATATCATACTTCTGCTTATATCGTTGCAATCTTCATTTTAGAATTTTAATTGCAGTCTTAGTTGGAACAAGGCATTGCCTTTCCAGTTGTTGGTTTTTCGAAACACAAGTCCTCTTTCATTATGCCAGCCGCACTGTAAACGTTGCTCATAGATTGTGCTGATTAGTATTTAAGTGGAAAATGCGATTGCCTCGGGGAGGGGGGGGTGTCATTTAGTGAAGCGGGTCCATGCTGAACATTTTTTGCTGTGTCCCACCAAGTTGGAACGGAACATCCCCTGAGCACATTGTTGGCTTGTGATTGATGTGGAAGTTCTGTATTTTTCCAGTGCTGGAGAAGACAAGTAGGCTCTAATGAAAACAAAGATGGGCTTGTTTTCCTTGGCTGTACCATACCTGTAGTAGAGGACTGATTGTTGAATTTCCTCAGCAGGCAGCTGCCTCTGTTGCTAATGGAGAAACTTGGCAAGCCATCCGAAGCCGATTTACGTCCCTCACTCGGTCTCTGGCCGTAAATATGACAGCATATTATTATTAGGCGAGAGTTTATTTCTGTGTCCATTCAGGCCCCTAGTTCATTCAGGCCGAAATGTATACGTTACCGTAGGGACTGTTCAGACTGTAAATCATAATTAATAATTGATGTTTTGTTAATGGAGAACAAAAAATGTTTACCTCATATAAGGTCCCAAGTGCCAAGCACAGATGTACACACTTTGGTTTTATTCCCCATTGAGTCATTTCCTTTACTAATTACCATTGGTTTCTGTGGCTTTAATCACATTGGTTTACCTTGAATCCCCATCTAAAGGACCTGGCTATATCATTTTGGTCAATAAAATAATAAAAACTATATATGTGTTTTTCCTTGACTGCCTTTGCCTTTACCAGTTTATGAGCAATACAGTATTGTGTATGTGATTCTCCTGCTGTTATTTCCTTTTTTTAAATTTCATTTTTTAAACATACTTCTTTTATATGTTCTATTGTTTCCATGAATGAAAGGCGTTTAGAAGTGGCTTTTACTGGCCTCGATGGACAGAACCCATGGAAGACATGGCTTCTCAGACAGCTGAAACGAAACATGTTAATTACAGTGTTGTTGTTCTTCCGCATTAAGGCCCCTGCCTGACCTTTAACTTGAAATCGACTCGAGCGGCAGGAATCAGCCGGATCTTTCTCTTTCACTTCTGTAAGCCAAAAAAAGAAGGTGGTCGACAGAAACTTCTCGCATAGTTTCTCTCTGTCTGGTACAGGAGGAGGAGTCGCGCGGTCTTCGTTCCGCACGCAAAAGCTGTTATGAAATGATGGAGACATCTGGCTCTTGGAGAGCTGCGGAGGTGGCGGTTCACTTTGGGAGCGGGGCGGAGCCTGCCAGACATTGCGCAAGCAGTGGAAACGGTCTGAACGCACGCGTGTGCGGCGACACGCATCCTGCGCTCTGAGTGTAACTGGGGGAGGCACACCCAGCTCCGGAACTTTCCAGATCTAACTTGCGCGCCACTTTTTTTTTTTTTTTTTCCTCACTGCTCATTTTAACGGCCTTTTTTGAATCGTACTGCCGTGCAGCAGACATTGCCTCCATGCCTACTTTTGCTTCAGGTTGTCCATAGCCTATCCAGAGGGTGATGTAGCTTCAAAAAGAGATACAGGGATTGGCGAGTTAATAAAAAGCATTTCATTTGTTCGATTTCTGTCGTAGATGAAATCTCCCATGTAGCCAGAGTTGTTGGTTTTTGCCCCAGTTAATCTGTTCTGCTAGGTGCTGCCTCCTGCTGGCATGACTGACTTACTGAGCCACGCCCCTCAAGAATAAAAAGGGACAAATTCACATGTGCTCATTTAACCGTTCAGATGACATCCAGAAACCGCATTTGCAAAAATTCTAACATTGTAGTAAACATGGCAATTTGCTTAATCATTCAGTTTGGATTGGTCTGTGTTCATAAGCTTGTATCTGATTGATTCATGAATTCTTTTCCATAAAGACAGTAATGCTAGAGGGCCTTTATAAAGAAGCCCTACTCGTATGTGTGAGTGCCTTTCATGTGTGGCCCTCGGTTTTATTACATTTTATTTTCATTCTTACTCAGGGCACTATAATTTCAGCTCGCAGATGGATTTGTGTATGCTGGAAGGCCAAATTCTCTTGTAACAACACGATTAGCTCATCAGTGGTGCGATTAGTGATGACACCAGTCTGAAGTATCACTTCACCGCAGTGTTTCAAGTTAACTTGTCCTGTGTTAAATTGACAGAACTTTGTTTCCCCTACAGCAGTTTGCCACAGGTCTTTCCCTGTGACAGGGCCTGTGTGTCTGTAGTCACTTCAAAGGAACACCAGATTATTTCATGCCTTTCTTTTGAGTGTCAGGACGTATACATGGAACCTAATTTGCATTAGCACATTTGACTGTAGGCCGGGTGTGTCTCGAATCTCAAATGTTTTGAACCATCCAGGGCTTACTTAGGCAGATGAGCTTAGCCTTGAGGGTGCTATTCTAGTGTAGTCATTTCTGTTTTCTTTTATTGCATGCTATATTGATACTGTTGAGGTTTTTGGAAGGGAAGAATCTTTGAAAGCTGCTGTGTTTTGTCTCAAAACTGTCCTTGGGAAATCGTCAGGGCTGGTAGGTGGATCACGCGAAAACGCTCCCAAATGTTGTTTCATATTCAAAGACTTTTCGTTCGCCCTGCTGTACAAGCATTTCCAACCTGGCTTTGGAAGGGGCCGATCGGCTGCTGTGGTAGGCCCGCGCGGCGGCGGGTTTTGGGGCAGCCGCCACTGGCTTCTCCGCTAGCAGGAGAGACATGGTAACCTCTGTCAGGGCACCCCCCCCCCCCCCCCCCGTCAGAACACGTATAAAAGAGGCTGAGTGGTGGGTGTCGGTTTACACTGGAACGGGGTCATGGAAGTTTGCCATAGGACCAGCAGTCAGCAGGGAGGGAGGGGTGTGGGTGATCTGCGTCAGGCTGTCCTGACTGGGCGCTGGCATCACCAGGTGAATGGGGAGGTGAGAAGGGTGGGCCAGGGGCAGTCCTTTTTTCGCCACTGAAACCAAAGGGTGAGAAGAACAGCGCGAAGACTGGTAAGGAGAAAGATGAGCCTGGTGAAGGGAAGGGGAAGTTTGTCGTTTCTCATGAGCGCGCTCCCATGGGCACGCATGCAGGCCAAACCTGTTTGAAGGCTGGTTTATTGTGGGAAGGGCAAACCTTTCCTCGTCGCGACTAACTGACTGCTCTTGGTGTTTTGCAGGTTATAATGTGCGATCGTCACAGAAAAAACTCCGCTCTATAGCCCACGTGATCCTGAGGACTCCATTACAGTGGCTTTAAGCCTGATAGTTTGAGCTGGTGCAGCCGCTGCCTGGTCTCACACTCCTTGTCTACTGGCATTGCTTCTGCCTTCCCCTGTGCAACGGAAGACTTGGACTCCAGATCTACTCTTCCAGGACCCTTCCCATTTCCATCCACTATATCACCAATATCAGTCCCTTAAGTGACATCATTCTCTTATTAGGTAATCCCCTTAATTTTGCATGTGACATATTCCTTGGTGTGCTCAATTGACTGCTTCAATGTGACAAATTATTTAAACTGTCTTTTACATGGACAGGGCCTGAATTATTCATATTGTGGGGAAATAAAAATGTAATGAATGCAAGCTAAGTATCTATGTTGGTCTTTCTGTCACCAAGGCTCTAAACAAATACGGCAAAATGATTCCCAATGGATATTTGATGTTCGAAGATGAAAGCTTCCTTGATTCCACTGTGGCCAAGATGAATGCACTGCGCAAGAGTGGCCAGTTCTGTGACGTTAGACTTCAGGTAAGTCTTTATGTTAAACCCTAGCCCAGGCCATACTGTAGTCTGATAAAGCTTTGTTGAAACCACTGTGCCAAAAAAACACAGGAAATTGTGTGACTGAGTAAATGTACATATCTGTAAGCTTTAATAGAATCTGGCATATGTTTCACTCCCAGTGACCAAAGCTGTATTTTTAGGATTGCAAGAGGGGGTTGAATATTACTCTCTTACTGCCCCTAGATTCAGTGAAGTAAATAATTAATATGTGTTTCTATGGTTGCTGTGTTCATGCCTGATTGTTTCTCTTTGCATGGCAAATGCAGCCCTGCCTCCTTAGAATGACAGGTGCTTGTATAACCAAACTCAGTGCTGGTCTCTGGGGAGATCCATGCACTTCCGTGGTCAGCTTTGGCCTTAATTTAACAATCGAAGCCACTGACCGTATCGGAAACTATTGCACCAGCAAACAGTTATCTTGTGGTTCCATTGGCAAATCTAAAAATCCTCAAGGACAGAGTGTCTGTAGGGCCCGGGGTGACCGCACCACTGCGGTGGGGAAGGTCGGAGACGCTGCAGTGGGGAAGTTCGGGGATGCTGCGGTGGGGAAGGTCTAGGACACTGCGGTGGGGAAGTTCGGGGACGCCGCCGGGGGGGAAGGTCGGGGACTCTGCAGCGGGGAAGGTCGGGGACTCTGCAGCGGGGAAGGTCGGGGACTCTGCAGAGGGGAAGGTCAGGGACGCTGCGGTGGGGAAGGTCAGGGACGCTCACTAACTCTCCGGGGTCCCCACAGGTCTGCGGCCATGAGCTCATGGCCCACCGAGCCGTCTTGGCCTGCTGCAGCCCCTACCTTTTTGAGATCTTCAACAGCGACACGGACCCCCACGGGGTCTCCCACATCAAGTTCGAGGACCTGGACCCGGAGGCGGTGGAGATCTTGCTCAACTACGCCTACACGGCCCAGTGAGTGTGGCTCCTCTCTCCCTCGGTCTCTCCCCGGAGCTGGGCGCGCTCACCAGGACCCTTCCTGTGTTTGCTTTTGCAGGCTGAAGGCAGATAAAGAACGAGTGAGGGAGGTCTACTCTGCTGCCAAAAGGCTCAAGATGGAAAGGGTTAAGCAGGTATGGTCCTCCTTCCCTTGTCACTCACCTGTTCTCATCGAACGCTCAAATCAAATCAAATCTCATTGGCACAAGCTAGTGCCTAGAAGCACATTTCCCCCATCCAGATTGTACCTGTTCTGAGATGTCACTCTTGGGCTTGTTGAACCTGTTCCAAATATTCTCGCAGTGCCGGTGTGCCTGTCGAGCGGGAAAGGGACGTGCAGATGTTACAAGTTTACACGTAGGATCCACCATTCAGGCTATGAAGGCATGTTTAACGGCACAAGAGCAAACGACCCGTCTGTCCGTTTCAGATCTGCGGCGACTACCTCCTGTCGAAGATGGACTGCCAGAGCGCCATCTCCTTCCGCAGCTTCGCCAGCTGCATGGGGGACGGGCGGCTCCTGGGCAAGATCGACGCCTACATCCAGGAGCACCTGCTGGAGATCTCCGACCAGGAGGACTTTCTCAAACTGCCCCGACTCAAGGTGCGAGCGCCGCTCTCGGCCCCTCCCGAACCCCGCACCGGTCCGCGTTCGTCTGCTTACGAAGGAGCCGAGGCCGGAGCCGCTGTTCTTCCCGCGCTCCCGTCTGGCCGAGCTCTGGTTAACGACGGAACCCCGGCTTTCGCTTTCATTAGCCTTCAACGCGCGGCATAAGGCGAAGCGACATTTTAGCGCGTGCATTATTAATGCACAGGACCGGGCGCGTGCAAATCTGGGTTTGCCTTCTGTGTTGCAGTTAGAAGTAATGCTAGAAGACAACCTGAGCCTGCCCAGCAACGGCAAGCTGTACTCCAAAGTGATGAGCTGGGTGCAGCGCAGCCTGTGGGAGAACGGAGAGCATCTGGAGAGGCTGATGGAGGAGGTCAGTACGGAGGCCAGTGCGAGCCCTCTATCTGTCTATCTCTCTCTCTCTCTGTCTTCCTCTCTCCCTCCATCATTCAGAGCGAAATGATCCGTTCACATCTTGGCACTGTTTTTTCCTTTTGGTTTGGGTTTGTTTGTTTTTGTCTTTTCAAAGCCTTGGCATAAAGAGTGTAAATAGGTGCAGTAGGTGCCAGACTCTTTGCACACTGCAGATCTGAGAGGTTTGTACAGGTGAGCAGAAGGAGCCGTTTTCAGTCTGTGCTGCCGTCCTCTCGTTTTCACTTTCTGTTCTCTGCTGGGTGAAATGAGCGCAGGCAGACGTGTCAGGTTTAGGCGTCAGTCTTAAGCTCGTCTTTGCATCTCCTCACCGCTCTTCCTTTGCAGGTTTGCATTGCTGGGCATCGTGGGTAAATTTCTAATGGCTGTCCCTCCCCATTGATTTATCTTTCCTTAGGTTTATTAAGCAAACAGCAGCAGGAATTGCAAGACTGAAGAAAGCAAGACCGAGTCCTCCAGGGTAATGAGTCATAAGGAAGCAGCTTCAGCCCGAGACCAAGGCCTCCCGTTACAGCACAATGCACCGCAGACTAATCCTGTTTACGTCTCACATCTTCCCACAGCACACTGCGTTTATTCACCACGATCTGCTGGTAAACAAAGCGGGCTGAACGATGGTGACAGTGTAGGACATCGTGATGATATAGGCTCCTGCCCCTCGCCCGAAACATACACGATTGATTTATCCTTTCTCCAAAGCACTGATCTTTTTTTTTTCTTTTTTTTTTTTTACTTTTGTACGAAGAAAAAAAAGCTGCTGTTCCGAATGAAAAGGACAGCACAGAATGTTCTGTCCGTCTCTCTTGCGAAACGGTTTGACAGATCTGTCGCCTTTAACGCAGTATGTGCTCATTTATTGGATAGCTGAGATTCTTCTCATTTTAAAGCCATAAAAGCAGATCTAGCTGCTGTGGCTGCAGCTCCGCTCTCGTCGACCCCGCGCTCTGATACGTGCCTGTCGGCTAGACGGCGCTTGGCCTACTTGTAACCCGTTACCGTACCGTAGTACTTGTTTACCCACATTTGTCTCAGTCTCATTTCAAGCTGCGTTGGTAGTATCTGAACATTCCTTCACAAAATATACGTTTGGATTGTGCGAGAGCATAGCCGGCCTGCTCTTCCATACCCTGAGGATGGATTAGGGACACTGTTTCTCAAGTCTGTGTGAAAATCACTGGCACTTCTTGACCAGTCAGTCGATACTGCGGATAACCAGTTTGGGTTCCGTTTTTTTTTTTTTACATCGATAATGACCAGCTTTACAGCCGAGAGACTGCTCAAGACGTTGGAGAACAGAAGAGCAAAGATGGAAGGAGGAACCGTTTTTGTGTTATTTTTTTATCCCAGCACAATTGTTTGCTGATTTGTGGTGGTGTTGTGACCAAACCCCCTCCCTTTTTTTTTTTAGCAACGAAGTGCTCTTAGCGCCTGTGCTGAAGCCTTGCTGAGCAGCTGAGCACACAAGCGTTTTTCTCTGAAGGCCTGGCCAGCAGTCTGCCCCCCCTCCCCCCCCCCCCGCTCAAGGCTGTGCCGAATTCTGCTTTTCCATGTGCATAAAGACCTCTTCCTCCAGGACGATGACGACAGCGTCGACGGCGGCCCCTCCCCCCTCCCCTCCCCTCCCCCGAGGACCAGGCTCAGTGTTGCTGGGTTCTTTGTTGTCATGGAGACAACCACATGGGTCTTGTGTCACTGTCTTGCAGGTGCAAACGCTGTACTACTCAGCGGACCACAAGCTGCTCGATGGGAGTCTGCTTGAGGGACAGACTGAGGTGTTTGGCACTGACGATGACCACGTCCAGTTTGTGCAGGTACTGAACCGGCACGGGGTGCTGGGTCGAGCTTCCGGAGGCTTCTAACACAGCTCAGTTCTGTTCGAACCTGTAACTGAAGGCAGACCAATCTGGGCACTGCCTAAGTGAAGCAAGGCTTGCTTATTTCTGCTAAGAATACTCACTCAAAATGGCCAGTTTTCTGGACCTCCAGAGCGGCAGCATTAAGCGGCCAGTTTTCTGGAACTGCAGAACGGTCGCAAAGCTCATAGAGTTGTGGTTAGAGGCAGAGAGTAGCTGGTTAATGGGGTTGGAGCCCTGCGGTGGCGAGTGGTGGGTGAGGCTGTGTGGTGCCCCGGAGCACGGGTCTGGCTCTGCCGGGGTCTCTGCAGCTGCCCTTTGGTTTTGCAGAAGAAGCCCGCGCGCGAGAACGTCCACAGGCAGACCAGCAGCACCTCCTCCGGCAGCCTCTCTCCCAGCTCTGGCATGCAGCCCGGCAAGCTGGAGTGGAAGTACATCGCCTCTGAGAAGAGCACCAGTAAGTCAGCCCGAGCGTCCAGGCTGTGGCGGTAGGCCTTTTGTCCTTTTCGTTTTCCTATGAAATTCTACACGAGTGCTAAACCCTGAAAAGAAGGACATGAAAGTATGTAAAGTACATGATGAAAGCACATAATGATGAGAACAGGCCATTCAAACCCATCTAGCCTCACCTTTTACCTGAAATCAGAAATGAGTAGGACATTACATTACATTACATTACATTACAGGCATTTAGCAGACGCTCTTATCCAGATCGACGTACAACAAGTGCATCAGTTCAAAGTGCAGAGGTGCAGAAAAACACACTAGAGTGAAGTAAAGAACAGTAAAGAACACTGGGCCATTGGCTAGTCCTGCGAATGTACTAGACCTGAGTAACCCCCACCTGTCTGTCTGCCTGTCCTCCTGTCTGTGTGTGTGTGTGTGTGTGCACGCTGCAGACAACACCTACCTGTGCCTGGCGGTGCTGAACGGCGTGCTGTGTGTGATCTTCCTGCACGGGCGCAGCAGCCCCCAGAGCTCCCCCACCTCCACCCCCTGCCTGCTGAAGAGCATGAGCTTCGAGGCCGCGCCCGAGGAGCTGGAGGAGAAGCTGCTGTCGCCCATGCACTACGCCCGCTCCGGCCTGGGCACCGCCCAGCTGGACGGCAGGCTGATCGCCGCAGGTAACCCCCGGCGACCGCCAGCGGTTCCCCCCATTGGCTGAGCGTCGTCTGGTCTCTTAGTGGGAACCGGGGTGTGGGAGACGCTCGTAAGACGCGTAAGTGAGGTTCGGGTCGGCGGGTGTCTGACTGCGCTGTGCCTCTCTCCCTACAGGAGGCTACAACAGGGAGGAGTGCCTGAGGACCGTGGAACGCTACGACCCGAAACTGAACCGCTGGACCTTCATCGCCCCGATGCGGACGCCCCGGGCGCGCTTTCAGATGGCCGTGCTGATGGTGCGTCCCACACGCCCCGAACCGGGCCCTTCTGGCCGCTCAGGAAAAGCCCTGACTGCCCTGAGTAACGGCCCCCTGTGTGACTGTGTTTCCTGCCCGCAGGGTCAGCTGTATGTCATGGGGGGCTCCAACGGCCAGTCTGACGAGCTGAGCTGCGGGGAGACCTATGACCCGCGGGCCGACGAGTGGACCCAGGTGCCGGAGCTCCGGACCAACCGCTGCAACGCAGGTAGAGCAAATCAGCGAATGGGGAGGGGAAAGGAGCGAATGGGGCGGGGAAATGAGCAGAATGGGGCGGGGGAATGAGCGAATGGGGAGGGGAAATGAGCAGAATGGGGAGGGGGAATGAGCGAATGGGGCGGGGAAGTGAGCAGAATGGGGCGGGAAAAGGAGCAGAATGGGGCGGGGAAAGGAGCAGAATGGGGCGGGGAAAGGAGCAGTCCGCCCAGGCACTCCACTAACCCGTGCCCCGCTTTGCAGGCGTCTGCTCCCTCAACAACAAGCTGTTTGTGGTGGGAGGGGCCGACCCGTGCGGACAGAAGGGCCTGAAGAACTGCGACGCCTTCGACCCCGTCACCAAAACCTGGACCAACTGCGCCCCCCTCAACATCCGTACGTCTCCCTTCCTCCCGCATCACCAGCCCTCCTCTCGCGCACAACCGAATGATCTGATAGGACGCATCCAACCAGATCCTTTAAGGACTTAATGCGATCATTTCAATCAGACCATGAAACGATTGTGGTTTAATCCATTACAACTAGATGAGTAGTTCCTAATGACTAAGTCATTTATTGCACAATTGCCGAAGGGGAGTGTGGCAATGCAAGGAAATACCGAGCGGTTAGTTAAAAACATTTGGTGTGTGAATTGGGGGTTCTCTTAAGTTGCTTATAGAAGTGGTCGTTATGGACCATAAATCTGCTGGACAGCAACAACTGCTATGGGCAGATGGAAATGCTTGGAATAGCTTACTGCAGTTTGTGGCATAGCTAGGTTTGTTTTTGGCCAAGATTGAGCCAGTAAGGTCACTGCGGTCGTCCGCGGACGAGAATAGGATGGTGGATGAAGTGAAATGCATGATGGGAACGTCTCTGCAGGGAGGCACCAGGCGGCGGTGTGCGAGCTGGATGGCTTCATGTACGTGATGGGCGGGGCCGAGTCGTGGAACTGCCTGAACACGGTGGAGCGCTACAACCCCGAGAACAACACCTGGACCCTGGTGGCGCAGATGAACGTGGCCCGGCGAGGGGCGGCGGTGGCCGTGCACGAGGGTGAGCGAGCCCGTCAGGCCCAGCGGCCCACACGAGAGAGAGAGAGAGGGGGCGTTATGGGGGGCCGCATAAAATCAGTTTGAGTTTCTCTCAAATGCTGTTCTATTCAAATGTTCAAATGTACGGTTTTATTTTTTGTGCATTTGTTTATAATGATGCAATAATCAAATTAATAAATAAGTAGCTGTAAATACAATTTAACACTGAATGAGAGTGGAGAATGCAGTGGTCAGTACTTTAATGAACCAGATTCCATGATTCCGTTTACAATTTCTGCAAAACTGAAAATATAGGGCCTTGGTTACGGGGCTTGCTTGACAGCAGTAACTTGCAGTAACCTTCGACTCCTCAGTGTAAAGTGGTTTGCTTGTTTTGGGTAATTCTCCACTGGGTATGATGGCCTTGCAGGGAGGCTGTTTGAGGTGGGTGGGTAGTGTAATTCTCCATTGGGTTTGATGGCCTTGCAGGGAGGCTGTTTGTGGTGGGTGGGTAGTGTAATTCTCCATTGGGTGTGATGGCCTTGCAGGGAGGCTGTTTGTGGTGGGTGGGTAGTGTAATTCTCCATTGGGTTTGATGGCCTTGCAGGGAGGCTGTTTGTGGTGGGTGGGTAGTGTAATTCTCCATTGGGTGTGATGGCCTTGCAGGGAGGCTGTTTGAGGTGGGTGGGTAGTGTAATTCTCCATTGGGTTTGATGGCCTTGCAGGGAGGCTGTTTGTGGTGGGTGGGTAGTGTAATTCTCCATTGGGTGTGATGGCCTTGCAGGGAGGCTGTTTGTGGTGGGTGGGTAGTGTAATTCTCCATTGGGTATGATGGCCTTGCAGGGAGGCTGTTTGTGGTGGGTGGGTAGTGTAATTCTCCATTGGGTGTGATGGCCTTGCAGGGAGGCTGTTTGTGGTGGGTGGGTAGTGTAATTCTCCATTGGGTGTGATGGCCTTGCAGGGAGGCTGTTTGTGGTGGGTGGGTAGTGTAATTCTCCATTGGGTGTGATGGCCTTGCAGGGAGGCTGTTTGTGGTGGGCGGGTTCGACGGCTCCCACGCCCTTCGCTGCGTGGAGGTGTACGACCCGGCCAGGAACGAGTGGAAGATGCTGGGCAGCATGACGTCGCCCCGCAGCAACGCGGGTGTGGCCGTGCTGGGGAACGTCATCTGTGCGGTGGGAGGCTTCGACGGCAACAACTTCCTCAACACCATGGAGACCTACGACCCGGACACCAACGAGTGGAGCCCCTGCATTGAAGCCTTTGCTACTTTCTGAACGAGTGGAGCGCCTTTCTCAAACTAACAGGCTTAGTGATGTCATTGTGTTTAGTGAAGTCCTACATGTGAGCTGGGGAGGGGGGTTGGGGGGGGGGGGGGGCAAGGGGAGGAGGGTGGGAAGGGAGAAGGGGCGGGAACCTTAAGTGGGGTTGCTGAAAGCAACATAAAGCCTTTGCATATTGCATAAAATATTACGTGCTGTATATATTGTTTTTTCTATTTTGTTTGTTCGTACTAAGAATGCCAACATTAGAACACACCTAGTGCAGTCTTTAGAGTTAAGGTTTGTTTTCTCTTAGAAGTTTTCAGAGTGTAACCAAATGGATGTACTCCGTCACAATGTTCCCCACTCTACTTGCTAGCACTATCGCTTGCCAGTTTTTGCAACATAATACTCAGTAAGTATGGGGTCGGTGACTGGGTGTCTTTTTTTTCCATTATTAATATTTTGTCAAGGTTTTACTCACATGAAAATCTGCAGTTAAAAGCCTTATTCAAAGAAAGGTGGCTGTTTTGTGTCATTTAACGGAAGCTGAATTGCTTTACCAGTACAGTGGTATCTTTTTTGATGGCCTTTTTTATATTTTTATACACTGCTGAGCAATTACCAATAGATGATCTGACGTGTCAAGACGCACATTACGTTCTTTGAACCATTAAATGAAACGGTGCCAGTAATGTAGTCTCACACATGCACACTTGCACATCCATGCTTCAGAGCTTGTGCTAATAAAATCTTTGTTACTGCAGTTTCACTAATTCACTCATTTGAGATGCTCTTTCGGGATGCTCAGATGTTTGTGTTTGATTTTGAGGTTTTGTTTTTCCTTCTCGTTCTGGATTTTTTAATTTTTTTTGTAAGCAAATTAAGAGGTGAAATGCTGTATCACATTTGTTACAAGTGGATATTTCTTAACTAATAAACTTTCAACCCACGTGACCTGCAGTAGCATCATTTGTAATCATGGGTTTCATTTATATGCCTAAAGCTACGTACTGAACATCTATCAAGCTAAGGTGCATGTCCTGACTCTATCATTAACCCCTTAAGTGGGCTTATTTGCCTGTCGTTCTTCATTTACAGCAAGATTTTCAATCAATCAGATCTCAATATACTGCTTGAAAGTGTTCTATCTATAGAAAATTTCAGGATGCCAATGTTACAGTTCCTTACTTTGTAACGTGGGGGGGTTCTCACCTTCAATGAGTTTCGGAAATTCACAGAGAACACAAATCAGTGAAGTCGATATCATTATGGCAGGGGTCCATCAAACAATATCCATAGCACGTTTTTGGGGCTAAAAACATAAATAGAATGTCAATTCTTTAGTTGGCAATTGTTTGGAGGAGTTGTCTTTTGTCATTGCATATGCTGATAGTAGCGTTTCCTATGTAGAATGTACCATTTGCTTTATACAGACTCTGGAACAAGGTTATCTGTACTGGCCAAACAGTCTAGCCAATGGCACTCACCCTGCACAGGCAACTGCTGCATGTTGACAACCTGATTTCTCCACAACCAATGGCAATCTATAGTGATGACAGAAGCATTTTAGCCAATGAAATTACGTTTCTAACAGTGTAGAGGTTGTTAGGCTTGCATAAAAGAACACACATTGTTTCTCCTGCATTAACAGGAGAGGGTAAGGTGGAACGGGTGCTAATTTCAGCCCACTTCTTCCATGAGCATTATGATATACAATATATATTATTTTATATCTCTAGACTCATCATTTGGTTACCGAGTGTCCTTTTGGAGTCTCCAAATGGCCATTTTGGAAACCTACCTAGACAGCTTAGAAAATTCAGA
The DNA here is from genome assembly GCF_013347855.1 of Anguilla anguilla. Classification (NCBI taxonomy): domain Eukaryota; kingdom Metazoa; phylum Chordata; class Actinopteri; order Anguilliformes; family Anguillidae; genus Anguilla; species Anguilla anguilla. The sequence goes on along the minus strand of NC_049204.1, from coordinate 29,750,266 downwards.
ATACCCATTTTTGGTGGCATCAAATTTGAACCAGGATTTGTCCAGCCATTTTGTTTCTAAGTTGATTAGGCACAGCCACAAGCATCTGTATCTACTCAAATAAATAAAGTCTTTTAGGTGAGAAAAACTTATAAATGCACTGTGTTCGAGCTTCCGTTACTTGTTGCAATATTTACAGTAATTCTGACACGTGGACAACACACCTTTCAGAGCAAACCAGGATTATGCCTGTTGTCAATAGGGTTCAAGAATCGTAACCATTTTATTTTAAGTATGTCATATTCAGGCCAGTGTTAAAAAGAGAGTGCTAGAGAAGGGATTAATACTGCAATTTGGTGATGTCAAATTATAGCTTCTGATGACTAAAAAAGGGGGAAAAAAACTCCAACTCAAGAAAACTCAGGTTTTTAGTTCTTGCGATTCTAAACCAAAATTGTGTCTAAACTGGTGCTGAAATGGTTAGTTTCCCCATATCCAACAAAACACTTTTTTCAACCTGCTGACTTTGTCTAGAGCACATTCTGGTAGGTACCAGTAATTAATTTCCCATTTCCCAACAGGGATACAGTTGGCAAGTTACAGAATCCTCACCATTTCCAGCGGGACTTTGTTAAGAGAGGCTTTTTGCTTGTGCCCAAGTCTAATTTTGGAAGGATTACAATAATCTGTACAGTGAGCAGAGTTTCATCTTGAAAGCAGGACACGTTTTTCTGAGTCATGTGACCATGGACCAAGGAAGGCACGAGCGGGCTCTGCTTCTCACCTAGAGTGGCTACTAATCTCCCCCATTCACAAATATAAACCCCTAATCTCCTGAATCACATTAGGTCAAGTGGATACTGAAGGGGAAGTAGGCCAAGAAACACATGGGCCCAGAAGGGAAGAGAAGGACTTCCATTTGAGGCTTATCCAGGGTCTCTAGTTCCATACCTGCCTGCTCAGTAACCTACTTTTACAGCCATATCACCAATGCAGGCCTCCACAGATGTCACTGCATTTGGGTGCAATGTTAAAGTGTGTAAAGATAGGGCATCTGTCACACAATAGTATGCACATCTGCCCTGCCTACAAAAAACAAAGGTATTTCTTTTCACCGGTTGAAGGAGTTGGGGTGGCAAGTTTCCAGGAGAAGGTATTGATTCTAGAGGTGGGGAGATCAGGCCACAGTGGATTCTCTTATTCTTCCACCAGCAACATTCAGCTTGTCGAAAAAACACCTTTTGTTTCAGGCTAGCGTATTATATGTTTGGGTGCAGTGCTGCGCATTGTATTCAACTGTACAGGGGGCACATTTCACAGGAACAGAAAGTCCGTAATAAAATAGGGAGGTATTAAACAGGAAGAAGAAGTGAAAATGAAGCTTGAGAGATCAGCTGACCCAGTAAGAGTCACGGTTTCCGTAGTCAGAGAGCCCGGTCGCACGCCGACCAGGCGTTTCCGCCACACGTTCCGAGACCCGGAGCCCTGCACTAATCTGGGGCCGGTGACACTGGAACAAGTCCCCGTCGCCATGACGTCCCTCACCTCGGTCCCCGCGAAAAATGACGCGAGCGTCTTGCCTTATTTAGATATGGAAGCTCCCTAATCTCCTGTTGCTCTCATCACAAAGCCGTTAAGCCATCGCTCCTCTTCCTGCTTATCATGGCAATATAACCAGCCACCGCTGGGCCTTGCTGCTCTGCGTGAGGCGTAAGTCCAGTCCAGCGATCATCTGTGCTGACTTTTTAAATTACCAAATGTTTAACAAACACATTAAAAATGGCAAAATGAAAAATAAGCTTACACATTTACAACAGAAGAACTGCTTAAGGACTGAAAATGAACAATTTTATGAAAGTTTAGAAACAGTTTTAAACTTTTAATTATAAGTTTTATCAATTGGCCATGGTGTTTTATTTATTCATCAAAAACCCTTTGGTACAATTATCATCATGAGAATAGAAAAGTGCCCCTCGCACTACACAGTCCAGTCATAACTGTCATTTCTGTGAAAGCATTTGAACAAAAATTTAAACTGAGTTGAAAGTCCACAAGCCTGAGATGAGAGTAGGGGAATTGTTTTATGGCAACAAACGGATGTACTGTAGTATAGCCTGAACATAGGCTTTCAGATTACAAGTGGCAATGGACAATACATACAGAACATGTCAAGACAGTGCACCTTTAGTTATGTGTGCAACGTAACAAAAACTCAGTAGAATTTGTAAACATAAAGAGACATCATACATTCTGCAAAAAAAAAAAAAAATCAACTGAATAAAATTCAGTGACTCTACGTACAGTGCTTCCCATAGCAAAATGGTACTGGCCTTGGAGATGGAGAAAAATGTTTAGTGTAGAAATATTAAATGCCACAGTTCTGTTTAATGATATATTGGTGCCCTTGAACTTGGCACATAAAATATGAATGATGTAATAATCAAATGATGTAATAATCAAATAATGACCACTGAAACCCCAGCACTGGGATTTATTAAAAGGGAAGTCAGATTAATTAAGGTTCTGAAGCATCCTGTAGTGGCAGAAACATTCACTCTTCTGTAAGAGGACTTTTCACACTGTTTTAAGTGCCTGTGAAAGACACGGAAACACAATTACAAAACGATCTTCAGGCAGATATGCAAAATGACAAAAAACAAAAAATAAATAAATAATAAACGTTACATATTAGCCACCCAGTTCTGTCAAATTCCATCTTTAACTGGACTCGTGGAACTATTTATAACCCTTAAATAAATCTTTTAAGTATCCAAAAATAATGCATTTGGAAAGATTTAAAAAAACCAAAGAACTGAGATCCTTCAAATAATTTCATGATCTGCTCCACAATGAGCAAGTCAGTATGCATAGCTTCACTCTCAATCAGAGGAGAGGTTTTTTGGAGCTTTGAACATTGCTGCTGGGTAACGGAGATGTCAGCTGTAGGTGCAGGAATGAGCCTGTGTGTGCGAATGGATGAGTCTGTACGATGCGATTTGTGTGTGTACGTGTATGAGATTGTGGGAGTATGAGGGCAAAGAGAAGAGATGTGATTGGAGAACAGTGTTCTGGCGCTGTGGCATAAGCTGCTGCTCAAAACCAGGAGCTGCTGCTCAGCACCAGGAGCTGCTCCCTGCCCGGACTCCCACAGCTGAGGCACAGCGGTCCAGACTCAAGCTCAGGTCCATCAGCTGGTTCCCGCCAACACACAGCTTCTCCCTGAAACACAGCACACAGAACCAATCAGAGCTGAAACAGAGCACACAGAACCAATCAGAGCTAAAACACAGCACACAGAACCAATCAGAGCTGAAACAGAGCACACAGAACCAATCAGAGCTAAAACACAGCACACAGAACCAATCAGAGCTGAAACAGAGCACACAGAACCAATCAGAGCTGAAACACAGCACACAGAACCAATCAGAGCTAAAACACAGCACACAGAATCAATCAGAGCTAAAACACGGCAGACAGAACCAATCAGAGGTGAAATGCAGCAAATGCTTCATATATGGTAAATGGACTGCATTTATATAGCGCTTTTATCCAAAGCACTTTACAATTGATGCCTCTCATTCACCCATTCACACACACACTCACACACCAACGGTGAAAGGCTGCCATGCAAGGTACCAATCAGCTCATTGGGAGCAATTAGGGGTTAGGTGTCTTGCTCAGGGACACTTCAACACACCCAGGGCGGGGGATCGAACCGGCAACCCTCCGACTGCCAGACAACCGCTCTTACCTCCTGAGCTATGTCGTCCCCATATTAATATGTTATTGTAACTGCTTTAAATCTCATGGTGGTTTCCACATAAACACACTATGTAGACATGAAGCACACAGAAGCAAAGAGGTTTTGTCTGACACTACCCAGTGTTCTTTAAGTGAAAGTAACTGAATGAGGCAGGAAGTGCTACTCTAAGGTAACACAGGGAGCCAATGCTCTGCACATATTCCTGTCCAATTAACCTGCAGCAACAGTGTCCCGCTGCTCGTGTAATTGTCTCTTCTTGTTGCTATCTCGTGAATATGTGTACTTGATATGCATTCCCTGTGGTTCGACTGCTGTGTGCGCACACAGCATTCACAATGGGAATAAACATCTTTTATACTAAAGAGAAAAAATAAACACTCCCTTAGAGGCTAAGAGGAACAATTCCTTTCTAATATACTTATTATGGAAGACAAACAAGGAACCGATTCATGCTTTCACTCCAATTACTTAATCCTTTTAAAAACCGACAGTTCACTTTCAGACTGAGTACAGTACCAAGCCCTACATCCAAAAGGCCAGTGTGGGGGTTGTTGGACAGAGCATCCAGCTGAGAACCTCATTCCCATTGCAGTGACACACCCAGTTCCCGCCCTGTCAGCGCTAGTTCTGGCTGTGTTTGGCTTTAGCATTGTCCAGGGATGAAGGGCCTCAGCTAGTAGGCCACTCCCCGACTCATTATGATGCTCACACTGGGGACTCCTCCGGTCAGTAGGCCACCTGCAGTCTGCCTCTAATTAAAGTAGGGCAGCTCAACTGATGGACTGCAGACTCGGCAGCTGGTTGGAATACCTGTGTTTGCAGACCTGTGCGCTAGTCTGCCCTCTCATTAATGAACAGAGGATGAGTCAGCAGGCATGATTCACCATTCCAAGTCGAGAGAAAAAAACTGTTCATAACAAAACATTACGCAGCTAACATTACATCCAAAAAACATCCAATTCTTGACCTAAGGTGTGAAGAATGCAATTCTAGTGTCATTACTGTGGTCTAGTAATGACACTAGAATTTAGACTCTAGCGGCAGATTCTCGGGCAAAAGGTTACAAATTCCGCTCCAGGTGCTAACCGTGGTTAACAGGGGCACGGAGAGCCACAACAGACCCACAGTGACACAGATACTCTTGAGGCCGTGCCAAGCACACCTCTTGAGGTCCTTACATCACCGCATACGCCTTAGAACACAGGGGGCTCCACAGCCAATGAGCACTCGCCAATCCTGAGCTGAGGTCTGTCACGGCCTCTGTTACAGCACGCAGGCACGGATCACGCGCAGGCTCCCACCTCCCTCACTCACACCAGGGACAAAGGAGGCGATACAGAGCAGGGAGTGCAGGGCAAGGACAGCGTGCTGGTGCACGTCGCTAGCTCACTAATTGGCTAGCTCGCTTCTTCAGTTCCTTGGCTTTTTAGTCAATATTATATAACAGCACAAGAATGTAGACACCTCCCTCTCATCTCCTACTGGTTATGTAACGGCAGCATGGCTGGGAGTGGGGAGACAGGTTCCAACACGGCACATGACATTGGGACTAGCCCTACTCCTACATTCAGCTGCTGTCAGATCTGATTTGGACACACATATCAGCTGGGTCAAAACAGACTGGTACCCAGTTCATTTTGTGAACCATGTACAGTAATGTCCCTGTACCGTAACATTTTTGATGCACCAGCAATGGACAAATTTCCATGCTTTTTATGAGAATCCTTTGTGCTGTCTCGGCTTTAGTACTGTGTGGTGTGAAATGATAGGTGCTGTCTTGGTTTTAGTACGGTGTGGTGTGGTGTAGTTATCTGATAGGTGCTGTCTCTGTTTTTAGACGGTGTGGTGTGGTGTGGTAATGTGATAGGTGCTGTTTCTGTTTTAGTATGGTGTGGAGTGATATGATAGGTGTTATCTCTGTTTTAATACGGTGTGGTGTGATTTGATAGGTGTTATCTCTGTTTTAGTATGATGTGGTGTGGTGATGTGATAGGTGTTATCTCTGTTTTAATACGGTGTGGTGATGTGATAGGTGTTATCTCTGTTTTACTATGGTGTGGAGTGATATGATCGATGTTATCTCTTTTTTAATACGGTGTGGTGATGTGATAGGTGTTCTCTGTTTTAATACGGTGTGGTGATGTGATAGGTGTTATCTGTTTTAATACGGTGTGGTGTGGAGATGTGATAGGTGTTATCTCTGTTTTAATACGGTGTGGTGTGGTGATGTGATAGGTGTTCTCTGTTTTAATACGGTGTGGTGTGATATGATAGGTGTTCTCTGTTTTAATACGGTGTGGTGTGGTGATGTGATAGGTGTTATCTCTGTTTTAGTATGATGTGGTGTGGTGATGTGATAGGTGTTATCTCTGTTTTAATACGGTGTGGTGATGTGATAGGTGTTATCTCTGTTTTAGTATGGTGTGGAGTGATATGATAGATGTTATCTCTTTTTTAATACGGTGTGGTGTGGTGATGTGATAGGTGTTCTCTGTTTTAATACGGTGTGGTGTGATATGATAGGTGTTCTCTGTTTTAATACGGTGTGGTGTGGTGATGTGATAGGTGTTATCTCTGTTTTAGTATGGTGTGGTGTGGTGATGTGATAGGTGTTCTCTGTTTTAATACGGTGTGGTGTGATATGATAGGTGTTCTCTGTTTTAATACGGTGTGGTGTGGTGATGTGATAGGTGTTATCTCTGTTTTAGTATGATGTGGTGTGGTGATGTGATAGGTGTTATCTCTGTTTTAATACGGTGTGGTGATGTGATAGGTGTTATCTCTGTTTTAGTATGGTGTGGAGTGATATGATAGATGTTATCTCTTTTTTAATACGGTGTGGTGTGGTGATGTGATAGGTGTTCTCTGTTTTAATACGGTGTGGTGTGATATGATAGGTGTTCTCTGTTTTAATACGGTGTGGTGTGGTGATGTGATAGGTGTTATCTCTGTTTTAGTATGGTGTGGTGTGGTGATGTGATAGGTGCTGTCTCTGTTTTAGTACAGTGCGGTGTGGTGATGTGATAGGTGTTCTCTGTTTTAATACGGTGTGGTGTGGTGATGTGATAGGTGTTATCTCGGTTTTAATACGGTGTGGTGTGGTGATGTGATAGGTGTTATCTCTGTTTTAGTACAGTGTGGTGTGATATGATAGGTGCTGTCTCTGTTTTAGTACAGTGTAGAGTGGCGATGTGCTCAGTCCACACACTGAACCCTCTTTCTGCAGATATTTTGAGCCTTATAAATTCTCCATAAGTCAGCTTCATGTTATATGAACAGCGTCTCCCTGAGACACAGAGCATCTATTTATAGGGGCGGTGCACAACGCCCCCTCTCCCTGGGCACCCTGGCAGATAAAGGCACAGCTCGCTTTTTCGGCAGCGACTCTGCTGTGGAGCAGCGCTCATGGCAGTCACACACAGGAGCCAGGTCTGAAGGTGCTCAGACCTTAATGCAGCGCAGCACTCAGGTCTCTTCATGTGGACGGGCAGTCTCCATTTGGAGCTCACTGCAGCCCTCACAGACAGCTTCTCCTCCAGCTCGCCCCACAGCAGATAAAGCTCCCCACAGCCCTACATGTTCATTAGCGTGCTTTATTCACTGAACTATCGTAATTTAATTTTTGTCCCGCCTACACCATTTTGGGGTTACTCATTTGCAGCACTGCAATTGGGTCATGAGGGGAAAGCAGTGGAGGGGAAGGGGTTAGTCGCCCTGGGTGAAGACAGCTGTTACAATAACGCAGAAAATGGAACAAGTCAAAGCCACGCTGGCACTCCGTGAGCCACCGGATGAGTGGCTGAAATGGTGAATCACACGGTGTCTGACCGGCCCCGCCCACGCTGTTCAGCTCCGTGAAGCGGGAGATCTCACCCGCCACCCAGCTGGTACACAAGCGCTTTGTATTTCCTCCAGGGGAACCATGAGATCTTCATTGTTCCATGAAAGCGATATATTATCCGCTCAGACGGAGCAGAAGGGGACCTAACTCGAGCGCTGAGAGAGAGAGGGGTAACAGCGCCGTGGCTCTACAGCTGAGCTCCACGCTGACCCCTAGCTGCAGAGGTGGGGAAAGCGCTGTGTGCGTGTGTCAGCGTGTCATACGGCTACGCCTGAGACTAGCTCCACACTGACCCCTAGCTGCAGAGGTGGGGAATGCGCTGTGTGCGTGTGTCAGCGCTTGAGAATGGGACACTGGGGGAGGCTTCAGATACGGCGTTCTGAGGAACGTTTGAGCTCATTCAGCCCACATACAGCACACACAGGCACAGCTCAGCACAGGTGCAGTGCGATAGCAGTACAGCCCAGTCCTCAGCCTGTCGCCGGGTAACAGTGCCGAGAGCTCCTGCTGTACACACTAACACACACAGGCACAGGCAAACACACATACGCAGGCCCACACACTCATGTACATGAGCACAAGCAGAAAAACACACAAGCTACAATTTATGCACACCCTCAGACAAAGACACACACTCCAATATGCACACACACACGCACGCATGCACGCAAACATACACACTGTGCTGTCTGCAGAAGGAACAGAGCAGAAGATGAACCACCCTGCTCATCTCTTCACCACTGTGAGTAGCTAACTGGAGCCTGTGTGAGACTCTGTCTGAAATCTCACTGTTCCTCTAAATATCCACCTGGCCACCTGCAGCACACTCCACCAAACACTGAGCTGAGCCTCCAGTCCCTCTGAAACCCTTCACTGCAGCGTACAGACAAAGCACACACACAACGTTCAGCTGTAACGCAAATGCAACATAATGCAGCATAACTCCCTTCGGAAAACAAACCTAGCGCACGAGTAGAGTCTATACGAACAGCACCTGCCTCTGAATACACTGCTTTTCACCGCACTGCTACAGAAGGTGTTTTTGAGAAAGGAGGCGATACAGAATCAGGTGCAATGCCAGAGAGAGCAGAGAGTTACATAAGACTGAGGAAGGCGAGGAGTAGTCCCTCAGTGTCAGATGCTCTGGCTGCCAGTGAGGCGGCTAAAGCGCTGTTCTCTTCTCACACACAGAGCAGACGCGTTCTGTCGCCAATGAGAAGGGTGGTTAGCTGCTCGGGGTGGGAATAACGGTGCTGCCCTTGGAACAGAAATAGAGAGGTGCAACGTGTCCTTCTACAGTGAACACACACAACGGCATAAACGCACGCGTATGGACATGGCACGCAGATGCACACAGATACATGCGCACATATACACATATACACACATACAAAGGAATATATATGCATATACACACAAAAATGCGCACGCACACACAAACAGACAGACACACACACACACACACACACACAGGCCCGCCCACGTGCGTGCAGAAAAATTTTCCCAGCACAATGCAACTCGCTTCCCCCATAAGAATTAAGTGTGAAAAAGGGGTGAAACAAATGAGCCATTGACGTGAGACTGGGGCAGGGTGGAGATGCTGAGAGCTCAGTGGAGAACAGGAGGGGCTGAGTGTTCAGCCCATATGGACTCTTCCCCGCGGTGGCCAGGTGCTGCTAGTCACACCTCTCACGGTGTTCACAATGGACGGCATGGAGACCAGGTTGCCAAGAGCAACCCTAATTTGGAGAGGCCCACTCAGCAGAACAGTGGGCTTGAAACAAGAGTCCGGCACACAAACAATGGAAACATGCCCAGGCTTGCCCACAGACAGCGCGGACTACCTGTCCTCTCCCCTCAGTCAATGGGTTCAGCGGTGCTAACGGCTAGCCGTACGTCACAGACCACACAGGTCATGCACTCCTTAATCTAACGGAAGCTTGGAAAAACGGTCAATATATTTCCTAAAGTTTATCACCAAAAAAGTTAAAGGTGTGCACATCTGGAGATTAAAAAACAGATGCAAAAAAAATGTATGGATTAAAAGATAATGCTCCTGCATACCGTCCGTTGCAAAAGGTCAGAGCTTGTCCATGAGATGCTGTTTGGGAGTACTGCGTTTAAAGCCAAGTCATTATGTTGTATGTCTATATGTAACTGGTGCATGAGATTTGAACTATTCTGCAAAAAAACAAGCCCTTCATTCAACAGGCGAGAAAATAAGCAGAAAAAGAAGCCACAGGAAATGTTTCTGCCAGACATGCTGAATAGACGCTTATGTAAAGTGCCTCTTATGGTGCAGATATAGACATGTGGGACACATGGTGGCTAAAGGGAGTTTCACTTCACAGTAAATCACTTTGAGACCATGAGATATATACTATATAAATACAATTCATTATTATTATTATTATTATTATGTCCTACCCTGCGTAATTTTAGTTTCTCATTGACAATTGTCTTTTAAACAAACACTGCATTGCAATGCCCCTGGATGAAACAGAATACACAATGTGTTTGCATAACACTGACCTGTATTCCTGCTGAGAAAGGCATTCGAACAGATCTTTAGCAGTGAACGAGGGCTTCACGGTCGCAATCTGTAACAAAGGGCCAGGTGGAACAACTTAGCACGGCCAGATATAATTAAACCCTGTTGAGAGGTCTTTGCTTTATACACTGTCTTTTTATCTGTGGTTTTTCCATTACACTTGCCAAGCACAACAGCAGTGTCTGCTAGGTCAATATTACAGAGGCCTGCAAACTGGCCCTTTTATAGCATGTGAATTAAGCTGAAAATATAACAGAAATATATTCACCCAATGTAATGTATTCTTTAGGTAAATCTTTGCACAGTCCATTCAAATAACGAAGTAGTCATGTATCATTATAAAATACAACTCCTTATTTTAATTATTGAATGAACTGAATGAATCATTTGCAGCCTATATCACAAGGCATTACTCTATGCCAAGGAACTGTGCACACCGCCCTAGAAAGAGATCTGCAGTCAAATATTAATGCAAGGACTGAGTTACTTATGCGCAGGAACGGCAGAATGCAGAGCATGGGGACGCGCTGCCTGCCAGGGGGGGCTACAGAGGGACCTTTACCTCGCTGCCGCTGATGAAGGAGAGCAGGGCCTCCACGTCCTCAAAGCTGCTCTTTGCCGATAGCACCCTGCACAGGGGGGAGACAGCGTCAGAAAATGAACTCATTCTACGCACACAAAGTCAACTGCGTTAACACGTCTGAAAATAAACTCTCACGGGTCTAGAAATATTTAACGCATTCGCAAATGAACCCCAGTTCTCTTTCGACTCATTACAGTAAACTGAAAAGGAATCTCAAAAACGCGACAGGCTGATTTTACGAGGGAAAACATTAACAGTGTGAGGGAAAAAATAGAAGAGAGGAGGAAAGGTGGAACGGAGGGTGGGAAACGGATGGAGAAAGAGAGCAGAAAGAGGGAAACAGGCGGAGGGGGGGGAGGAGGGGGGCAGAGGGGAGAGGCAATTTCACCGAGCTTAGCCTGCATTATACATAATTCCATCTTTTCCCTGCAGGTGAATAATGGAGAGAGGTGCGGGCGGCGATGAGTCACGGAGCCGCTCTCTCCCGCCGTCTCCTAGGGAACGGCTCCGCTCCCAGGCCCCCGCCCCGCCGGCGCGCGTTAAAGGAGCAAACAGACGGAGCGCTGCTCGCGATCAGCATCGCCTCCCGCCGTTACCGTTCAGACCGCGCAGCGTCTCCGAGCGATTCCTCAGGAAAGCGCGTCAATAGGTTACTTTAAGCGGTCGCTGCATCTCAAAGATCAGACCATGTGCTCCGTTGCTTTGTCTGTGTTTATTCAAAATCGGTCTTTTCAAGCTAAACAGCAAATCTTACACATTCCGGTGGCAAGTCTGATGCAATGGCGTGACACTCACATACACGCGCACACACAAGCACACACACACACACACACACACACACACACACACACACACACACATGCACATACACACGCACAACCTAGACTGCGCATACACAAACAGAAAGGAAAATACAAGAGAAGGCAAGAACGAAAGCCTGGAATTCAGACAGGCCCAGAAGCAAAGGGATGATTCTGACTGAAAAGCAACGTTTTCCCCCAGACGTCCAGAGATTCTGAATGCGCTGATGTAACACTGAGTCTCCCCTGCTGATGTACATCTGAGAACAAGCTGTCCAGAAGATAAGCCACAAATCATAAAGCATGGGATGGTATGTCCCAAACCATCATGTTTCAAATTCATCTTCACTATTCACAATTCATCCTCACTGTTTAAATTCATCCTCACTGTTCAAATTCATCCTCACGTTTCAAATTCATCTTCACTATTCACAATTCATCCTCACTGTTTAAATTCATCCTCACTGTTCAAATTCATCCTCACGTTTCAAATTCATCTTCACTATTCACAATTCATCCTCACTGTTTAAATTCATCCTCACTGTTCAAATTCATCCTCACGTTTCAAATTCATCTTCACTATTCACAATTCATCCTCACTGTTTAAATTCATCCTCACTGTTCAAATTCATCCTCACGTTTCAAATTCATCTTCACTATTCACAATTCATCCTCACTGTTTAAATTCATCCTCACTGTTCAAATTCATCCTCACGTTTCAAATTCATCTTCACTATTCACAATTCATCCTCACTGTTTAAATTCATCCTCACTGTTCAAATTCATCCTCACTGTTCAAATTCATCCTCATTCCAGACAGACTAGAAACCTGGATCATTTTTAGCCCCCCTGTACGTGTCCGATGACGTATAGGCATTGCTCAAATGTTCAGCAAATGCCTGTGCAAAATACTACTTGCTGCTTAATCTAGTGTAGCCATAAAATAGTCTTATGTAATTCTCAGAATGGGCATAACATGCTTTTAATGTTGAAGGGATAGAAACTCACTATTAGATTCTTGTTGTTCAACATGTGAAACCAAAACTCTTTAGATTGTTCAGCAAATCATATCTTTAATACATCTTAAAATAAGAGATAAACAGAATGAATCATTGAGAAATCGACGCAAGTGATTTCTCAACGTGCCAAATCACCAGCAGTAGCTATAAAATAAAAAATATAATCCAGCATAATCCAGCAACAACAAATCAAACTTCTCCAAATTGCAGAGACTATGATTCCGTACTACCAGTCAATAATAAACCTTTTGCTGAGGGACTGCATTTGCTTTGCCTCAGGCCAGGGCGAGCTCATATACCTGCTGTTCCTCCAGCCCACCCATCAGCCCTCACACTGAGGTCTCTGTGTGTCTAGTGTTGATTAATGGGCCTGGACTAATAGGAGATCCTTCAGCCATGGGTTCCAGTTAGAATGCCCTAGCAGTAATTATTCTGATTCCGAGCCTCACGTTACACACAAAGGGCTCAGTTCCCCAAACCTAATCCTTCAATGAGGCACAATAAGTTGGCTCCACTTAAATGAATTGGTTATCTCCATCTCTTCCCCCTCTGTGAGAAATTACCTTTTAAAATGAAGGATGAAAGGTTTACATATTGTGCAGCTAGGAAAATGAATGGTAATTGCTACTTCCACACATTCTTGGCAGGCGTAACGCATACATTATTGTGATACAAGGTTACTTAGCTCTTGTGCACCATTCTCAGGCACTTGGTCTATGTTTGGAGATTGCTTTAAGTCCTACACAGGCCGCAGGCTATGTCTAATAATAATGCACCTTTTCTGTGATCAATTTTGTGAAATCTTTGATTTTGTTCTGACAGTTCCTTATATCAAACTGCGCTGATTGTCCCATATATTCTTTAGCAATAGTACCAAGACATCCCCCTTTGTCTAATCCTGACAATGACAAATTTTTGGATTAATACTTGCAATTTATCATCAGCGATGACATCGGGCATTAATGATATTAATAGGGCATAAATGTGAATGCTCTACCCTTTTCAGTCAGAGGGGATGAAAATTAATTTCTTTGAATATTCATTCAACCTGTGACTTTACTGAGAAGTAATATCAAAGGGAAACAGCCAGGAACCATGAAACAAATAAGGAGTGGAGAGTCAAGAAAAGAAAAAGTAGAAAAGTAGCGGTTCTTCTCTCACAACCCCTGAGTCATCCATTTGAGACACTGCCATCGAGACTCTGGTCCATATCCTTTAAAATAAGTTTTGTGCCAACAACTGTTTGCCTCCTCAGTGACACAGCGCAACTTAATTTTAATGATTTTTTTTATTTAGCATAATACAAAATGTATTTTAGTGTTTAGGGTTTTAGTCCTGAGTAATATAGATACCGAAGTTCTTACCAGAATTTTGTAATCTCCAGTTTGCAAAAATTATTATGTAATTTGGCACTTTCAGTAATTTTATTTCTTACTGTAATTTTTTGCAAATTGTTTATTTAATTTTCTGTATGCTGGTTACTTCACCTTAAGTTACCCCTGGGAAAAATAAAGGTATTATATTCTACTCATTCTATTCTATTCTATTCTTTTCTATTGTAGATCAGCTGACAAGTCAGCCCTGAAATCTAAGGTCTCATCTCAGAGGTTCTGCAAAGGTGGAAAATCAGGTTTCGCACTGCTGCAGTGTGGCCTCCAGCCCCTACAGAGACTGTGGTGGAGAAATGAGACAAGCAGTCACGTGCTCACAGTCCAGTCAATGTACAATCGCTGTGACCTTGATATAATGAGCATTCAATATTCAAACAGGAGTAACCAGCAGTCTTGCCATACATCACCTAATCGAACACAAAGCTGCAGTTAAAATTGTCCAATTCAGGGATCATGAGCGAAATACAAAGTGAGGCGGTGGTAGCTAGACAGGATTACAGGTGCCATCTGGGGCTTTATGTGCTCTAGCCATAACAATTCTCTCGTTTTACAGGTGTTCCGGCAGAAGATGATTAAAATGGCTCGACTAGTTGACTTTAGATCAGACGGAGTGTTTGTTCGTGTTGGGAGAAGGTCAGGGAAATGCATGAGGCTATGAAAATTGAAAATGGGCACAATAAATGATGGGATTTGAAATGATGACCTTAACTAACACACAGAAAAACACTATCAGGAAGTAGTGTATTTAGCCCTCGTTGACCCTGCTCAGGCACAGGCAGGTCTCTGGTGTAGGACCCAGTAATAACTGAATATGCACAGAACAGCAGGCAGCCCTGCCTCCATAATACTACACTGCTACCTCAGAGTAAGAGCTGTAAGATTCGGGCAGTATAAAGCAATACAGCCACTTTCTCCCATCACGTTATGGCAAAGTTCATTCACTGCTTACCTTTCATCTACCAGTGGTGTACCCCAAGGCTCTATAATGGGTCTGTTCTGAATTTCTCTTACAGAAAACTCTTCATAGTTAAGTTCCAGGCAGATGTTGCAGCATTACACTTCTTCATCCCCTTTTTACGCTTGGATTGGCATGTACAAACGCACAGTATGTTAGAAGTTCAATGCTTGGTGTGTAGTGTAGTACAGTATCAAACGTAGTGTGAGGCAGGTCTCTGTTGTACCTCTGAAGAGACTCCAGAAGCTGTCTGACAGAGAAAATGAGTTTGTGCAGGCAGGACACGGCCTCCTCTGGAGGGGGAGGCCCGTCGCTAGGCATGCTGGTCTCCAAGGTGCCAGGTACGAACTGGAGAGCTGTAAACACTGCAGAGCTGACGGCAACAGGAGAGAAAAACAAACCCTTAGAATGTGAGCGCTCCTCAAACAAGTGTTTTTAATCTCACAAGACTGCCATCATGCGCAAAGATTTCCTATCCCACCAGGAGAACCTTACCTAGCCTAATGAAAACAGAAAAACATGATATCGGACAGAAATACTGAAAATTACAACACTGTTTAAAATGAAACTGATGCAAGCACTGATAATGATAATGATAAAACAATATGATAATGAGCCCCTTGTGAGATGTTAAACCGTTAATATGGCAGACGGGCCCCTGTGAAGTGAAAAATTAAAGTCACAACTTTTAATGGCGGTGGACGGTGTTTCTTTCCGCCGCTGCTCACCTGATCTGGCACACGTTGCTCCAGATGTTCTCAAACACGGGCCACACCTCCTGACACGAGGGCCGGGCGTCCGTCGCCCCGTCCTCCACGGCCATGAGCACGTCGCCATCGCTGCAGGCCCGCGCGCGGCTCCCTGAGGCATGCTCCACGCCTCCGCTGGGCTGCAAGCACGCCACACACGTGCACAATCACACGCATGTACACACACACACGCAGAGACCAACCAACAGACAGACAGACAGACCTCAGAATATCAGCACTGAACAAAACATGAGACACCATCCTTTCTGTTGCACACTGCATTCATGTAATTGAATGTTTTAGATGAAGGCTCCTGAGGCGGTACATATTCATGTGTTTGTGCTATGCATGCCAAGGGTTTTAAGTATTGATTAATGACAGGGGACGTTTTGTTTCACCAATGACAAACACAATACCCCTGAAGATGTATGGTACAATTATTTAACTCAAAAATAATAAAGGACAATGTTTATAATGGGTCACAAATGTATTTAGGGCCTAAAATAACCCTCAATTTAACACTAAGCAACTGGTCAATAATAAACTAATGTAAAAATCTGGAAAACGCGTAATTTTTAACAGATTAGGTACAACAAGACAGAGAACTAAAGGCCTGGGTGTTTAGTGTAGTACATCAAGCTAGAGTGAGTTTTGGACATGCAGCCCACTTGGGACACCATTTTAAATGCTTAAATTTCACCACCAACACAATGTTCTGTATTCTCATAGTGTGAGAGATTGGTCTGGCAATATCATTTTTTGAAGCATGCCTGTGACTGAGATTGAGAAAATGAGGAAAGGCCATGCATTTTAGCGTAGCACACCTGAGGGTAACAGAAGCGATGGACAGACTGAGCAGTTCTAGAAAAGCACACCTGAGGCGCATCCTGCAGGAGTCGCTCCACCACAGCCAGAGGCTTAGCCAGACTCTTGCCGTAGTCTAGCCTGCAGCTGAAGGCTAGCAGCAGCCGACGGGCCTCCTGCGCCGCCAGCACGGTGGACTGCCTGTCCACCATTTTACCTGCGCAAGACACCAGCGTCAGCCCTCAAACACCACCGGGGCCCGCCAACCACCCCGCACCAGCGTTCCGGCAGGCCCCGAAGCCCAGCTCTTTAAGTGGAGAGCGCGGTCCTCTCGCGTGACATCACGTGACACAAAAACAGCCGCGGAAAACCCTGTCGCTGACCGCCGAGAGCATTATTCCGGGAATGCGACCCAGGAATTCCTTCTGCGGAGCCGCGTTAAGTTTTACGAGTCCTGCCGCTCGTGGGGCGGACGGAACGGAGCTGCTGTAGGCGCAGTGTAAAAATACAGCCCTGAAGGAGCAGAGCGTGCGTGTGTGTGTGTGTGTGTGTGTGTGTGTGTGTGTGTGTGTGTGTGCTGGGGGAGGGTGCGTGTGTGCGTGTGTGTGTGTGTGTGCTGGGGGAGGGTGCGTGTGTGTGTGTGTGTGTGCTGGGGGAGGGTGTGTGAGTGTGTGTGTGTGCTGGGGGAGGGTGCGTGTGTGTGTGTGTGTGTGTGTGCTGGGGGAGGATGTGTGTGTGTGTGTTGGGGGAGGGTGTGTGTGTGTGTGTGTGTGTGCTGGGGGAGGGTGTGTGTGTGTGTGTGTGTGTGCTGGGGGAGGGTGTGTGTGTGTGTGTGTGTGTGCTGGGGGAGGGTGTGTGTGTGTGTGTGTGTGCTGGGGGAGGGTGTGTGTGTGTGTGTGCTGGGGGAGGGTGGGGGCTGGCAGGTGTGCAGAAGTCTGCCTCCCTGCCGGGGCCTGTTTATAAGGGCACCTCTCCTCCGCACACACAGGCAGAGACGGACCCAGATGCGGGGGATAGTGCGGTACTTTTCCACTCGCTCCTGTTCCACGCACAGGAGAGCCCCTCCCCTCCCCTCTCTCTCTCTCTCTCTCTCACACTGAGAGGCTGGCACAGCTCTGAAGGCAGACGTGGAGGAGAGGCACAGGCCGTGCGAGGCGTGCTGAGAGAGACAGAGCAGGCTCGCAGTCGCCTTCTCTCTCTCCGCACGCGTCAAACGAGGACAGACTCAGGTTCCCAGGGCACAATCGGGACATTCGAGTACGCTACGTGTGCTTTTCAAATGTCACATATAAAACTACAGAGATGGCTACATTTCAAATATGCTGTGATCTGTTATTGAATCGACCTAAAAAGTACAAATGCATTATTCCAACATTCAATATTTGAATGCTGAATACTGTTATTTTAGTGTATTCTTTAAAATGGTTTTAATGTTTAAATCCCAACCTTTGCAGAGGCTGTCGTTCAGGCATTCGACTGAGCTGAGCAGGCTCCTCTTGACGATGCTCCCGAAGACGGCGATCCAGTGCTTCCTGAAGCACTGCACGAGGTCGCTCAGCGTCCAGGGCGGCTTCACGCACACCACCTGCAGCCAGAGCGACAGGAGACGCTGTCACAGCCGCCACGCAGCCGCGTGACTCAGCAAACTCAGCCGCCCGCCCGCCCGCCCTCAACGAAGACAAAGCCTCCGCGTCACCTCCAGCCACAGGTCGTCGAACGCGGCCTTCATCTCGGCCTCCAGGATCAGGGACAGCGCCCCCTGCAGGGCGTCCTCCAGCGCGGACACGGAGGTGCTGACCTCGCGGGCCTCCTCCGCGGCCTTGTTTCTGTTCTCCTCCTCCCTCCTCTCGTCAGGCTGGCTCTGGATCCCGGCCTCAGCTGTGTTTAAAGGGCGCAGCACAAACATGTCACTACACAGCAACAGGCCCTCCTGGATTCATCCAGCCAATTTCCATACAGAGCACATCTACTCTACATATGAATTTGTATCCTATCTACAGTTTACTCATTGTAAACCATGGAGTAATGCTCAGTAAATTAACATTCTTTAAGGAAAAAAAAAATTAATAATGGGTGAACACTACAAAATGTGAGGTCAAAGGGCTTAAGTAAGTGATTTAATAAAAAAACCCTACATTAATACCTATAGATTAATAGCATTACATATACTGGGGCCACTTACATAACTACATGCATTATAAAATTAAGGAATGAAGGAGTTGCAGTGAACATGGCTCTTCTTTGTGAGTTTAATCTTCTCAGAGTTCACCCCAGGGGGACAGAACTAGGCTATGGCATTCTACTCCCTCCACTGACTGGAACAACACCTGCTGACTCCATAATAACAAGCTTCAGGTAAAGGACACTCTCTGTCTCTGTCTTTGCCCCTGGGGAAAGGTGACCTCTCTCATCTCTGATGTAAGGCTGCCCAACCCTGTTCCTGGAGCTCTACCATCCTGTAGGTTTTCACTGAAACCCTAACAAAGCACACCTCATTCAACAGCTAGAGATCTCATTGAGCTGTTAATTAGAAGAATCAGGTGTGCCAAATTAGGGTTGGAACGAAAACCTACAGGACGGTAGATCTCCAGGAACATGGCTGGGCAGCCTGGCTCTGATGTATACATCCACAGCCCATTCAGAATTAGATTTTGACAAAAAAAGAAAATAAAAACAACATGCGTAATGATGATGGTACAATTATGGACATATATAAAAGGGATAGATTACCTTCTTGGGTCTCTCGATATTATTTCAGTTTCAGTGTGTTTTCATATGGCTCAGAGATAAACAAAACTGAAATAATATCAAAAAAAAGAAAGTGTCCCTTTTAATGGGGGACATTTTATAGTAATGGTTGCAGATGCAAGTAACAATGGGAATTTTAAGGCCATGTGGGCGTAAAAACTGAAGCTCTTGTGAATACCGCAGTAGTGTAGTGTGGACTCCTGCAGATGCAGGACCTGTGTGTGGAGGCCAGCGCACAGGGAGAGATGCTGGACCTGTGTGTGGAGGCCAGCGCACAGGGAGAGATGCTGGACCTGTGTGTGGAGGCCAGCGCACAGGGAGAGATGCTGGACCTGTGTGTGGAGGCCAGCGCACAGGGAGAGATGCTGGACCTGTGTGTGGAGGCCAGCGCACAGGGAGAGATGCTGGACCTGTGTGTGGAGGCCAGCGCACAGGGAGAGATGCTGGACCTGTGTGTGGAGGCCAGCGCACCGGGAGGGGCTGGCGGCCGTGGGCCTGTGTGTCAGACTGGAGCCGCTCCACCTCAGATGCCAGGTCGGCCTTACTCAAGGCCTTCACTCCGCTCAGCAGGGCCTTGCTGCACAGGTTCTTATCGTTGCTGTGGAGAGGGAGCGTCAACAGCCAGAGAAGAGAACAATAATACACCAGCAGTCTAAATACATAGATACACACACAAAACACACACTCATACGTACACATACACACAGACGGACAAACACAGACGCAGACAGACAGACAGACATACACGCACACACACACAAACACACACACCACACAGACAAACACACACACTGCACCAAGAACCTGAGAAGTACCTGCAAGCTCAGCGTACTCAGACAGAGAAAAAATGAGGAAGCACATGACTCAGACAAAACGTGCATAAACATTCACACAGCGCTGCATAGTACATTAGAGGACACATACACAAATACAGAACTGAGAACACTACAGGAATTAAATATGAACTATCATATACTCGCAGGACTAAGAGACATACAGACACACACAATCACACTCACATGTGCACAGACACACATGCACGCACACACGCATGCACACACACACACACAGCACGCTCACACACACACACACACGTGCATGCACAAACGCACACGCATGCACACCCACGCGCACACACACACACAGCACGCTCACACACACTCACACGTGCATGCACAAACGCACACACATGCACACCCACGCACACACACACACACACACACGCACGCACACACACACACACACAGCATGCTCACACACACACACACACACACACACACATGTGCACGCACAAACGCACACACAGACAGCACGGCGGTAACTCACGTGCAGAGAATGAGAGCTGCCCCTGGGTACAGGCCCTGGTACTGCAAGCAGCAGTGCAGCACGCGGTCGTCGTTATTCTCAGCATCCAGCCCGTCTGCCAGAGACACACCACACACACACTGCATGACCCAGCCATTTTCATTCTGTCAGTGAAAATGACAAGTCATGGCCGTCTTTGAGAAAGCACTCATCGGTCATCACCCATCACAATAAAACACACCGTAGGGCCGAGCAGCCAAACCACTTCGGCCCCAGGAAGGCTGCTATTTTTACACCTTTCTGCCCACACGGGTCATGACTCAATCTACATTCGCCCTTAACTCTGGCTCTCAGTTTTTTCCCTTCATAAACACAATAAGCACAGACCGTGCTACAAGTATTTGTAAGACAAAGACAAGGAGAAATGCTGACTGCATCCTGGCCCAGGTTCTAGACTAATAATAACATTCCTAATGGCGTCCAAATAATGTTTCTAATAATACGAATAATACAGCCACTGAGCGATACAGAGATGAAGCCTTTTAAAAACGTTTCGGCATTAGATGAACCATCGCCGAAATGACTCATTTTGCCTGCCTCTTTACATAATTCCGTTTGCAGGACACAGGAAACGGAGCCAACTTCTTGTTCTGGTGAACATTGCGAAACTGACTCAAGATCTCCAGGCCTTCGACGGCAGCTGACACCACAGGGGATGATGGAAGAATTCTCGTGACCAATTTTAATGCGCCACAGGAACAGACCTGCCCCCGTCCAGTCAACAAACACTGATCTCAACCCTGAAAGCACGTGCACGCACATCTAATGACATGTGTTGAGAAGAAGAGGTTGAGTCAGAGATTAAGAGTAAGAGAGAGAAAGAGGACTGTCACTTTTCGTTCCACAGGGACTTGCTGCTAATATTAATAACCCGCTACTGGACAACCCTGTGAACAGATGGACTCTGCTTTGTTTCAAATGGCATGAAGGTGCTTGGCATCAGTTCTCAATAAGCGTGTCTGGAGACAGTGAGGGCCGTGACCAGGGTCACTGACAGGCCAGCTGAGTCGGGCAGCTTTCACAGCGGCCATTCTGAGAACACTGCCAGGATCGCACACAACACAGATGTCCCAAACAGCACAGCTAATTGAACATAATCCCACATCCCAAGCAGCACTTCTAACTGAACATAATCCCACATCCCAAACAGCACAGCTAATTGAACATAATCCCACATCCCAAGCAGCACTTCTAACTGAACATAATCCCACATCCCAAACAGCACAGCTAATTGAACATAATCCCACATCCCAAACAGCACCACTACTAGGCTGACAGACTACCAAAGCATCATCAATATCCTGATTAGTTTGAGGCTATAAATTATAACATGAATTATGGCACTGTGGTGGCAGGTGCAATGTCAGCATCAGCATCACCACTTACAAATAACTGCATTATTTACACCTCAAACAGAGTGCAGCAGCCGTAACTGAACCCGGGTCAGCCGCGCGCACCGGTGGAATGTCACCGTCAGCTGCCGACCTTAATCTGACTTCCCGGCTTCTTAACTACCAGGTGTTCTCTATCCAGGTCGTCTGCCTCAGACACTCGAAGCCCCAAGTGCAGCGTGACGCAGGCTTTGTGCTGAGTAATGCTGAGCAAATGGGATCTAGTGAGAAATGAAGACGGAGGTGCTGCCGCAGTGGGCGCTCCATACAGCCTGTCCTTGAGACGGGAACCTGCGGGCGACGGCTGCGGGAGGGGGGGCGACGCGTAGCGAGCTGCTGTCGCCATCTACTGGCCAACCGAGCTACTGCACCGCAAAGAGCGCCGCAGCTGCTGCCAATGCGTCGGTCACGTGTAATCATTTCATTGTCAAATGATGAAAGCGAGCGCTTTACCATTATTGCCGTAACAGAACAACCGAAAGGGAAAGCAGGGCAAGGACGTCCTCTCCTAGTCCCGCCAGGCCACTGAGAGACTTATTTTCCACATGAGCATTTAACCTCTTGATTATTGCCTTGGCTACGTCAATGTGACCGTTTATTTGGGTAGCCAGGCCAGAATGGCAGAAGCCAGAGACTCAAATCTCCTTTTGATGAGTTAAATCCAGGATTAAAACGTATGAACCCATGAGTTGGTAGGACTGGGACGTCACAAGTCCCACAATAAAATTCTGAATGAAATACATGTGTTGTGTTATTATTGTGAGTTGGCACATTATGGCAAAAATAATCATTTTATCAGAACGCAACTGAATTAGCGTAAAATGCTAATTTTGTAACGTCCTGCGTTCCACAGACGCAGCATTCCTGGGCTAGCGCGAGCACAGACTCACAGATCCTCTGAGAGGCCAGCTGCATGGACTGGCCCCAGAGCCGTGGCTCCTGGCTCTTCAGCGCGCTGTAGATGTAGTGGACCGCAGGCCTGGCTTTGTGCTTCACGTTGCTGGACAGCTTGCCGTCCTTCAGAGCGTCCAGCTCCTGCATCACCACCCACGGGATCAGGATGACGGGGAAGCCTAGAGCTTAGAGAGGGTTCACCGTTCAAACGCATGCAGCGAACGACACATTACATTACATTACATTACAGGCATTTAGCAGACGCTCTTATCCAGAGCGACTTACACAACTTTTTACATAGCGTTTTACATTGTATCCATTTATACAGCTGGATATATACTGAAGCAATTACGGTTAAGTACCTTGCTCAAGGGTACAACGGCAGTGTCCTTACCCGGGAATCGAACCTGCGACCTTTCGGTTACAAGCCCAGTTCCTTACCCACTGTGCTACACTCCGTCCATACACATCCTTCCTCATAGCTAAAACAGACCACTGCTTGTGGACGCACTGGCACAGTAAATGACAGTAAGAAAACAATGCACAGTCACTTGGGGCTAATGTTTTCAGTGTTGGAAGTGAGGTCACTGGTTTCTGTCAATAAAAAGGCTCAGCACTGAATGAGATTTCCCTCAATTAATTTTTATCCTTCTCAAGAGTTCAACCCCAAGAGAACAAAACCAACATTCCTATCCATCTTTAGCCTAATTTTCAAAGGCGGCTTTTGAATGTCCCTAAATTTACATTTTTCGTTTTTCGTTTCATTTTTATGCATTTGCTTCAATGTGGGAAAACCAGCACGGCATCAATTCTGGTTGCAATATGCCCATTGTACAAGAGCAATGAAAAATTTGTTTAAAGCAATCACTGCTGTCTTCTTTAGAATGACATACCTCCCAGACCATGTGATCTTATCTTCTTGACAAAGTCCAGGTGACTAAGAAGGATGTTTGTATCCAGGACGATGAGAAGATCCTGGTGAATATGTTCTTTACCTACAGATCACAATTGGCACCAAGTTTAGATTCATAAAAATCCTGATCAACACTGATCAATGCAATAGTATTTCACACAGTATTAGAAAATCCAGTAGTACTTTATGGCACATGAAACATTCATACACAGACCCATAAATGGAACATAACCCCAGCAGATGGTGGGATAATAGTGGCCATTTATCGATGTGAAAATTGTATTAGCACTTTATAAACACACTTGAACAGCGATCAATCAAATGTATTGGTGTTTGAACAGGAGATTGGGTTCGAGCACTGACAGTGACTCTTACTGAAGGAGAACGTGCTGATTTCCTCAGGTGGGTCGATGTCCATGCGGGTGAGTTCTCCATAGCTGTCCACCACGTTGACTTCCAGAAGCTTCTGAGATCGGGCCCGATGCAGCTCTGCAACCAACTGCATCTGCACAAACAACACCGCAGCTGACGGCCCATATCTGGATGCACAAAAATACACACACACATATACACACACACACACACAGTTACACACATTCACATGCACACAAACACACACACACACACACACACACACACACATATACACACACACACACACATACACAGTTACTCACATTCACACACACACACACACACACTACTATTGGGGACCCTCACCTGGATACAGGCATACACACTTACACACGACACTGAAGCAAGAAGAAACATGCATACACACAGAGCGTACAGAAAGATACACATGCAAACCCCAAAAATGATAATAAATGCAGCAGTATTTGGTGACGCACTGAGCTCATTGTCCTACTGCATTAATGCATACACAAAAAGTTGAGCTCAGAGCAGTAAACAGGTCCAGAACTGTCTGGTTCACATAGAGGGTCTTTGGAAACTTTCCAATCCAAACTGTTAACTGTACCTCCTGGTCATTGTCATAGGTTTCTGTGGCATTAGCAGGAACTCTTGAACTTGGTGTCTGAAAATACATAAGATTATAATTAAACTACATAAAAATGTATCATTCTAAATACAGAAGCTGTGATCATACCAAAACCAAGAAACAAATTCCTTGAGAAATTAAAATCAAATTCTAAAGATATGTTGGTTGCAGGAAAAGGAAGCGATGAAATATCAGCTTGTGTTGAATAATGATAGACAGGGGAACTTTTTAGCCGCGTTTCCACCGCAGGAACCAGGGTCTAAAGTTCCGGGGATTTTATTTTACCTCCAAAAAAGTCCCTGCTCGGGGGGTAGTACTTTCCAAAAGTACTGGAACTTTTGGGGTGGGGCGCAAGCGCTGAATATTTCTGATTGTTCGACTACTCGCAGTATTTTATTTCAACCGCCATTTTTAAAAAATCTGCAGCCGATTTATTTTCATAATAATAACTTGAATTCAAACTTGTATGTTATGCGATGCAGTAGCCTACTTTTGGTTATAGCCTGCCAACGTCTTGGAACAGATGAGAAATTAAGATCGAGGATTATAACGTGTGCTCTTCTGTTCTTTTCTTGCTTTAGTATTCGTTTTATAAAATATTAAGCATTTGTGCTGGGACAGCATATTACGTACCAAAACATTCAAACGGTTTAATTCGGTTGCTGAATATTTTCTTCCGGATTTTCTTTGTTAGTCCGTTATAATTGACTCAAAACATTTGACACAGTTATGTGAGGTATGCCATGGTTCTGCGTAATTTACATTGGGGATACAGTAAAAGCAAACTAGAAATCACCTTCCGCACTTTTTGTCAGGGTAAAGTAACGTTAATTCTAGTAATCGTCCCTTTTGCTTTTTCAGACTGCCATAATTTCACTCTGCGATTCTTAAATTCCACAAAAAGACCAGGAAGACTAGACATGGACTCTATTTGTGGTTGCATGGTTCGCATCTGGAGGGCACACTTCGCTGCTCCGCTAGCAGTAACTTTCAAGGAAAGCAAACGGTGACTGTACCACTGCAATATTGGTAAATGGACTGCATTTATATAGCTCTTTTATCCAAAGCGCTTTACAATTGATGCCTCTCACTCACCAGAGCAGTTAGAGGTTAGGTGTCTTGCTCAGGGACACCTCGACACGTCCAGGGCGGGGTTCGAACCAGCAACCCTCCGACTGCCAGACAACCGCTCTTACCTCCTGAGCTATGTAAATATTAATTTAAATTTTCACGCAAGTCCGAGTTTTCATTCTATTTATTCTTGTCATTTTGCGATTAGCCTATATTGGAAATGGCGATGAGTCTCGAATTAATCAATTCAACAGCAAATTGTTTACGACGTGTGCATGTTTTCTGCTGTTGTTACCAGTTATTTGTAGAATGTGAATGCATTCTGTCGTCTCGGATGTCAAGACATGAAAGTGAATGGTCGCATAAAAACATAATGAATGTATTTGAGAGGATATATAAAACAGTTACAATCTGTATATCGGTCTGTTATATCCTGTATGTTGCATAACAACGGTCCAAGTCGAACTACCAACAAGAGTTTTGCTTGACAACGGTAAAATAATATGCCCAAACGGCCGAGGAAGAATATTATAATTTCAGGTGATTAAATCGATAAAAATCTATAAATACTAAAGTAACCATATATAGTCATTATTGGTAACCCGTTGTATAAGTGGAATAAACCCCATCCGGCTGTCCCGGTTATTGGAAAATAATGTACTTCAGTGGTAGTACGGGGTTACAGAAGAAATCATAGGACAGATGGACCGACGACGACGTCGCTTTTATATACGTCAGTGGACTAATTTGCCTAATCTTCACGGGTCTTTAGACCGCGGTGGAAACGCAGACAACAATGGGCTGAAGGAACCTTTTAGTTCCTTGAAAAGTAGTTCCTGTTCCGGGTACTTTGGGTGGAAACGCGGCTGAAACAGGCCTTTCAAAAAGGTGTCAACTCACCTTCTCATGCAATGCCGTAGTGTTAAAGGATGATACTCTTTTGTTATCAGTACCTAGTGCTTCCCGGTGTCTCCGAGAGGGTGGTAAGGAAGCCCTGACAAAGTGAGATGCTGTCAGGTTTACTTCACAGCTTGGCCTGGCTTTTTCTACTGTAGATTTTCTGTCAGAAAATGCACACGCAGAAGATACGATTTCAGCCTGAGGGGAACGCCTGGTGACTTTCACAGCGATACTCCCTTTATCATCTCTAAATGAAGAGCTTTTCCAGACATCATCTTTGTTTACTACAACATTGGTCTTTTTGGGTATTTTAAATTGGACAGGTTTATGAGGTTTCAGTCCAGCCTGTTCTTTCTGACCGTTCCCAGATGGGTATGAGCTTTCAGAGTGCTTGTGCGGCTCTCTGGAGACTGCTGCCGATGAGTTGACCGTTCCAGAAAAGGCAGCAGGTTGACTTTTGGGCTCTTGTGAGTGCTCCTTAGCGCCCTTTCCCCGAGAGCAAGGGACGAACCAGTCAGATTCCAACGCCTCCTTCGACCGTCGCTTCACCAGCTGTCTGCGCTGTTCCCCGAGTTCCTCCGAGCGGCGCTTCCTCCCAGGCTCCCCATCCGTTTTCAGATGGCTCTTCTCAGTGCAGTGGGGCTTTTTACTAGCATTCTCCGAGATGCTGGCACTGCTAGATGTTGAGTGCTTTTCTTTCACTTTTTTACTATGGTCTTTTTCCTTCTCTGAATGTGAAAGAGGTCCCAGTCTGTATACAGGCTTTTTGTACTGTCTGTCTTTCCTCGGAGATCCCTCATAAGAGATTTTTTTAGTTGAAGGGAGAGAGTCCACCTGCCTTGACCTCCCCTCTTCATCTTGCATAGGCCTGCTGACAAAAGGCATGATTTAACTACAAGGGGAAAAAACTAGAACATTTTGCCACTATGTGCTCTGTGCATATCCACCTATCTACCTTATGTGATTGTGCACCTCCGTTTTCTGCTGACAGCAATTATTCATATGAAAATGGACAAACTTCATGGCTTTCACAGCATACTCCCTATAACACACACCCATCATCACGGTCATTCATCACAAGAAGAGTTCAAACAAGGTCTGTCAAAGCTTACCTGACATGACAAGAGCTGGTGTATTTTCTCTCTGGGGTTTCTTTTGTCTTGTCATACTCCTTTTCTTTGGATGACTGAAAATACATAACACACCTTCCATATTTTTTTAATCAGAATAATGTTATCGTGTGATTTCCACTCAAGTAACGGGATTCAATTAAAGCATTACATTATACTGTATTTGACGCTTTTATCCAAAGCGACGTACAATAAGACAACGAAACAACTACAGAACAGAGGTCCGATAAGATACAACACTCAATATGTATCAGTTATCCACAGCCATAAACAAAAAATCCAGTTCACACAGTAAGCAAAGGCTAGATCAGAATTAAAATGAATTAAAATTAAATAATTTCTGAATGACAGCAGTCAGAAAACATTCAATATGTTGGTGTAAACAAAAGGCCATTTTTTGTAACATTATGATAATGATGTAATCATTCACCTCGTCATTACTCTCGTACGAAAATGAAGTGGACCTGTCCCTGTCTTTCTTTTGCTTCTTCTTCTTCTTGGACTTTTTCTTCGACATTTTAGCCGCAACTTTAAAGATGAAGTTAGTACAAAGTTAAGAATGTAAATTTAAAACTAAACTAAACGTAAATTCTTCTTAAAACTCGCAGCTAGCTAGCAAGTTGGGCAGTATGATTACTGTAATGTTACTGAAATAACCACAAGCAGTGTTAAACTAACGAGGCAGTGGGTGGATAGCTACGGGATAACAAATGACATTTCGCTGATTATCTAACTTAGCAAACATTTTGTGCGATTTCGGAATAAAACTGACATGACTATATTAGCTAACAGGCTAGACTAATTAACTTTTTCGGCGAGCTAGCCAACATAGTATGTTAACAGATATTTCATTGGAGAAAATCTTGGTTTCATTTTTTATCTGTTATTTTATTGATATAATAAATATACTGTATAACCAGACGTCATATAATACCTACTAGATTTAAGCATATAGAGCAAACCAAAATGTCATATTTTCATTTCAACTAAAAACTTCACACCGTGGAACCTACTAAGCCGTGGCATCAGTAAATGCAAACATCCGGTTTCCTCTACGTAACGGAAACGTTTCACATTGGATTCTGGGACATGTTGTTTCATAAGTTCACTGACTTTGCAGGAAAAGTTATTGAAATAATAGTTTTTTCATGATATAATATATGGTTAGAATCGCAGACCTATTATTTAATTCTACTGATACATTTTCAAATAATATGAAGATTTTAAAAAAAAATCGAAAATAGTAATAGCACTTATTTATAAAAGAAGATAATTTATGCTAAATGTAAGCATAAAACAATTAATTTCAAAACGCTAAAACATTTTTTAAAGCTACACCTGATTAACATAAGCCATGATATAAATTGTGTGACCAATGATAGCAAGATGAAACCTCCAGTTGTAACCATAAATTGCAGCCACTGAACTCTACACACTCTATGGTTGCAGCCTAGTTTGGTTTTACGCAGTGTGCGTAAAGGATTAATCACATAACATAGGCCTACGCGTTTTACGGCTGTTTAGTAAAATGGCGGAGCAAAGGGAAGGAAGCTCTGTTCAACTACACCAGGAGGACGTCGATAAAAATAGTAAGTAAACTCTGAACTGTCGACGTTTTACTCAAACTAAATTCGTTTTTCATTTTATTAAAAATATTATTTTTGTACAGTACAATTTCTTCTCATTGAAATTGCTCAGCATTTGACTTTTATAACCGCTGAAGTAATCGATGGCCTCATCACGGAGCTCCGCCACAGGACCTAGTTGTAAACAATACGAATTTCACGAGATTTTGTTTTGTTAAGCCTGACGGGTCACAAATAAGTACTGTCGTTGTAATTGTATATGGACTCGATTTGTTTTCTTTCGATACATTTTTTGTTGTTGTCTGCGTAGCCTACTGTTAATTAGAAGTATAGGTTATTGTGCCATGGTCTGAACACGGAGCTCCGCAGCAGGACCGTGATGGTTGCATATTCCATATTTCCGACGACCTACCTCCCTTAACGCATAACGTTAGTACATTATGCTACAGTTCTGGTTTTGTTTTAAAGCTGCGTTGCCCGGAAGATGAAAACAATTATGGGAAATGACGATATTTTCAAAGATTCATAACCAAGAAATCCCAATGGGAACTAAAAATAATAAAACACGAATTTGGTTTATTTCCTAGTTAAACCGTTAAACCACCAGCGTGTACTTAGCGGTGGGACGAAACCATGCCATTGTGCACCCGATTTATGCAGTTAATGACAATCCTCACTCTCCTTCACTCGTTCTAAATGAGTGAACCGATTTTTATTTATTTCGCATTTCTTAGAATTGAGTTTTCTCCGAATTTTATTAAAATATTTAAAAATGTCAGATACAGTGGATTAATTCAGTTAGTTTAGAATAATTATTTTGACTGGATTCTTATGATAAATACATTAACTCGCATTTCTTTATTTTCCTAAAGTTTTCAGCGTGTTGATGTACCGCGTGTTGAAATATTTTCGGCATACTAAAAGTGTTATTGAATTGCCACATATAATCGTATCAGGCAAGTACTGGTACCTGTGGGTGAAACTAAATTCATCCTGGGCCAGATGGACTGAGTGTTCCCTCCACACCAGACCTGGGCATTTTACGGCCCGCGGGCCGGATGCGGCCCTTTGGTTGACTCTGACCGGCCCGCGTAAGGTTCATAAGAAATTACAAAATAAACTTTTTTTTTTTTTTTTTTCGTATTTTCTTATTACCTCATACGTGGATTAAATGTGCATGGCTTTTATTTTGAAGTTATACACCCTGTGTTTTTTACGTAGTGCATAGGGACGTAAGGTACGTACGTGATGCGTGTTACCACAGAGCTGAAAAAACTGCTAAAAAAACTTTTAGGCTCTGTGCGTGTTACTGAATGGACGTTAGCTGTCTCGACGACTTTCACCCCCAAAATGTCAACTAAAAAAAGAAAGGTAGACGCTGATGCAGCAACCAGGGATGCAGCAACCAGGACCAGCTTTGTAATTTCCCACAAAATCGCTAAAAACAGTAAGCCATTCTCAGAGGGCGAGTTCGTAAAAGAGTGCTTGGTGGACTCTGCAGCCCTACTATGTCCTGAAAAAAAAGAAGCTTTTGAGCACGTCCCGCTGTCCAGGCGCACCGTGACAAGAAGGATCGAGGACATTGCGGTAAATTTGGAACTTCAGCTGCAACGTGATGTGGCAAATTTTGACTTTTTCTCTTTGGCTTTGGACGAGAGCTGTGATGTCCGTGACACAGCCCAGCTACTTGTATTTGTCCGTGGGATAACGGACTTCAAGATTACAGAGGAGCTGGCAGCAATGCGCTCAATGAAAGGGACAACGACGGGGAGCGATTTGTTCACGGAGGTAAATGCATGCATGGACACGCTGGGACTGAAATGGGACAGACTGACGGGTGTTACAACGGACGGTTGTCCAAATTTAACAGGGAAAAATGTCGGGCTGTTGAAACGTTTGCAAGATAAAGTGACTGAAAACAACGCAGATCAGAAAGTAGTATTTTTGCATTGTATTTTACATCAGCATGTGTTGTGCAAGTCAGTGCTTAAAATTGACAATGTGATTGATGTTGTAACTAAAATAGTTAACTTTATTAGGGCACGAGCATTGAATCACAGGCAATTTGTTGCACTTTTAGAGGAGCACGAGACAGAACATGTTGATATCAGCTATCACACAGCTGTGAGATGGCTCAGTCTGGGTAAAGTGCTAAAAAGAGTCTGGGATCTGAAAGCAGAAATCCGAGAGTTTTGTGAAAAGAAAGGCAGAGACATCCCAGAGCTCTCAGATGAGAAGTGGATGGCAGATTTTGCATTTGCTGTTGATGTGACCGCACTGATGACTGCACTGAACACCAAACTGCAAGGCAAGGGCCTTTTCATCCATGAAATGCACAACCTAGTGAAGGCTTTCATGACGAAGTTACAGTTTCTTTCGAGGCAACTGGAGAGCAACAATCTTACTCACATGCAAACCCTGAAAGAAGTCACACCATCAGATGATAACCTCCGCAGGTACTCATCCATGTTAGGAGCACTGCATGATGAGTTTTCAAGGCGATTTAAAGATTTCAGAACAATGGAGAGTGAAATGCACTTGATTTCCTCTCCATTTACCTGCAATGTGGATGATGTGCCTAGTGATGTCCAGCTGGAACTCATTGACCTGCAGTCTGATGCAGTACTCACAGAGCACTTTAAGTCACAACCACTGCTGCAATTCTACTCTTCTCTTAAGCAAGAGAAGTTTCCAAACATGAGGAGACATGCTCAGAAGATGTTTGTTCTCTTTGGATCTACCTACATATGTGAACAAACATTCTCAGTGATGAAGTTTAATAAGTCCAGATACAGATCCTTTCTCACTGATGATCATCTGTCAGCTGTGCTTCGCATCTCAACCTCAAACATTCACCCTGACTTTGATGCACTTGTTAAAGACCAACAGAGACTAGATTTCTCTCACTGAACAAGAAAAAACTGAAAAACGCAGAATGAGTGACAAGTGAAAATGTTTTAACTACAAATGTAGGCATCATTATTTTTCTAATATGATGTATCTTACTGAATTTGGCTGAAAATGGTCACTAATGTAATGAATCAAAAACTGTTCAAATGTTCACATTTTGTTAACCATTATTTTAGGAAATTTTATTGAGTAAATGTCATTTTTCCTAAGACAACCTCTCTTTTTCATTGCTCAATTTTAACTTATACTCTTACCAGTCTTACCAACTAATCAAAACAATTAATATTATGCAGACTTTTGTCCAGCCTTTTGGTCCGGCCCTCCATAATATTTTCTTGTTCTCATGTGGCCCCATGTAAAAAATAATTGCCCACCCCTGCTCCACACTGTTGATGCTTCCTCAAAAATAACAAACGCAATCTACAGAATCTGATGTAATTAGGCTTATTGTAAGCAACTCAAAGTAACATACAAGAAACAGAGGCTGATCCGCACGAAGCAGCTCTGAGCTCAACTCTAAATACACTCTTCCTTTATACTGTTTTCTAGCTCCACCTGTTGTGGAGCTTAAACCCAAACCCCTCCTAACTGGCTTATCCCACTCTTACAACTGCATAGATTTCCCAACAATATTTCCAAGCCCCCATCCCTTAATATAAAAAATAAATGGTTAAATGTTCTAATTCTTGCCAAACAGTTACGTATTCTGTCCTGATCTAACCCATCCTACATCTGCATGGCATTATGCCCTACACATAACATATACTGGTAATACAATTTACTACAGCAATTTAATAAGTGAGGACTACAGTAGACAGCGATGATAGATAATGACAGTGGTATGCAATGAGTGTAGATAATATATAATAAGTGATAATGATAAGCAATGACTGTGAACCTCTCAACCTTCCTTCCACATTTCTCCTTCCACATTTTCAAATTCTCTAACAAAGACGTCTTCATTAACAACCTTGACCATCTATCACTTCAGTACAGCGGGCTCCCTCCCTCCTGACAAAAACATGTTTTTTCCCAATTTGATATTCAGCTACATCTTCTTTCATGGTGACCAATGATAAGGTAAATAGTACCAGGCTGTACACTGGCCTTGAGGGCAGGTGCAGCTCCAGGCCCTAAGGCAACAATTAAACCATTATATCCTGCATTCTCCAAAGGCCCACCGCACAGGGTGTGAGGCCTACTGCACAAAGTGTAATGAATGAAAAGGCATTAAAAAACATATATCAATAATGTGAATAAGATAATGATTAAATCTGCATATTCCTCAACATACCGTATGATTTGTTTCCCCTCTGTGCGATAGTAAGTATACAGTATGATTTTTTCTCTCTCTCTGTTTGTGTGAAGGTGGAGACCCTCATGGAACACCACTCATCACACAAGAGGAGAAAATCAGACAGCTAGCTCATGTTGTGGGGACCCTCAGTAGTTCTGTTAAAGTGGAAGCTGGTCTGGGCAATGAGAAAACTGCATCTGCCTCTTCCACAGGTACATACAGAGACCAATTTCTAACTCTGCTTTCTGAAGTGTAGATATTTGTTTAAGAGTATGGGTACAGAAGGTTTAAGGTAAATATACCCAAATAAGTGTCACTGCTGCAACTTCTGCTTGTTGGTAGATGTATTTACGGACTGAGAGCAAATAGATCAAGACATAAAAAATAAAAAAAAACATTCTCGTGCTATTTCAGAGAGACACATATCCATTCAGACTAAGCTGGAGGACCTGGAGACGCTGGCTGACTTGAATGGGCGTGAGTTACTGTTCTTTTCTTGAATTATGCTCTGTGGGTCTTATATGCTGAGTCTACTTGCTGTACACAGGTGGATGTTCACTCTATGGGTTGTTTCTACAGCTGGGAAAAAGGCCTGCCCCCTCTGCCCAGAAGAGAAGTTTAAAGCCTGCTACAGTCACAAGCTACGACGACATCTACAGAACCTACACTGGAAGGTCTACGTGGATTTTGAAGGTATGCGTACAATATCCCTTTTTATCTTGTGGGTCTTGTAGGTATGTTCCTTCTGTACAGTACAGTAAGCCTGATTTTGTTCTCACTTAGGGCAGAAGATGTGTATCTGTCATCTTCCCTGTCGACAGCTGAAGGCCAGCCTCAGTGGAGACCAGGTGTGACCCTGTCAGTCAAACGTTAAACTGTCCACACTCTTCTTCATGGTCATCAGGCAGCAGACGTGGTTGGGCAGAACATGCAGCTTGTGTGAAATAGTTACTGCACGTGTATGCGAATGCGCGTGTGCATGTGTAATAAAGCAAGCTGTTTGTCCAGTCTCCAGGTCGATTGGTGGCTCATTACCACTGTGTGGTGTGCTCCGTCACCATTACTCGCAAGACGGACATGATTAGCCACCTGAAGCGCCATATAAACAAGGGCGAGACTGTGGCCAGCTACACTGGAGGATCTCACGTCCCCTTTGAGGATCCAGGTAAGACTGAAGTCACTGTTGGCATTCATTGTCTGGTCATATTAGATGGCCCTGCACAAGGACCACTGCAGTTTAGTATCTGCTGAAAAAATGCTTTGAAAATAATGACGAGTGGGCTTTGGATACTGGCTGTGGCAAGGTGGTCCATACATACATGCGTAGATCACATTATTGTGAGATGAAGAGCAATTACATACAGAAGGTAAATTAACAATGGAATGGCTATTGCCATTCTCTCTTACAATGGATATCTACATTTTTTCCTGTTCCCTCCTAATAGTTCATATTGGGCAGGCCTATGAAATAATGAAGGAACTGGGTACCAATGTGCAGCTCCTCCCCAACCACACCACTCCACAGAAGAGCGATACCTATTTCAATCGCAAGATGAAAACAAATCGGTGAGGGCATCACATTTGATTCCTTTGTCATATGATCCTCTGTAATTCACCCTTTATTGTTGTTTGTGAGTTGAATTGCTTATTTTTCCCCCTTCTGTTTTTTCCCCCAATATCTGAAGTGTTCTATTTTTAACCATAAAGTGAAAGTAGTTAAAGTTGGGCATCTGTGTGTTTGTTTGCAGACAGTTGGTTTTCTGCTGCCTGGCTGTTCTGGCTGAAGAACGGAATCCCCTGGAGTGTCTGGATGCTTTTGGAGCCACAGGTAACTTCAGCCGACATTGTTCTGCACTGCAGTGATGCAGGATTGACCACAGTGTTGGCAGGTTTCTGCTCAATTGCTATTTTTACTGTTCAGCCATTTTTGCTGCTCTTTTCAGAAGTTGAGTTCATAGCCAGGAAGCCTGGAAGCCTGTGGCACTACAGAATGTCAATATCAAAAACTGAGAAGCGATTATTTAAAGCCATAAAGAATGGACTTGCCTAATATATGAAAAGCATGGATATCTAACCCCATCACTGTCAGGAAATGTGTGTGTGTGTCTGTGCTTGTGTGCATACATTTGCGTGTGTGTGTGTGTGTCTGTATTTGCTTTAATACTAAATAAGAAGAAACTGTGTGTGTTCTTGTCCATCTGTATGCAGGGATCATGGGCCTACAGTGGGCCAAACACCTGCGGAATGCTGTCAAGGTGACCATCAATGACATCAACGAGGCCTGCGTCAAAATGATCCGTGAGAACTGCCTCCTCAATCGCATCCGGGTTGAGGGCGGGCGGGTGCCCCGCAACACCGACGCGGAGGAGGACGTGGAAGGGGTGCCCATTTCCACAGTGGAGGTCGTCAAGATGGATGCCAATGTCATCATGCACCTACGACCATTTGACTACATGTGAGCATGAAGCGATCTCACTGTGTTAAATGTGTGAAACCCAGCTCAAAATCCAAGAATGTTTTGAAAAGATGTATTGATTGCCCCCACCTCCTTGTAAAATATGAAAATGTTAATAAAGTTAAAAAAAGAAAAGATGGCTTGACCAGGCTATACAAGAGCATTCAGGATCAGTGGAGGAGAGTTGTAACATACCCAATACATGAACGCAGTTCTGTTTGAACAGCATTTGTATGTATTTTGCGATGTTGTCAGACACCTGGACCCCTTCGGCACGTCGGTGAACTACCTGGACGCGGCTTTCAGGAACGTGCGGAATCTGGGCATCGTGTCGGTGACGTCCACGGACACGGGCTCGCTCTACTCCAAGGCCCTGAACGTCACCCTGCGGCACTACAGCTGTCAGATCGTCAGGACCGAGTACTACAGAGAGCTGGCGGCTCGCATGGTGGTGGCGACGATAGCGAGGTGCGGCGGGCCACACTGTTTTCCCCACCCCGTTATTCACCCAGTGTGTGCATTTATAGATCTGTGTGTTCCTGGATCTATTTAACCCGCCTGTTAAGTGTCAAAATCCTATTGATATGTGCTGCTTAATTGAGTCGTGTCCGTCTGTGTGTGGGCACATTTGCGTGCAAGTGAATGTATGAGAGAATGTCGGCATATGTGTATTGTGTACATGTGCATATGCATCTTGGTAACTGAGAGTATGTGAGAATTTGTTCTTTGCGTGTGTGTGCATTTGTGTGTATCTGTGAGTGAGATTGTGTGTGTGTGTGACAGAGTATGTGTATGCATCTGTGAAAGTGTTTGTGTATGTGACTGAGTGTGTGTGTGTGTGTGTTGGTGGGTGTGTGTGCGTCTGTGAGTGAAAGAGTTTGTATGTGACTGAGTGTGTGTTTGTGTATGTGACTGACTGAGTGTGTGTGTGTGTTGGGGGGTGTGTGCGTCTGTGAGTGAAAGAGTTTGTATGTGACTGAGTGTGTGTTTGTGTATGTGACTGAGTGTGTGTGTGTGAGTGAGTGAGTTTGTGTATGTGACAGAGTGTGTGTGTGTGTTTGTGCGTGCGTGCATGCGTGCGAGTGAGAGAGAGTTTGTGTATGTGACTGAGTGTGTGTGTGTGTGTGTGTGTGTGTGTGTGTGTGTGTGTGTGTGTGTGAGTGAGAGAGAGTTTGTGTATGTGACTGAGTGTGTGTGTGTGTTTGGGTGAGTGAGTTTGTGTGTATGTGCATGCGTGCGTATGTATGTGTGTGTGGGTGAGTGAGAGAGAGAGAGAGTTTGTGTACGTGACAGTGTGTGTGTTGGATTGGCAGGGCAGCAGCTCGCTGTAACAAAGGCATTGAGGTACTGCTGGCTGTGGCATTGGAGCACTTTGTTCTGGTGGTGGTGCGGGTACTGAGGGGCCCCACGCAGGCAGACGAGGCCGCCAAGAAGATCCGCCAGCTCATTCACTGCCAGTGGTGTGAGGAACGGGTCTTTCTGAAGGCAGGGAGCATGGTGGAGGGTAAGGCTGGTCTCTGGCTTCCACTCAGATTCATTTATGCATCTTATAATAATAGGTTTTATTTATATAGCACCTTTCACATAAAATGTAGCTTAAAGTGCTCTACATTCAGCACTAAAATCAAAACAGTCTCTTTAACTTTAACTTTAACTCTTTAGTCTTACTGCTGTATTTAAGTATTATATTTTGATTAATGATGAGATAAGGATGATAATTTGATCTTTGTAAGCAACTAAGCATCTTTATGCTTTAGGTTGGTTCTGTGAACTTATACATTTTCACCTCATTCCTCTCTGCAGAGAGCCTGTACAGACAGCTGCCCTGCAACTGCCACGGAAGCATGCCGGGAAAGACGGCCGTGGAGCTGGGTCCCCTCTGGTAGGCTTCCGCCCGTCCTCGCTCCGCACGGCCCCGCCGCGCGCGCTCTCAGGGCCGAGGAGAGCGCCACCTGCCCGCGGCCTCACCGTCTCCGTTTCTCCGTCCAGGGCGGGGCCTCTGTTCAACACCGGCTTCCTCAGGAGGATGCTGTTCGCGGCGGTGCACCACAGCATGGACGACATTCAGCCCCTGGTGAAGCTGCTGATCTGCGAGTCCGAGTGCACCACCCTCAAGCCCCTCTCCACCCACGGCCACGTTCTCCTCTCCAACCAAGGTGCGCCGCTCGGGCCTACTGACCCACAAGGCTCCTTTTTTACACTGATTACATCCACCCGTTTGACCGTGTGTTTTTTCATGTGTCGCCCACAGTGGAATGCGGCGTGGTCATTAAGACTTCACAGAAAGCAGAGGAGGCTTCGTCGGCCGACCAATCGGGTATCGGCTTTTCTGTTTCGTACGAGTTGGAAGGGAAACAAAATGGGAGTGATGTGATTTGGACCGGGTTAAGATTTGTTGGGAAGTTGCGCATTGGGCGTGTTGATTGAAGAGCGTGTGTGTTTCAGGGAAGAGGAAGATGACTGAAGAGTCTGGGAACGTGGTGAAAAAGGCTAAACCTGAGGCGTCGCTGGAACACCCTCCCTTCTACTACAGCATCCATCGCCACAGCATCCGCGGCATGAACATGCCCAAGTGAGTCACAACAGGGAGTGTCCGGCTGAGTCTGAGAATCAGGCATTACTGGAGCCAGGAAAGCATTACTGCATCTCTGGCTTTCAGCTGAGAGAATGATTCCAGACTCTTTATCAAGCTTAACCCTTTAAAGGAGCCAGATCACAAATATGCGATTAGAATATTCTTAACTGAACATTCTAATGCTGATGTAACCATGACTACACAATGAGGTTTCAGAATCGAACATTGACTTCATATCATTCCAAAAAGTCTACTCTTCAAAGGGTTAACAAGAAGTGCTCATTTCTGTACACCTCTGCTCCTTCAGGTTGAACAAATTCCTCCAGTACCTGTCAGAGGCCGGTTTCAGAGTGAGCCGGACCCACTTTGACCCGACGGGGGTGCGCACGGACGCCACCCTGGACCAGTTCAAGGCGGTCCTCACCAAGTACAGCGTGCCGACCTACACCACGTCCCAGACCGGGGGCCTCGGGCTGAGCGCTGAGGAGGGGGGCAGGAAGGTGGAGTGACTCACTGGAGCTAAAGACTGGCACCTGCCGTCACCACGTTCTGACTGCACTGACTTCTTATCTTTACTGCTGACAACGGCGTTTGTGTTTTTACTTTTTAACGCGTATGGCTTACTGCACATGAACGTACATTTAGAAAATTACACTATATGCGTTTCATTATAATGGCTATGCCTCACTGCCCACACGCACAAACACACACACACACACACACGACTACTAGCATCATAGCATAATAACCCTTCTAATATGCACTGATTTGGTGCAATCCTGTCCATTATGGGTTGTTGGTGTGGTCACCTGCAGTACTCCAGCAGTAAGTGGAAATGAGGATAGGCTCATTGCACTAAGGAGTCTCTCAGCATTCTGCAATATTCACGCACATTAATACCCTTTACAAATCATTTAGCACATTTGTAAATGGTACTGAATTTCAATTGCAGTAGAACCTCAGTCAGTGTTTCAGACTAGCTGGTCAAATGGGTAGGAAATTTAAAGTAGCATGTGAAATTGTCTTATCAGGATCCATACCATAATTGATATAAAAAGGCCAGCATCAAACAGAAAAGAATGTAAAAATATAAAAATATGAGAGAGGTGAAAATTGCAAACGCATACAATTTTGGAAGGTCAAACATTTGACAAAAAGAAGGGTCAGAACAAAACGTGGTCAAAGACAAAGTCATTAGGAGATACTACTGTACATCATTGGGAAACAAATGATGTCAGAAAATGAGGAAAAAATAAGGCTGCAGTAATGTAGTTATGCATTAGTGTAATTTCCAAAGTTCTGAATAACTTCCATTCCAAATGTGTTTATCTGAGGTTCTATGCTATGTGGTACATACATTGCAGAAGCAAAGTTGCACAGACTGCATGGGTCTGCAGTTGGGGGGTTACTGACTAGCTTTGGCCCAGTCATTGTTTTATTTACTGTGAAGGCTTGCAATACTATAGCCAGAGCACATTGCAAGACAATATTCTTAAAATGTGATTTAAATTTTTGTTCTCTTGAACACTGCTTGGCATATTATATTTCTTTTAAGAAAAAAATGTTGTGCGTACAGTAAATCATTTACTGTGTGGTTTTGTGAATAAACTCCATACGTGCAGTGTTTGATGGACTCGTTATGCTGTACTTTGTCTCAGTAGCAAGTGTGTTTTAATTTCAATTATTGCCTAACCTAGTTAAGGGTCCGGTGACATAATAAACCCGGTCCAGCTTATTCATACGTATTCCCACTTTCACTTTTGCAGTGTGGTCTGTAGAAAAGCTTCAACTTCCAATATCCATGGCCAAACAGTTCAGGATTCAGCATGGCAGGAAAAAAAGCAATCGTGAAAATGCAGGAACAGAGAGCATCTCTACCCACGTGGAAAAAAATAGTATGCTGTAATATACCCAAAGTATATAATTTTATACTTAAGAATACTTGAAGTGTAATTAAAAAGTTTATATAAAGTATGCTTAGTATACTATTTCACATGGACTGTGAGTTACGACAGGATAAAAGAATAACAAAAGGATGATTGGGGAACTGTGAGCCAAGCAAAATAACAAATACAGGAGCTTTTTTTTCTTGCGTTTATACATTTTTCCCCAAACAACATGAATAACCGTAAACCAATATTAATGAAATTACACATTCAACTTAAAGCAGAACCAGCTACAGATAGATACCCCCCCCCCCCCCCCCCCCCCCCCACTAATAATTTAGGTATATTTTGTTTAAATTACGGGTTAATGGTTTCATTTACAGTGCTCAGGACAAAACGAGCCTCATTTCTTAAAAGGTCAAATATTCACATTCAGCATCTGTGGTGCAGCACACTATAATTACATCCCAGTCCTGTTTTGTACAAACTGTCATGTTGCACAGGCAGATGATTAATGGAGGAGGAAAAGAGCCTGCTGTAACAGCATCAGGGCCCACACAGCTCTGTCCTTAAAAATCCGCATCAGCCGTTTGTGAGGTGCATCTTTTTGTATTAAGTGCTTTTGTCTGATTGTTGGCTAAAAATGAAAGCCAGATACATGCTCAGAGACACTCTGGCTCATTAGATGAACTACTGGGTGAAACTTGCTTGCCTAAATACAGTTTTCTTTTAAATGCAAAAGTTAAACTTTAAACAGAAAAGCAGTCGGCCCTCTCTAACAGGTCAACTAATGTCTTACGGATGATTGACAGGGACTTGGAGGCTAATGTGCAAGGCTCACATTACACTAAAACAGGCATGGATTTAATCAATTCATTGCCAAATAAAAAGTGCTTGATCTGAACATTAAACAGAATGGAATTTTTGTGATTCATACAAATAATAAATGATACACGATACCCCACACACACGCACGCGTGCACATACACTTTATCCCGTACAAAAGACGAAAAAGAAGCCACAGTTACTCAAAACAGGAGGTCCTGCGACTAATGACTCGCAACAGGAAAGGGATGAGAGGAGGAATGGTGGCAGTTTTTTGGCCTGTCCCATGGCAGGTCTATTTGTGTTCCTTGGTGGGGGCGAAGTACAGTTCCATGGGCTTGTTGACCTTCCAGTATTTCTCACTGACCAATTCCAAAGAGAAGGACCCATTCAGGACCTGGGACAGTGAGGACAGAGAGACGTCACATAACCCACATTTGTATCCTCCCGGCTTGATCGCTGTAATGTTTTATTGTCCAGTTGTACAATTCACCCCTGAAACATCCCCAACTTGTACAGAATGCAGCTGCTAGAGTTCTTACTAAGAAATGGGAACATCAGTCCAGTGCTCAAATCTCTGCACTGGCTGCATTCAAATTTAGAATTTACTAGATTCAGCTGTTAACGTATAAAGCTCCAGACTATCTTAGTGAGTTACTTATTCCTTACTCTCCTTTGAGATAACCAGCATTTTAAGAATGAAGTAATGTGGAAATGCCATGTATATATGAAATTACAATGGGTGTAGAGCCTTCTCTTACAGAGCTTGTGTCTGATGGAACAATCTACCTATGCACTCTGTCTTTAAATGTCACCTTAAAACTTACCTCTTTAGCCAATCCTAAAGTTGGCCATTCATATAGTTCTACTGTATATCCTGTCAAATGATCAAGTTTAATCATGGAGTTTATGAAGATAGGTGCAGTTGCCTAGACTGCTGAGTGGGCTGGGGCATACTTGCAGTGCTGCCATTCAAGCTGTCAGGACCACATGCTCACTTATTAAATCTAAGGAGCACTTGTTAATGGGCTGTTTGCACACATCCAAGGTGTCAAGCTAGCCATTATAGAGCTGACACACTTGGTAGATTAGCCTGTGTTTCTCCTGCCCATCCCTCACCCTGAATTCATGGACCACTCCAGCCTGTTTCCTTGCTCTGGTCATGGACCACTCCAGCCTGTTTCCTTGCTCTGGTCATGGACCGTTGCAGCCTGTTTCCTTGCTCTGGTCATGGCCTGCTACAGCCCTGTTCCTACCCTGGTTCATGTCCACGTCTTGACACAGCCTGAAGCTCCAGATGTATCACTCAGGCCCTCTAATCTGCACTATACTGAACAATACAATTTGGACTTGTTAGTTTATTAGCTCAACTGTGACCTGCTCAGCCCATTTTATTTGCTGTGATTGATCCCTTATTACATTTATGTTACATCCATTCTACCACCTCCATTCTACCACTGCTTTACACCAGGCCATCTAGTGTAGGACAGGCTCCTCTTTTGAGCTGAGCTACCAGGAGACAGACCAACGATATGACCTAGTTATGGCACAGTCTGGACAGGTAGGCTTTTGGTTCAGCCCTGGAATATTGTGGTTCTGACGGCTGCAGATAACTCTCTCCGCCACTGGGGGGCAGTAATTTATAAGGACAGTTGACATGCATGGCCTCTGTGAGGAGGAAGACCCAAACACTCAGAAGTCACCCAGCAGAGAGGTATTCCAGGTGCAACAATCCAAATCATGCTTGTAGAAATACAATCAATTGTTAAGTGCTACGGGAATAATTGGGAATAACAGTTTCATTAAATTTCAATAGCACAGACATGAATAAGCCATAGTTCAGACAGCAAAAAAACTAGCTGTGCATTATAAACATTAAATGGGGTTAAACATGCAGTTGCATACTTATCATACTTATCATTTTTCAGGGGTACTTTTTTTGGTCTCGGTTTCTATCTGACTCACAGACATGCATAACCAGTCCTCCAGATGTACGCAAGATCAGCCGCAACATTAAAACCACCTACCTAATATTGTGTAGGTCCCCCTCGTGCTACCAAAACAGCTCTGACCCGTCAAGAGATGGACTCCACCTCTGAAGGTGTCCTCTGGTATATTTGGATTTCTGTATATATTTGTAT
Source organism: Anguilla anguilla (assembly GCF_013347855.1). Taxonomy (NCBI): domain Eukaryota; kingdom Metazoa; phylum Chordata; class Actinopteri; order Anguilliformes; family Anguillidae; genus Anguilla; species Anguilla anguilla. The sequence continues at coordinate 29,706,744 of NC_049204.1, read as the reverse complement.
CTACTGTAAATTTGTATCTGATATTTTGTATCTACTGTAAATTTGCATCTGATTGTGTTAATTTGTTGACTTTGATGCTGCAACAGTGCAAATTCCCCCCAGGGATCAATAAAGTACACTACTACTAATTACATTATTGGTTTTTATTACATAAAAAATTTGAAATGGATTACATTATTGGCAGTTATTACACTATTGGTAGTTTATTACATTATTAGTTGCTACAGGGCTATAAAAAGCTAAGATATTGTTAGAGGGTGAATTATTTCCACATGATTCAAAAAACTCTTGACGGGTCAGAGCTGTTTTGGCGGCACGAGGGGGACCTACACAATATTAGGCAGGTGGTTTTAATGTTGTGGCTGATCGGTGTGTATGGTCTGGCAACACCAAAAAATGGATCCCTCCCTCTAGATCCCTCCCTTTTGAGCTCATCTTCCACCATTGCCAAAATGAGTTGTTTTTGAGCTTCAGAACTACAGGTGAAGGGCTGTTACAAACTGTCAACACTGCTGCACAAGTACCCTGTATGCCAGCGGAGCCTGATGCACCTACCGTGAACTGACTGTTGGCAGTGGGGATGTAGATGGTGTATTGCTTCTCACTGGCTGCCTCCACATTAATGGGGCTGGCATCTCCATTCTTACGAAGCTCCTCGAGGGCTAACCTCACAGCCAGGTACTTGGACAGGTGGTCGACTGTGGCATTTCCAGAAGTTTTGATGTACCTGGGGACAAATCCAATATCACACTCAATTAATAACAGGTATTACTCTACACCCAATGCCTAAGGCACTGTGATTGGTAAAGTTACTCCAGCTTACAAATGATTATATTCTATTATAATTATATATTGTATTTTATTTGTGAACATTATCTGTTAACACAAATATTTACTAATATATAAAGTGCACTAATATATATTTGCACTTGAGACCACTGCATGTTTGCCTGGCAGTGTTTCCAGTACCATCTACAGGAGCACCACAGGCACAGTTCAAGCACTGTTTCTATTCACACTTTATACAGCTTATTTTAAATATAATACCCCTGCAGGTCATCTTCAGAAATTTTCTGATGTCTCTTTAACGGTGGACAATGATCATGGGGCGTACAGAAAGAAAACTGAGGAGTTTGTTAAAAGGAGCCAAGAAAACTGGCTCCAACTTAATGTAAACAAGAGCAAGGAACATGGTGTTTAGGATGGTGGATAGGAAAAGCCACCCTGTGCCCCCATTTTCATAGTGCCATCATACAAGTTTCTGGGGGTCCATATTGATCATAAGTTGGACTGGTTGCATTGTCGGATATCTGTTTTTTTTTTTCTATCCCCTTCAAGAAACAGACAATGTAATTTGATTGGGCCAACTTTCTCTGTGTGATCATTTGAATGTATCCACTTTATCTCTGTCTCCCTTCCCCTCCTCAAACATCAAAAGGAAACATCTTTTGGCAGTTCGGGTCACCCGAAGGTCTTCTGTATACAAACATGGGGTGTCTGGAGTTTTCACTCCTTTGAAAGTTTATTGCTTTATTACTTGAAGACACAGGACTCATAGACCCAGGTGGCTAAGAATCCCATTAAAAAGGACATTCATGTTTGGTCTCATCATAAAGAATGTAAACAAATTCATCTTTTCATAATAATCTCATAGTGCTTAGTACTGCTTCCAAAAACATAAGGCCACTTAAATATGTAAATCTGCCAGCCTTGTGATAAGACCCCATCAGACCCTCCCACACCACACCCATCTAACCAGCTATTCTCCCCCTCTCTCTCAACCACTCCGTTCGTCTCCCTCTCATGCAACAGCATAAAATGTGGACCTTTCTTTACTTTGAGGCTAGAGTTTTAGGGTGCTTAACAGTTAACATCTGTTGTGTTGGATTGTTCAGGGGTTGATGTCTCCTGTTGCCATCTAAGGAATCTGAACTTTACATCTGGGTCTGGTGTTTGGTGTGTGCAGGGTCTGAAGTTTTTGCCTCACTGCACATCTGGCATTTTAACATTGTCATCCCTGACTTTTTGGAATATTTGGCTGTCTTTTGGTTTCTTGGGTTTTGAGAGAAACAAGCTGTAGTTCGGTAATTTCCTTCATCCATTTCCTTTGTAACTGTTAACTGTCCATGTCTGTAACATTTATTATTTGTTAAGATGGTTTGAACCTTCGTCTTTAGATTAGATGTTTTTTTTTGGTAACTTAATAAATTCCTCAATTTTAATGTGGGTTGTACATTTTGATAAAGGATAATCCAACAGGTTGCTCTGCCTATCAACAAATCTGATCAACAAATTGATCATCCCCTCTCCCTTCCTCAGTCCGCAATCGGTTGCCCCCGGTTACTTCTCGTTTAGGGCCACACTGAAATCGTAGAGCCGGCTGTGCCTACACAGAATTCTCTCTGGAGCTCAGCTGCAAGCTGAAGCGAGCGCGGCTCTCGTTCCTGACGCTAACCCAGTAACTGACCGGTCACGACCGCGGCCTCAGAGGGGCGGGCCCACCGTGTCAGCGCCGCGTCGTCTCTCTCCATCAGCGTGGGGTGGGGCCGGAACACCAGCTCGATCTCGCTGGCCCCGTCCAGGGCCGGGTCCGCCGCGCCGTTCTCCGCCGTGTTGTCCATGTCCAGGCCCGAGTCGTCCGACGTCTTGGTGCGCTTGATGCTGGGCCCCGCCTCCTGGTTGCTGTGCACCGAGGTGTTGCTGCAGTGGGAGCTGTCGCCGTTGTCCTCCGCCCCGCTCCCGTTCTCCATCTGGTGCTTCTTGCCCCTCTGTCTGTGGGGACAGTGAGATGCAAGAGACGGGGGGGGACATTTTTAACCCCATTTTTCTGCTTCAAATGTAGAAATATACACATGGTCACCAGAACTACATTATACTATAACTTTTAACTGCAATATGTAGCCAGGCATAACTATATTCATATATACCACAAAAAGAGTACATTATAATAGAAACCTCTTGACATCATTGAAAGAAAATGTCATGCAGTTACATATCCAGAAATAATCTGAACATATGGTTAATGACTATATCCATCATTCATCCAAAAGTGATTTTCAATAAAAAAGCATGTTTCCACTTCCTTGATCATTTCCTTGGTGTACAAAGCTTGTCTTTTATATCACATTGTCTTTCATTCACATTCTCTACAATACATCCAGTACAGTTAACAGTTCAACTCCCGACGAAAGGCCTTCAGCTTGTGTCACCTACATGCTGTCAGACTGATTTATTGACACACAAATATATAAACACTGCAGATATTTCCTGTTTACCACAAAACACACACAGTGAAAAAAACATGACTGCACACAACAGGTTCTCACCGGTATATGGCCTGGATCTTTAGGCCCTCCTCGATGCTGTCGCTGAGGGCTTGCTGGTTGTTGTGTTTGCTGATGCGGGCCAAAACCCGCTCCTGGTGGGCCTCATATTCATCTCTGCTGGGGTAGATCTTACTGATCAGCGCGTCAAAGTTGGGGTCTGGCCTTAGGGAGCGCTTCGACACCAGCTTCTTCCTACACGTTGGACACTCTTTGTTCCTGAAGGGGAAAGTAAATCATAAGTTCAGACTGCCGGGCAGGACACGGTTGAGTGAACAGTTCAAACACTGAGAGAACACTTCAACCCACAACCTAGAGTTGCACAAATGAGACGGACGCAGAGCAGCCTTATCTAGACACCACGTCATGTGAAAATACACACCATAAATATAAATAAACTTTAATTAAATCGTTTTGCTGGAGGAAAACAAATCCGGCCCATGAAACACAGCTGAATAGAACATGGCTGCTGCTTTAGGTTATCCTGAAATAGACAATGCAATGAAGAATTATTTTCTGGGCCACCATTGAACTGTGCCTTTACGCACTGAAAAAGGCCTGGTAGGTCTTGTCAGTACTTTTACATCTCATATCTCACATGCACCCCCCCTCCACACATACACACACACACACGCACGCACACACACACATAAGCACACACACGCACACACATACACACACACACGCACCCGGATCTCAGCGCTGTTATGATGCAGTCAGCGCAGAAGCGGTGCAGACATTCTTTAGTGGTCATCGTGTTCTTCAGCATGTCCAGGCAAATGGGGCACATGAGCTCACTGTGCAGGCTGCGGGGAGACACCGCAATCTCCAGCCCGTCCGTTATGGCCTCCTGCAAGGCACAGCACAGGAAGTTACCCCTCAGCAGTGACAAACTGCACCACTGCTACGGCAGCCCCAGCCTGACTGAAAATAACATGCTAATTACCGTACGCACATCTTAGTAAGGCAGGAAATCCTCTGAATGCAACGTTACAATATGCCACTCAGTCAAATAATTGCACAAGCAATCACAATAATACAGAGCATAGCAACATCAAAGGCAGGCACATCAAAAGCTTCTCAACAAAACAGGGTTTCTACACAAGCTTTTTGTGTAGTTGTGTAGTTTCCTGTATTAGCAAACTAAATGCATCAATAATACCAGCGCAACAGATGACCATTGAAATAAGGAACAATTAACGACAAATTATAGTTGCAGTTGAGCTATATAGTTTGAGCTGTCGTGTTATTGTTTGGGGAACTTTTGGGAGAGCTTTCTCCAGACCCCTTTCCAGATGGGGGTGCTGCCATACCTTCAGCAGCCCCGTTCCCACATTAATGGGTTAGGCTCATTGCCCTTGGCTCTGTCACCAAAATTCTTCATTTTTCACAAATAGTTTAGTCTCAGTGACCAGGTGGCCACACTTTCACTGCAGGACCCCAAAGATTTCACCTGTTGGTCTATAATTGAATCAATTGAAAATGTAACCTCTTTCTAAAGAAATATTTTGTCATTCAGCACATTACAGAAAATTAAACAATTATCTGACTGATAAAAATGATAAATTGAACATTTATTCTTCATGACATGCATACCTAGTTGTACCATGTTTTATAATAATAATAAACCTTTATTTGACTAGGAAGTCACATTGAGATTAAAACCTCTTTTACAAGTAAGACCCAGCCAAGACAGGGCCAAAGCAGTATAAAACAGCATACAAAACAACAACAATGACAACAGTAGCACACAGAATAAAACAACCAACGTGATAAGTACACAGCGGACTCACAGAACTGAATTTTAAAACCTCTGCTCAATAGATTCATAACTACACTCTTTGGGTAGTGTATGATCCACGGTAAGAATGCAGAAGATAAACTCAACGGGATAAAAAAAAAAAAAGCATACAGATGATGCCTGGTCTCTTACCTGCGGGGTGCGCTGCAGTTCGTATAGGCTGAGTTCCCAAGTCTTACTGAGGGGCAGCACCCCGTTGGTCTGGACTATCTGGGTCATCGTTCCGGCTGGAGACACGCGAATGAGAGAGATGCATTAATTTAAGTAGTGACGATGAAATGTTTTGCCTCCAGATTTTTCCCTATGGACACCACAATAATCTTACCTGCTAAATCACGTCCTCGTGACGCATTTTTGAAATCAAAATATGTGCATCTTTCTGACGTTTGCGCAAAGATAATTCCCCATGGATGAACATTTGGATGATATTATGTATTTACAGACAATTTCTTCATTGAAATTAAAGGAAAGTGTTCATTACTACAGAAACATTAGGCATGCAGATGCAGATCAAAATATGTGCATCTTTCTGACGTTTGCCCAAAGATAATTCCCCATGGGGGAACATTTGGATGATATTATGTATTTACAGTCAATTTCTTCATTGAAATTAAAGGAAAGTGTTCATTACTACAGAAACATTAGGCATGCAGATGCCCCAACAACTAAACAAGTCTCACGCCGTCTTAACAATAATTCATTTAAAAAAGCATTATTGTTAATACAAATAAGCACATATGTTCCATAACTAAAGTATGCGGCTTATAAAGACATTTTTTTCAAATAACCTTCATAACACACGGAATGGTATCTACTGTACCTTACAGTTTTCATCTGACTTCACTCACAGTAATCGTCTTTTGTGTGGTAGATTTCAACTGTGCACATGCATAGCGCGTCAACAAACAATGCTCTTCCTCTTTCATTTGACAGTTCTGCATATAGTGATTGTTCCTTGTTTATTAGTAAACATAGTAAATCGTCAAAAGGCAGTCAGTTTGGTGTCTTTTATTTGACAAAAATAAGAACACAGCCAACGAGCCATGAAGGTATCCTATAGGTTCGATGCTACGTTGTTTCGATGAACCCTTGCCCTCGTATAAACTACGATGGTTTTCGGTCTTTTTCAAGCTTTGCAGGTTATCTCTATTTTTAAATGCATAATAGATAGTACATAATGTTGAATCAACGTTGTTTACTTACATTTCGTGTGTAGCCTACTGGATACACTGTAGCATATCTCCCTGCGTGTTCGTGCAAGACTCAATATGGCGAATCACGAGTCCGCAATGGACTTTGGGAAACGTAGGGAAATAAATATTCATATCACAGTTCTCTTATATGCCAATACAATATCTGACGCCGAAACGTGACCTTTTGAAATTACACGTTTTAATACGTCCTAATCGGCACATAGGTACAAAAATCTTCATAGAACGTACGTAGCCTAAAATTATCTGTCTGAAACTGTAGTCTACTTGAAATTAAAACAATTTGTGTTCAATGTTTGAAAACCAAAAGGTTTAAAATCACAAAAAGGTTTTTTATGTGATTAGACCTAATCATGCTCAAGTATTGCAATAGGCTAACACAAACATGCCTACTAATTAATACGCCTTTAACAAAGCAGCAGGCCTCCCCAAAACAGTACAAATTGTAAAAGCCCATCTTCAAATAAACGGTTAAATTTTATGATCGAAATAAAGACAACATAAAAAAACATTAGTTTTGAAAGGTCGCGAGAAGGCTGCATGGTGGAAATGACAGCAGACAGCAGCCACATAAAATGAAGCTATATTCGTGTGCTGGCGGAAGAAAACTGAAGATATGCCAACGAGATAGGAGTTGAGTTAATGCAGTTGCGTTCGTTCCCCCGCCCGCCAGTGTCGTATAAGTGACAGCCACAGACGGAAAAGGTGCAACAGTAGGCTACAGCAGTGAATCCAATGCAATAGAAGAATAACACCTGAAGTGCGAATACCACAGAGGGAACCCTGTTCCGAACAAGTTTTGCAGTATGGGAATATCTTCCTCCAGCCTTCTGGATGAGAGCAAATCCAACTTTGTGAGAGGTAAATTATCAAGGTATCAAACGTGTTATTGTTGCCTACCTTGAAAACGTGAGCAAACTAGCTTAAGATGGGCTACTGCGCACGTATCGCATAGGCTATAGGTATAGTCTAATGTATTACATTAGTAGGTATTTAATGTGTTTTCCCGACATGCAAGATTATATTTGATAAATAATTTCCGTCAGTTAGTGCACTCATCACAGTTTGTCTATATTTTAACTTTTTCCAGTCACTACGAAAAATGGTATCTTCTTAAATTCGCACCCTAGGGCTTCACCAAAAATACTTTTTCAGTCGAAAAGTCTGAGTTGAGCAGGCTATTGATATAGTTACCTATCCATAATATATTTTTATATAGGCTAGTGGTGATCTTATTTAACGCTATTTGAGAGTTCATAACATTTCATGTTTGTGAAATTTTGGAATTATTTGTTAAAATCGATAGAAGCTTGAAGTATTTCCAATGTAGGCTACTTCAGGCGCACCTGGCTACCTAGATCAATGCAAGATATTGACATGACACTTTTAAGAGTTGTGATTTATCTATTTTCCTTTCCAATAATGACTTGTTTAGTCTATTTAAATTGCGGTGTACACACCGTAACATCGGATGGAACGTGAAATTTGACCTCGTCGCAAATGTGTGACATATTAGCCTAATACGAAAAACGTTTTGTTTAATTTATATTTCTACATGGCATATATATAATCCGATTGGAAAGAAGCACCGATTCCAGTGTTGACTGTACTGCGTACGTTTTATTGGTTAAAAATCAACCTGACTATAGATTCAGTGTTCCAGATCTTATAGTGTGCTGTGGCTTCAGGGCTCCAGATCTTATCCTGTCCTGTGAATAGCCTAATGATGACTGTATGCAATTGACGGTGACTGAAATGGAGCAAGGTCTTAACGTTTTCCAACGTGTTTTTCATTGTTTCAGTTCACATATATAACTATTTCAAGTTCTCTTCTGGGGTATGAGCTCAAAGTGGCAAACAGCCAATCCTAATTCCTTTCAAAATGTATGATTATCCCATTCCAGCTGTAAAACTTGGACCCTATGTTTGGAATAGACCAATTTGATGTTTGAAGCGTTGAACTGTACTGTGTAATTTTTATATGTAAAATAAATCGATTTGAATGCCCTATTAATCTAACCACACAAAATTATAAATGATTAGTGTCCCTGTATTGCATGGGCTGTCTGTATTTATGTAATAATTCGTTTTTTTTTTTAAATGCTGCAGGCAGGCCTTATGTTGTCCAGCAAAAAATGTGGGGAGAACCAAAAGCTGACAATTTAGATATGCAATAATTTCATAATCAATCATTTCATAAACATGGAATACTGATAATGTAATTGAATAAATGATAAAGCATCACTGATTAAACATAAGTGCAGATTAGGTATATTGCCGGCTGCAGATGCAGCATTAAAATGTATTTGCTGATAATTGCAGGAGAGACTTAGTTTTCAAAGATCAGGTATCCAGCTTAGTTCTGGAGAAATCTAATACTGAGTTATCCACCAGGATGTTCTGTCTGTGCAGGCCTGACATGCATATGAGGAAATGAAACTAATACATATTGGGGTCCTTGTTCAGCAATGGGGAGTCCTCTTCATTCATTGTTTTCTTGCAAGATCAACATTCTTCATGCAGAGGAATGGCACAGAGTGTCAGTATCAGTGATGGGATCAGGACACTCCAGTCTGTCTACATCATTACATAGACATTGCGCTAGAGATTAAGAGTACCATAGCTTGTTTTTCCCCACCTGAAGAGTGACTGCTCTGAAGCATGACTTACCGTGTGTGTGTTACTGTGCATTTTAATGCGTGTCTGATTATGTGTGTGTGTGTGTGTGTGTTTGTGCATTTGAATGTGTGCCTGAGTCTGTGTGTGTCTGTGTGTGAGAAAGAAAGTAAACATGTCTCATGTTTTCAGGGCAAACTTCAGTTTATGAGTTAGTTCAAGAGAGTATATACATGTTTGCTTTAGATTGTGAAACTAGTCTATGCTAGCTGCATTGAAGTGACATAAGTAAAATTGGAACTGATGAGTTGAACTGGCTTCTCTTTGGTCCTTTTGTATCAACTAAAAAACTCATTAACTTTTCTAGGAGCTGATACATTGTGCACAGGTGTGTATAAATAACCCCAAAAACTGTTCTGAGGAACCAGTGACTAGATTGAAATACGCATTGAAATGACTGCTCCTAAAGGATAGCATTCATCATTAGTTAAATGTCACACTGATATCCACATCTATTGTTGTTAGTGTTAACACAGATTGCCTGTGTCATGCTGTAATCAATCAGACACACAGTGTGATACCAGTCTGTCAGGGAAATGTGAGTATACAACATCGGAGGGCAATATTCTACCTTGAATAAGAATGATCATTTTCTTCGTTAATAGCTTAGCTTGAGATGACTTTAAAAAATGAGGACATGTATTTTTGAATCCTGAGGGTAAACCATGACAGAATACGGTATCCGTGCTATGAAAACATGTACTGCATGCTGAAACATGGTGCCAGGTTGAAGAAAAACTGTCAGGAACCGTGTGTTATTAAACGGAGTGACACAGTGGATGATATTTGAATGCTGCTATGGTTCCTATCAGCTTCAGTTAAAGCTGAACTGACTCTCAAGGTCTGTAACTTTAGTGTTTTTGCAATGGTGTTGTCCATGTCAAACAAAACAGATCAATTTTATTTGTATAGCACTTTTTACCGAAACCTGTCACAATGACGCTTTACAGAGTAGCAGAAAAAGAGAAAAAACCAGACGTGAACCCCAAAATAGCAAGCATGTGCAACAGTGTGAAACAATATAGGCCTGATTATTCTTCTAATTTGGTGCTTCATAGGCTTTCCATAGTAATGACACAGATTGCTCTGGAGTACGAATTATTATACAATATGACCAAATGACCCACAAACAATATATTTGTATTGTCCATCCATCCATCCATCCATTGTCGAACACTCTTGATCCTCTTCAGTGTTGTGGGGTGTGCTGGAGCCTATCCCAGCATGCATTGGGTGAGAGGCAGGAATACATCCTGGACAGGTTGCTAATCCATCACAGGGCACACACACCATTCACTCGCACACTTATACCTGATGGCAATTTAGACTGTCATATTAACCTAATATGAGTAAACCAGAGATATTTGAATTATGAATTTTGAACATTGTAGGCACAAATTAAATTCACACAGGATGATAATGCACTATATCCTTATATTCAAACCGTTATTTGGGGGTGGCAAGATATTTTTTGGGAGGTTGTAAACCAGCTGAACTGCATGCCCTGGATCTTTCTTCAGAATCTGAGTGGAGGGTGGAAATTTTGCATTAATACTCAGTGGGGTCATGAGAGAGAATTTTGTTATCGCAGTTGTGCCTCAGCATTCCAAAGCCTCACTGTCAGGGCATTGCTGGCCATGCCTTCTGCTATCTTATGCTTAAATTTTGTTATTTAATCTTCACAAAATGCAACAGAAGGCTACTGCATTAATATATAGAGATATACTGTATGTAAATGAACAGCATGCCTTTTAGAGTTTACATTTTTGTTATTCCAAGTAATCTGAAGTAACTGGAGGATATTGTCTTGAGAGTAGAGTTCATTCATGCACTCTGTGTTAAATCACTAGTAATATTATGTCATGTCTAAACAAAACTGGCTCTTCAGGTCGGGCAAAGAGTGTGTCTGGATCAGCAGCTTGGATCGTTCCACATTCCAGAATGCACTGCAGCAGCTGGAAGTGGCTGCATGAAAGAACACCGAAAGGCTGTTAAACAACAGTTAAAGTGGGTAGTTACATCAATGGGTAATTTATACATTTTTTTACATTTAAAAATTAGTGTCTTTTGGCACATTTAAAACAATGTTTGTTTTGCCACTCGAAAGACAAGTGTGACAGCAGCCCTAAAATAAGATCTTCTCTTCCTTGTCCCACAGGCAGTCTTTTTGCCAAGTTTTGTCCAAATCCTCCCTTCAGTTTTGCACTTATCCTGTTCACAGATAGACGGATGAATGAACAGCAAAGATCCCATATGTGCTAAAGAAATGCTACAGCCCAAAAGTTTCGTTTTGCCTTCGTAGTTAGGCGCTGTTCAGACCTGTACTTTGTATCCAGATTGTGTCCAGATTCAGTCGAGACGGATGTCAGTTCACACCTGGCATCAGAATGCGTCTCCACATGCGTCTCGAGTGACCACTTGTGATCAGATCTCACTTCCCCGCTCAATACGCAGATAAACACGTACATCATTTCCGTTTGCAAAGACCAAATGCGTTGTTGTTTTTAACCGGCCGGAGGGAAAAGCAAAACAAAAACAGACTGGGTCTATTCCTTGGGGTGCTCCAGGCAAACCAAATCGCCCAAGATGTTTGACGCACTCGTAATATGTCTCTATGCGCTTTTCGGAATTTTCAAACGTCGTGGACAAAGGCAGCTTACGCGATTTGAGAACCAACCAAAATGATACAGTTCTATCCGCTTCTGTTTTGCTCCAGAAAACGATGTCAGATAGGTCTATTAGCATACATATGGCTTAGCTATGCCCAGAAGTCCTCAATAATAATAATAGTATTTTCCAAGAAATTACAAAAAATCGTTGACGACGTTTCTTTAGGTGCAGCGTCTTTACTGCTACCACAGAGTGAATGTGTTCGTGAATGCGATGATAACAACATTTTCAGTTACACTGACCTATGAAACGCTATTCCAAAAGCAAAATTAGACATGTTATACATCGTTAGAAAGCTTATACTCTCACCTACTGAATAAATGAATTTTCAATCAAGCCAGACTGTACTAAAAAGGGCGACAATGCCGTAAACAACACGTGTGGTATTACGCGCAGCTATTTTGGAAGGTACCCAGGCATCACAAATGCCTGTATATTTCACAAACGGATTGTCCAAGACAATATATGACTGCTCAGTCTCAAAAGGGACATCTCTACACGTAAAACCAATGGTAAGGTTGTATATTTATTCAATATTTAGTCCCAGATATTGACTGTAGAATGACATGGTATCATTTTTAAAAACTTTGTCTCGTTTATTTCGTTATTCAGTGTGGCTTGTTGTTTTGCACGTTAATATGACGCCGTTGGCGCGCAAATGAGTACGTACTTCCGCTTACGCAGAGGACATCAGTTGACTAGGGGGTCCTTCAATGTGGCCCAGGACGCATTTGTGTACACACTGCTAAAAGAATGTGGCCATATGTGACCCAGACCACCTACGAATGTGGTCTGAGTGATCGGATCTCAGTGCGTCCTCAATGTGTCTTGGGAGCGTTCACACCTGTAGTTAGAGCTGTCCACTTGTGATCGGATCACCCAAGACGCATTTTAATACCAGGTCTGAACAGGTGGAACAGTGTGGAACAGAGATAGCGTGCCAGTTAGATTTATAGTATCGCTATAGTCTTAACCACAGGACTCTTCATTTGTATTTTTGCACTACACAGTAAGTTCTAGGTAAATAGGCAAAGCCTTTAGTTCTAGTTTGACTATGTAATGTCAGTGTTTAGGTTTTTTTCCTCTGAAAAAGAAAAGTGGCATTCAATACTGGTCTCTTCCCTGCATTTCTAGTTAATGAGGCATCCCTGAGTCAGCCTTGACCATTGTACTCCTGACAAAAAAGACTGAATAGGTCTTTGTTTCTATATTTATCCCTTTCACTTTCATATGTTCTGCTGACCACCATTGGTGACAGACTTCAACCAACCCAAGCAAGTTCTGGACACTAACATTTTTGCCTTTAGCATGAACACCTTCTAGATGCAGAGGAAACAGCACATAATTAAAAGGTCCAGAGTAGCATAGCCATGAGCTAGGTCTTACACTGACAGCCACCTGCTCCATTTTCAGACGTTGTTTTCCCTGAAGAAATTAAATGAAAATCGCTTCAATTTCAAAACAGCTTTCCCTTTCATTATTTGTGAGTCTGGGGGCTCGACATTTTAAAACCTTGTTGAAATGAAATAATGATATTAGTGGGAAGAGGGCCCCATTCACGTGTGCTTTAACATAGTAGTGTCATTGCAGTGAGAAGGAAAGTGGACATTTAACAGTCCCAAGGCCTGGGAGAACACCGGGGTCATGGCTTGGTATGAGAACTGACATGAACAAACACATTCCCACATGTCCTTGCAAGGTCTCACAGTTTAGATCGGGTATTTTGAATTGCTGCACGTTGTTGCTGAGAACATGCCTGAAAATCACCCATTAAAGACAACCCCAACTTGTTCCTCAAGTGGATTCACTGTCTCTTTCAGGCTGCACTTGGTACGCTAGATGCAATGTATATGTTGCTATGTTTCAGTATTTCTTGTCTTTATTTCTTTTTTATTTAGTTATTTATTTTTTCAGGAGCCATATACTTAATGTTGCTTCACTTCTTGTCATACATATATGTCAGTATCATTGTTATCTTGTTCTCACTAATATTTAACATCCTGTTCCAGCTGCACTAGCAGGAGGTATGTTTTCAGGTCATGGCTGTGAAATACTTTTCCAAGGTGTGCAGTGCACACATTGGTCCGAGTAAGCATGGATAAAAGTCGGAACAGCTCTTCTGGAGCCTCCGAGTACAGATTAATTTCACAGATGTTAGAGAAACGGGGGAAATGGGCTCAGTCCAGCAGGTCAGCAAAACCGTGGCCCTTTTGCTTTAGCATGAATCTTTAAACATTTTATCAGACGTATGCTGAACATAACAGCACAGCCTGAGAGATACAGAGATGCATTCATGTTTAGCATGAATTGCGCTTTGGTTGAACTCACAATGCCACAGTTAAACTCGCAGTGTCACGGTTGGTGAACGTGTAGTGCATTTTTAATATTTGAATTTCAGTCCACATGGGTATTAAGTAAAACATGGGAAGCTTTATTTGAAGGTAATTTAAATATTGCTCATTGTTTCACTATGAGTTTTCTGTTTCTCTCTCTCTCTCTCTCTCTCTATTGTATCGCTCACTTCAGATTAATGTAACATAGTGTATAGGGTGACTAAGCCCCTCCTGGCATCAGTCTTGAAGCAGTCCTCATTTCAACACATCTCTTTCATTGAAAGAAAAACAGGATATTTTCCATCTGATGGCTTCTTACTGTACCTGCTTCTTCTGATGTATAGTATTGATGATATTTTTCAGACAGCAAGTGGAAATGAGTAAATAATGGGTGGAAGTAATTGATTAACATGTCTTCATAAGGTGTACTTTGCCTAATTGACTGTGTGGGGAAAGCACCGCAGACACCTAAGAATCATATAAAAGTGAGGTTCCAGAGGGTTTCTGAGGCAAACACGAAAAGCACTCCCTGTACTGGCTTTTTAATGTCTACTGGAATGCACAGAATGAGTAATAATTTAGAAGAACAGTGATGTGCATAAAGGCTTATACCAAATGCATTCACATCCATTGTTGAGGCTCATTCTGCAAGTGCATCATTAAGTGTTGAGGACATGGGGTCAAATGGTTTCAATTAGTTTTTTCTCTTAGCAGGAAACCTCTTTGCCGGTTATATAAAGGGTCTGCATATCCCTGGATGAACAGCCTGCATTTTCAGTGACTTTACGTCATCTTAGCAGTATTTCACTTGGTTAATTGGCTCTTTTCTCTGTGGGAGGCAGCTGGTAGAACCGGTCTGTCCAGAACAGCACACGTTTGTCGAGAGGGCGGTACACACTCTCCCCAGTTGAATGACATATAGCCTTGAAACAGAGCATGACCAAGGACATTTGCATGTTTGCTGTGGTTTGGGAGATATTTGCACTAGTTTTACATCCCCTTGACTATTGAACAGATTTTACCTCAAACTAAAGGCTAGACCTGAATAATTCCTATTATTAAATGTTTTATTATTATGGAGAGGTATTTAATAGTTTTTTAATGTCCATTTTATAGTCTGGTTCTTCGCACTGTACATAAGAAAAGCAGAACAACATGGTGTCCTGTGTTATGAGAAAATCTGTTCAGAACAGAAACTTGCGCATGCCACAACGTGGGCATGTACTGACTCAGCTCTAATGTAGACATTTTTGGAAAAGTCGTTCCACATCTACCGAAAACGCAGGTCTCACAACGATAGACTCAACAAAGTCTAGCCACTGACCCCAGGAGTGAAGTCATAGTCTGTCAGACCTGTACAGTAGCCTTACTGCGCACCCGGTTTCCATAAGCTGATGGAGGAGAGGAGATGCTGCCTGTGTGAGCCAGCGAGTGAGGATGGGGTGTTATGCTGTGGCAGGCTGGTGTGAGCAGGAGGTGGCAGGGCTAATCTCTGTGTAGTGGCATGTGTGAACACAGGCCTTTCTTCCCACTCTACTCCCTGAGAGGAAACATTCTTTTACACGCAGCTGCAGCGGTTTGCTGTGCTAAAGCACCGGTCCAGACCGCACCCTCCCTCGCTCCCTCCCTCACCTCACAGGATATCCACACCACTCACTGTAGTCACTGGGGGCGGTTTGGGCCGGCTATTTTTGGATGCCTGCTTGTTTGGAAATGGCTTTGTGCTTTGTTTCTAATCAGCATTTGTTTCATTGATGCCGTATCCTCCGATTTATTCATTGTTTATTTGTGGCTTGATTGAATATAATGTATCCCCGGGGAGATTTCCCGTCGTCGATGATGTCAAGCGGTTTGCAGTTAGGGTACTTGTTCCCTTTTTGACAGGTGAGGTGTGTAACGGCAACATAAACCTTATCTCTGTTAACTACCAATGGGCCTTTGTGCCAGTGTATCGTCATGTAATAAGCTCTGAAAAAAGGTACTTGTTTGAATATTGCCTGTGGTTCATTCAGAAAAATAGGGAAGGTGAAAAGCACTTACCTAAAGGACTGTAGGATGGGCATATCATCTCCATGAAGTCCTTTTGTGCTGCAGCTACATGCTTTATCTTGTAATTACACGCTGTGGTAATTGCGGTGTAATTACACCTAATTAAAACTATGATCAAGTTGGAAAATGCTCAATTAAACTGAGCTCTCAGACGCACAAGCTCTTGGTAGACAGCTTTGGCATCCCTCTGTTTACAGATTACGGAAAAGCCTTTCTATGAATATAGGGTTGTCTTGAGGCAAATTATATTACATCATGAGAATTTAGAATCTGTAAACTAAAGCATTACAGAAGACTACACTAAGAAAGGTGCAACTCTGCTACACTGCATTGCACCAGAGAAAGGCTATAGGAAAACATTTTAACCTTTTTCTCTGTTCACCCTACTGCACAGATCAATGAGTGATCTTTGCTCCATCTCATAGACCTCCCCTCTGCCAGGACAGTACATTCAAAGGAGCAAAGTATTGGCTGGTACTACTAAGCTAGCGTCTCTGCCAAAGTTAACATTGCCTGAGTGGTAAAAATTGGTACAGTTTATAGGGAGAAATTTAAAAAATTTAAAAGGGTCTTTATATTACATTTAGATGACCAAACAGGACGTAGAGAAAATAGAAACCATGAGGGGGTTGCTTTCACATGCATATGTGCCTGTGTCTGACTGTTGGCTCTACTCTGCTTCATTACCTTAACTACATTCTCAATTGACAATGAGTGTGAAGACTGTAATTTCATAAACGAGCTGGACAGGGACACACGGCATATGGAAAAGGCTTCTGGTTCATTTTTCTGTTTTTAGAGGGAAATGTGAGTTTATCCAGCTGTGGCAGTCACTGGCGCCTGTAAACACTTTGTGGAATCCTCTTAGAATTGTATTCAGTCTCTTTACCCCCCACAGACCAGCCCAACGCTCTCCAGACCAGGAGTCCTGGCCCTGGTGATATTATCTGGGTTGATTCTGAGAGTTTGCTGCCTCCGTGGGGAAACACTAGTGACCGGAATGTCTTGTTTTGGAGGGGGAAGCTGAATGAAATGCGATATTCCATTTCCCACAATTCAGTACACTGGTCATTTACAGGTTAGCCTTGCTCAGCATCAGATAGGTTCTGTCACCACTGGAAACCTCTTGGTGTGAGTAGCAGTTATCTCCCCATTACTCTAGATGTTAAAGGGAACACCGGCAGTTTCCACAGAGGTATTTTATTACTTATGCCTGTGAAAAAAAACTGAGGTCAGCTGTTCCCAGCACCTCAATTCTGTCATGTGTTCAGATAGCTCATAGTCCAATACCATAATGAGTATAATTGTCTCCTCCATGCTGTTACTCAAAGAGAGACTGATGTGCCAAGCACTCGAACCAACTGTGAGAAAAATTATAACAAGTAATAACAATAACAAGACACATTATCTGCGAGATAGGAAAACAGCAAACACAATTTAACTGCAACCTAAGACACGTGGCAAGAACTGCCGGAATGCTTCTATTGGCCACTAGTTATTCTGCTTTGTCATACATTAATATATTAGGATATCAACTGCACAGGTTAAATGCATTTGGCACTGGATTTTGCTCTGTACCATAATCCTCAATATTAGCGGATAGTGCTGTGTCAGTTTATTTCTTAAGAAATCATTCTGAAAGAATACTGCCAGAGAGGACTGAATCTCGTCTTTCTTTCAGTCTGATTCCAGAGAACATAATCCAGTGAGTAAACAGACTGAGAACTGTCACCATTTCTGGCAGCGAGAGAAATGGAGAAAAAGAAGGGAAACTGAATCTTTGCAAAAATCTGTTCAGTACTTGGTTTATTTCAGCTGCTTTTACACAAAATCAGTACTTATAATGACTAATAATTGTACTTAAAATTGAGTTCAAAAGACTAAAAGACGAATGCCTTAACTTTTGTGTGCTGCAGATTTTTGTGTTTTCATTATATCAAACATTGAGTCAGTTTGTCCTTGGAGTGAGTATTGACATAAGCTCCCAAGGTCTTAGCACAGCAGCACAAGCCCTCTCTGAACCCAGTGGAAAAGCACAGGCAAGCTCAGCCTTACGTAAGCATTCCTGCTGTTTTCTGGGATGGACCCTGTGGGCCTGACTGAAGCCTTTACTGTGCCCGGTGGTCAGGAATGGCATGTAGCGATGCATAATTAGCCACAGCGTTGCCCATGGAGGAAGGGTTTCACTTTAGCAGAGTGTCCCCTACCTCATTACATATTAGCAAGTCTCTGGCTAATTGGGCATGTACCGTCTGTCTGCACCAAGTCCTGCAGTGCATTGGCTGCAAAGCTCAACCGGTGGACTGCAGGTCTTTGACAGTAACGTGGAGAAATAGTGGATAAAAATGTTTTAACTATCAGGTATTTTCATTGTGTCAATTAAACTGAACAAATATGCTTATCACAGTGCTTATCACAAATGGGAGATATAATAAGCCAAACTTCTATCACAAACTGTTCTATTACAAAAGACTCATGGACGCAAAAGAAATGCAAAGCTACATTGGAAGTGACCGTCATCATGGCCCTGGATACCTATATGACTATATAATATGCTGAAGGAGCTCTTTGGCCATTGTGACATAAATAATCACAAGGAGTGGCTAATGTGATCTATAAAGAAAACAAAACAATTATAAATGGCTTCCAAGTTACCCTTTGCTAACCCCGGCAAACACACTATCATTCCCTGGGATCCACATAAATAAGGTCTATTACAAATTATAATAATAAATACAGACTTGCATTTCCTCTAGTCCTGGCCCAGCTACAATGTCTGGTAAACTGAATGGTTTCTGAGGTAGTATTTGGTAAAAGCCTCTAATGAATACAAAGGGAGATACATTGATTTACTGTTTAATAAATACAGGGATCTACAAAACTGTGAGAAGGTACATCTAAAACAATAGTCAGAGACAGTTATTCTATCAAGTGCAATTAGCAATGCTGCTTACTGTCAGTACCATACTCTGCAGAGGCTCTTGTATTGTAACCACCCAGTAAATGTGTAATTTGTGGAGCTAGACAGCGTAGAATAGGCATGGATGTAAGAATCAGTTATATACTATTGCAAGTTTATAAAACTGGAAAGTGGAAACCAGTCAATACCATTCGAATGCAGGTGCAAAGCTTATTGGAAGAGTGACCACTTATCGACAGCACTGGCAAGTTTTCAGCTGGCACAAGGTTACACAGTATGGAAAACTTTTCAGATTTTGCATGGGCGATCCACTGTGTGCATTGTTGAGCATCCATCTGGAGAAGGTGAGTTGGCAGGCAAACGAAAACAACAAGGGAATTTATGCTGATGCTGAGGTCATATTTGCAATAGCTGCTGGTGGTGCCAAATATATAGCTGAGGACATACATTTCCTGAAGCATTCTGTGTTCCTGTGAAAGGGTTGGTATTGTGCAGCAGAGCTCCCTTTCCACTGCGTGAAGCTGTTTTGTGAAAAAGGTTTTGGTTTCCTGCTACAGGCCAAGCAGGTGCGACGTTGAAGGACTTCAGCCCTTTCTACAAGCATCAGTACCTGGTGGCCTTCTTCTCCAAGGTTCAGGATGATGTGGAGCAGAAGAAGACGGGCCAGACCCAGCTGCTCAAACAGAGGGTAGGTGGAGACCTACAGTGCATCGCTACAGTGCTGTCAAAGCAAGCAGTGATTTACTGGGCTTTGAAAAGACTATTACCACAGTACACCTGGGGCTCAGCACTACTCTTTGATTGATTAATGCTGTCTGGCTATGCAGGAGCCCCCAAAGCCTGCAGAGATCCTGTATGAGGAGAATGTACTGTTCTTTGATGATACCAGGAAGTGGAAGGAGCGGTTTGTGGTGGTGCGAGCCAACTACAGTCTGGAATGCCATGACAGCTATGAGGTAACCACTGAGATTCTAGGACCACAGGTCCTTAGTCCTAATTCTTACTATGAGGGCCATTGTGCATTAAGCTGATGTTTCATTTTGTTTATGTTTTTAAATGTATGTTTATATTTAGAATGAGCTCTTATTTTTTTGCTCATTCTGATTATTATGATCAATATTGTTCTTCCAGACATTTGTGAAAGGTGTACAACCACGGTACAGGCTCCTTCCAACAGGGGGCACTGTGCTGACGTCAGAGGACAAGTACATGGTCTTGGTGGATAAGTTGTGCCCTGACCTTAACAGTGAGTATCGTGGTTAGCTGGAGCGAATGTAGCACATCGTACAGCAGGGAGATAGTGTGGAAGTCCCCACTGTGGGTATTAGAATGGCTTTAGGGAGACAGAGGGCTGCAGAAGGCCAAAAGCAGGGGAATTCCTCCATTTTCAAAATCTTCTGGAATGCAGAGTAGCAGCATTGTGACTGTTTTCAAGCTTCTGTCTCCTGCGTGTGGAATCTGTGGGCAGGTACACAGAACCCTGCACAGGGGCGGGGTGGTGGAGTCAAGCCACGCCTACAGTGAAATTCCAGAGCTCTTTTCTTGTCTCACACAGCTAATGCTATCTCCCACACTGAAACACAAGCTCCTCCAACTTCTTCCTCAGTCACATAGGCCCCCAAATACCTGAAAAACTGCTTGTATAGACCTGCCCCCCAAGGACAAAGCAAAGAGAACCAGGTCATTGAAATCTGTAATACACAGATTCCTGACACCAGTCCCTACTGCACTAGAGCCATTTGTCGAAAAAGTCAGTGTGCTTTGCATATTTCCAAGGCTCTGTCATGTTATAGAAGTCGCATAAACTATTTTAAAAAAGTATTCCCACCTAAAATCAGTGAGAAAATCAATAGGAAATTTGATTGTAGTATTTATACATATATAAACATTAAATAAATACATGTCTTTTAAAAGAATAATTAGTTAAAAATCAAATATTTATATTTTTCAGCAGCCCAGAATATATATTTGTGACAAAAACCAATACATATAATTGTGTAAGCAACTTTCTACTTTAAAGAAGAAAACTATTTAATATTGGTGAATTTTTCCTTCCATAACCTTGGTGTATTCCTACCACATGAGGATTAACTACTATGTTTTTTTTCTGTGGCTAGGCTTATGTAAACAGAAGAGATAATAGCTTTTAGGCTTGGCTTTCTCTAGATCACAAACTGTGTCAGACCGGAACCAGGGAAAGGCAGAATTTTAGACTTGGGCTCCGGGTCTTTCAGCAGTCTTGTATGTTTGTGTGGCAGACGTGAAGGAGGAGTTTGCCCCTCCCATGGCAACCGTGCCTGGGCAGTTCCCGGTCTACCTGAGGCTGCCGTACCGCCGGGACTCCTACTTCTGTTTCCGGGAGGAGGCCCGTCGCTCCCGGTTCATCTCCGTCCTGACCGACTGCATCCGACACCAGAACCAAGGTGAAAAGCCAGAAGGGCCGTAGAACCAGCAACGAGCTTTGCGTAAAACGCTATGAACCTGTTCTAAGCAGCAGGCAAACAGCCCCCATTCAGTGCGTGCAGGTTTCACAATACCATATCACGGGGGAGGGGCTGCTGGTGGCAAACCGCATGAACGCACGCAGGTTTCGCTCTCTCTCACACCCTGCTGCAGCTGCAGAAACACTGCATGTGCATCCTTCCCACCCCCTCATTTGCAGCGCGCTTTAATGGTCATTCAGATGTGCCGGCCATGCTGAATCAGAGGTGTAAAATCCAGGGGTCAGAAAGTAAAATCCCTGTGATGTGTTTCAACCACCCATGACCTCAGCCAGCTGATGTCACTAAATAGTTCTACCTCCTGGCTGAAGAATCGTGTTAATTAGCAAATCCAGGGGATTGGAACAAAATACTAGGGAGGCCTTTTACTTTCTGAACCTGGATTTTCCCTGTCTGATCCTAATTATATTTAACAGCAGGTAAATTGATAAACCCAGAATTGGGAACATTCAAACCTAGTTTTACACAAAGTAAACACTTTCCTTCTTCCAAGCCTTATATTATTTAAACAGGAAAAGCACAAGTTTGTTTTTTTTAATTAAAAATATTTGTGACTCACAAGTAATCTGATTTTAGTGTTGTGTCTGAATAGATTTGTTGGGATTCATGTAAAGTTTGTTTCTTTTCCTGTTTCTTTGCCAGTGAAGTTTTTGTTAGGACAGCAGGAGTGGCTTCTTAGCTGTACTACTCAATACCTGACTCTTAAATCCACGTGTGGCCCAGGCAGTGAGCAGGGCTGACTTTAATGCGTAATGTTTGCCGTTGGATCCATTCAGGCGCTTTGTGGTCTCAGCCTTGGGGGATATGAGCGCATGTGTGGCCTAGTCATTAAGAGAGAGCCCCTCTAACCACCGTGGATCTTTCACCTTTCCACCTCCAGATTTCCTAGGGAAGCCGGCTTGTGAGGTGCTGGCTTTCCGGAAGGCGATCCGGTTCCTCAGACAGGAGAAGGATCTCTATCTCTCATGGGACATGCTGATCGGCAGTGACGTGAGGGTGGGTCACTGCGCCGCACTCTTCAAAACCCCGTCTGATTCAACCAGAAAAAAATGCTCGTGTGACGTTCTAGCCCACAACCGAGATGAGTCAGCCTGTTACACATGCCGCTGGATCGGGGTTCTGAAGGAGGAGCCGGGGTGATTAAGGTCCCAGGTCCCACGCAGACTAATGCAGCAGAACGGGCCTTTGTGACTTCGGAATACCCGACACCTAAAATGAAAGGAATTTGACACGTCTTTGACTGCACAATGCTGACGACGGTTTGCCACCATGTTAGTCATGCCGTTTGATTGCACCGCCACACCAGTGTCAGCGCTTAGCGGAGATCGCGCACAGGAAGTCCAGCTGATGGTCAGGAAGCAACGCTGCCCAGGTTCGGCTGCAGGTCTATTGTCCTGCGAGCTCACGCGGCTCCACACCGCTCCTCGTCAGATCTCTGCCCTAAAGGAATGAGCACAAGGCTGTGTGCAGAAACAAAGTAGGGAGTTCCCCACAACGGTTTCACCCTTGTGTTCACAGTGTCCGTTAAGCAATAAGAAAAAGATGTTTACCTTTCCAAATGTATAAATGGGAAATGTCATTTGTTGACCCAATGTTTTTTTTTTCACTCCCCCCCCCCCCCCCAATTGGGGGTATATTTAAAACACAGATTAGACTCAGAGTAAGTATGCTTTAAATCAAAGAGAGAGGCAAAAGGTATTAATCACAACAGTGGTTGGATTAATCTGTTCTAATGCTTCCATAGTAGCAGCACCTTGGTCATTATCCTTCTCTCTAAGAAAGATGAAATCTTTTCTTTCTTTTTAATGTAAGATTGATCTGAACAGGAGAGATGGACAGGGCGTATTCCATCTGGAGCGAATATTGATACGTTCACTTTTGATAGACAGCTGACTCGGCATTTGGGTAGCTAGCTGGCAGAACATGGAGAACTACGTGGGAAATTATACCGACTGACCTCCATGACACAAAACCCAACTGTCAGAATGTTGAGTACAATATCTTCTTTATCCCAGTTATTGGAATATTCCCATCACCGCCTCCAGAGTGGGGTCTGAGGCTGCCAACAGGGCGTGGTTCATATGCCTGAATGGTGATTAATGTTAAAAAACAAGTTAGGCAGCTTGCATAGTTAATCCATTAACCTCATTATTTCATCTGAATAATGTGTCCCTCCCCACACAGCTGCATTTTACATTGCTCTTCAGTTGTGACATGCCCTCTTCAGTTGTGACATGCCCTCGTAATCACTTCTTTTGTGTGTTCAGACTGTGACAGTGTTCTGTGCTGTGTATTAAGTTGCAGTGTGGAAGTGGTCTGTGGGGTGTGTTCAAGTGCTCTGTGCTTTGTGTTCAGTTGCAGTGTGGAAGTGGTTTGTGGGATGTGTTCAGTTGCAGTGTGGAAGTGCTCTGTGCTGTGTGTTCAGTTGCACTGCTACAGTGCTCTGTGTTGTGTGTTCAGTTGCACTGTGACAGTGATCTGTGCTGCATGTTAAGTTGCAGCGTGAGAGTGATCTGTGTTGTGTTCAGTTGCACTGTTACAGTGCTGTGTTATGTGTTCAGTTGCACTGTTACAGTGATCTGTGCTGCATGTTAAGTTTCAGCATGACAGTGCTCTGTGCTGCGTGTTAAGTTTCAGCATGACAGTGCTCTGTGCTGCGTGTTAAGTTGCAGTATGACTGCTCTGTTCTGTGTGTTCAGTTGCAGTGTGATGGCACTCAGATACTGACCACGCTGTGTGTTGTGTGATTCAGGTCTTATCCAACCTGGTGATGGAGAAGTTGTTGCCCACTCTGCAGACTGAAATGTTGCCTCGTCTGAAAGGAAGGAAGACGGACAGGAAAAAAGCATGGTTTGCTGTGAGTCGGACATGCAGCCCATTCTCAGGAAAGGGGGTGTTGATGGTCCTACGGGATCCATCCTACAGCGAGATTAAACAGGCCTACCAGGATTAAAACAGGCTTTAGTCAGTAAACAGCGTAAACTGTAAAACACATAATTACAATCGACAAGTACAACACTACAACTATCATTGATATCCCTTTTGTCTGTTGCTCTCAAACACCTTAATGAATCCCTCTGCGTATTCCCTGAATCTGTGTGTGAGTGCGTGTGCGCAAGTGTGTGTGAGAATGCCTGTGTGTGTTTGTGTGAATGTCTGTGCGTGTGTGTGCGATTGTGTGTGTATATACATGCATGCTTGCGTGTGTCTGTCAGTCTTGCTCAGGCATTTGAACAGTGTAGTTAATGTCCACCTGTGGGAGCCTGAGACTCAGGAGCTGTGGGGTGCTGATGCGTAGCCTGTACACATGAGCTCTCCCTGACCCCTGCTGCCCTGCATGTGTGTGCAGACGGTGGAGGCCGCCTACATCCTGGTCCAGGAGCAGCTCCTGAAGGGGCTGTCGGCTCTGAAGCAGGAATGCAGGGCGGCGGCCAAGCAGCAGGAGGCCCTGATCCGCTCCAACATGGACCAGATCATCTCCTCCCAGGACTTCCTGGCCGGGAAGCTGAGAGGTACGAGGCCACAGACGTCCCTCAGGGGCGGCCGGGTCCTGCAGTCGCTCCTGCTGAAACACTCAGTGAAACGCTCACTCAATTACACATAAAATACAATGAATGTATTCAAATGAAGGATAGCTCTGTTGAAAATAGAGCACATTTTGTAGAATGCTATAATATAATGCAGAAATGTATTGTTCTTTTGAAATGAGCAATAGTCGTAGTGGAAGATAACAAAGCAATGGATGTGTGGGGTTAGCAGGGGATTCGTTCTGGGACTGGGGGACCTCCTCAGGGTCAGTGGTGCTGCTGTTCTCTGTGAAGCGGTGACTGAACTGCAGGGAGAGTAAAGCAGAGCAGGTGGTGTGAGATGTTTCAGGCCAGGGGCAGGGTGGGGCACCACAGTGTGGTGTACTGTTTCAGAGCAGGCCCTTCATTTGTTCTTGTGATGGTGATGGCATGTCTCAGATAACATGAAATGTGTTCTTTTAAATTGGGACAGCACATTTTATAGCTCAGACATCTCTCAGATGTTACTTGATTCATCACACATTAGAAGTAAAGCCAAATAGTTCAATAATCATAACCAGCAAAATAGTTCAATAATCATAATGATTACAGGTAATTGTTTGATCCTCTAAGTTATTTTTGAACAGAGCGCAGTTTTGTAACGATAAAGGACAATTGGGTGAGTGACTCTAGTCAGCTGGCCCCAGGTGATAGCGTAGCCAGCTAACAATAACAGACACTAGCGGTACGACAAACAGTCTTGCAGTCTTTTGTGGAATGAGTCTGGAGAGAGATGAACAGTTAACAATAGAGGAGCTGTCCCCGCTAACTGCACCTCCCCTTCGCATGCTGTCACACGGTGTCCCTGTCGGTGCCACACCCTGTCTCCTATCTGCTCCCAACTACAAACAGCTGCACGGACATCAGCACAATTTACACTGCTGAATATATCACGAGTAAAACAGACATTTGATGCTGTTAAGTTTGGTTTTAAGTTTAAAATGCTAAATGAAACCGCTCTTCATTAACCCAACGTCACTTTGCCTTTTCAGTTGACATGTTGGTAGGCATCTCTCTTGAGATGGCTTCTGCCACACGGTAATACACAGGAGCAGACAGCGGGCATGGGCACTTGTATGCCAACATCAGGAAAATTGGCATGTAAATGTGAACCAATTGAACGCTCAATGAACTGTGTTCAATCAAGGCAGATTAGTAACTGCACAAAATGTAATCTGCTGTGAAAGACCCAGCATTAGCCAAGGGAAAACTGCACTTTGTGTGCATTTAAAACAAGAGAAGCAAAGCAGCTGATTTGTGATGTGGTTGTGAGCGGCCCCTGGTCTCTGTGCCGTAGCCGTTGTGACGGAGCCAGCGGAGAGGTTCTGCTCGGAGCATGTGCGGCCGCACCTGGCGCCCGTCCTGGAGGAGCTGATGGGGCCGGTGAGCGCGGGCTTCCAGGAGACGCGGGCGCTGTGCGAGCGCCACATGAGCCAGCTGTGCCAGGACTTCCAGGAGAGCCGCAGCGCCGACGAGCTCAAGCTGGTGAGTGGAGGGGGGCGGGGCTTCAGACGAGCTGTCAGCGAATCAGCGCCGCGGGGGCACGTTACGCTTGCCGACGCCCTGCTGAGGTTGTGAGTGACGCGCGAGGAAGCCCTTGGGAAATGACGCACGAGCGTTGCGTAATCGGGTTCGCGGGGCAGGTCCGGGGACCTTGGAGTGACGCGGACGTTCGAGCGCAGGCTCCGTTTCGGTGTGCTGGTGACCGTGCCGGCGTTTCTCCCCCCTCTCGCCCCCTCCAGGCCCTGGGGCAGCTGCGGAAGACCGATCTCCAAGGCTGCTACGCTCACGTGGACGTCCTCCAGGACCAGCTGCAGGAGCTCCAGAGCCGCTACGGCTTCTCCAACTGCCCCGGCCTGGTGCACAGCACGCAGATTGACATGCAGCAGGTGTGTCAGGAACCGCCAAGACCCAGACCACCGCGTTATACCGCTCACTCCCTTCTTAAACCCTGTTTACAAAACATTCTCAGGGACAGGTGCCAAAAGATCGAATCTCTGGCACCCCCTGTTGTTAAGGTTTTGTCACATTCAGTTCATTTTCAGCAGGCTTCTCTCTATTTGCCGTGTATTTAATCTTTCATTTGGACTTTCAGCTGATGAGGAACGCAGTGTACACATTTGAGCAGCTCCTGCTCACCACCCTGACAGACAATCCTGCAAAGCCAGGCTCTGCCATGGAAAAGGCCAAGCAAAGAGTCTTGAAGGTAGGCAGCCAGGCCCACACCACAATGGGTCTCCTCTCAAATTTACCATTTACTGGCAAACATCACCCATATTCGCAATGGACATCGCTATATTTAAAATGGTCTGAAAGTCATGTGACACTCGTTATATGATGGCCTCTCTTGTGTTGACCAGCAATACGACTATGACAGCAGCACGGTGAGAAAAAGGATCTTCCAGGAGGCCCTGTTGGACATGACTCTCCCTGCCATTAAGAAGAGCCTGGCTCCCACATGCAAACCAGTGAGCCCCTTATATCTGCCACTTAGCCACTGTCAACTACATACGTCTACAGGCATCACAAATTACACGCTGAGGGTGCTTTACCCATAAAGTCTACCCAACAGCCCTTACACATCATACCCCACAATTTACACGTACATGTGCTGTACAGATCAAGGAGGAGATTTAGCCGTTCACATGCCACACAACCCTTAGTTCTAATAAACATCTTCTCAACCACTGGGAAAATACAGTAAAGTATGCAGTTAAAGTTCCAACAGATAATATGCATTCTCAATTCATCTCATTACATTATAACCTCAGAATATTTAAAAAATCCAACATTTCCTGCATTTGTATGTGGTAAGATTTGATATAAAAATGTATGGGTTGGTTAACTACTATCATTGTGTGAAATGATGACGAAATATAATATATGTGTTTGTCTTTATAGGAACTGCAGGCCTTTGATCAGTACATCTTTGCTGATTATTCAAATTTCATACAAGTGGAAAATGTATATGAAGACATTCTGTTGCAGACATTGGAATGTGAAGTCAGCAAAGGTATGATACCAAAACCGCAAAAATACTGCAGTGTGGTTCACTCATATTAAATACACAGGCAGGTTGTGATTTTAGGCTGGAGGTTATAGCCTGTTAGAAACAATATGTAGAATTGTGTTGCAACAATGCAGTCATTGGAAAAATATTGAAATGGACCCAGCTAACACGAGCTGCAGCCAAATTCAGCTGACCCAGGGCTAAATGATTGCTTTTCCATTGCATTGGCCACAACCTGAGTGTAGCATAAAATGCTACCCTGAATGCTGCTGTCTGCCCAGATCTGACAGGACTTCAGCTCGTCAACCTAAAAAAAGAGTCCCTAATATTTTTACCTGCCCCTGGTTGCTAGTTTTAACCGTGTTAACCCTATGCTATAAACACCAACGCTAACAGGACTGAGCTCCTCCTGCAGTCCAGCTAATGCTAGGGGGCTGACCTTACACCAGTTAGTTTGACGAAAGTTAAGCTGTCTGGAACCACAGCTGACTGAGTCATTCTGATTCATGCTGAATAAGGGCCACCAGTGTTCATTAGTCATGTGAGGTAATCTGTGCAGATGTTCTGTTTGTTTTTGTGGAACATACTTCCAGTGCTGTTGCTGATTGGCTTTATTATTCTAAGGGATGTACTGGAGTTGACTGCGTTTGCAATTTCTTTCAGTGGTGAATGAGGCTGCCAGTCTGAAGAAACACAACCTATTTTTGGACGGCACTGACTTACGCCTCACAAGCCAGTCCAGCCTGAGTGAAGGCCCGACCCCGCCTGGATCCATGCCTGCCAGCCCTGTTAAGAGCGCCCAATCACTGACCCCCACCTCTCCGCTGGGAAATGGCCAGCTAGTGGCTCCAGAGCAGGGGGACACATCCGGTGTAACAGAGAAAGAGCTGGTTGAGAATGGAGAAAATCAAGTCACAACTGAAACAGTGAATGGGGGCATGCATATCACTCCTGAAACTGAGGAGATTACATCTAGCACAGCTGAAGCTGAAAAACAGGTAACACCTAGCACACCTGAAGCTGTGGAGATAGCATCTAGCACAGCTGAAGCTGACAAACTGGTCACACCGAGCACACCTGAAACTGAGGAGATTACATCTAGTACAGCTGAAGCTGAAAAACAGCTCACATCTAGCATACCTGAAGCTGAGGATATTACATCCAGCACAGCTGACGCTGACAAGCAGGTCACACCGAGCACACCTGAAACTGAGATTACATCTAGCACAGCTGAAGCAGACAAGCAGGTCACACCTAGCACACCTGAAGCTCAGACGGTAATTCTGCCTAGCCCACCTGAATCTAAGACGGCGATTATGCCTTGTGAAACTGAGAAGGAGCTCACTCCTAGCACAGCTGAAATTGAGCAGGAGAGCAAACCTGACACAGCAGAGGTTGAGAAGGAAAGCACACTGAGCAGTGGTGAAACTGAGGAGGGCATTCCCAGTTTAGCCCAAGTAGAAAAAGAGGACACACCCACTGCGGCAGAGACAGAGGAGGACATGCCAAGTGCAACAGTAGCAGAAGAGGTTGCACCCGCTGCAGCTGAACCGACAGATAAAGACGTCATTTGCACAGCTGCGGCAGAGCAAGAGGAAGTAGTCAGTGTACCTGAGACACCGGCAGAGCCAGCCGCTGCAGCCACCTCACTGCAGAGTGTCGAGCCCCTACCAAGCCCCAGCACTGACTCTGCTGGTGCGGAAAACCCTGATATGGACGGTATGGTGGCTGCCAGTTCCAGTCCTCCTTCGGCCGAGGCTGCCACAGGCACAGACAGCCCATCAGTGCTCGTGATTGACAAGGCTGAAGAGAATGAAGACAGCAATGCTGTGGCTGACCCAGAGGAGGCCTCCACAGATGCTGTCACAGACCCTGGAGCGCCCTCTATGGGCTCCGCTAATGCTGAGGGGCCCAAGGTCAGTGTCGACTCCCCAGAGGCGGGCGGCGATACTGGAGCCATGTCCGCTGAGGGCTCCGAGGATGATGACGCTGCCTGGTCCACCACCGACGAGGTCACGGAGAGTGACGTTTCCCTGACCTCCGACCCCACGGTGGAGGGAACGGGCGCCATCCCAGAAACCCTCGACGCCGGCCCCGTTTCAGAGGCTACGGAACCCGAAGCGAGCATCGACCCCGTCCCCACTGCCGAGAAAGCAGAAGGGGGTGCCGTTACCGTGGGAGACCAGCCCTCCGCAGAGCCTACGGAGAACGCCCTCCCCACCGCCGCGGTCTCCCCCACAATCAGCTCTCCGGCCGAGGCCAAGCCGGCTGAGGAGCCTGGGTCAGTGAAGGAGCAAGCCCCAGACTGCATCAGACAGATCCGCGACCTGGTGGTGGAGGTGATAGAAGTGGAGGAGATGGTGCAGCGCTACCCGAACAGCAGCAGCTCATGAACCCTGCTGTCCAGACGCTTCAGCGCCAGAGAGCAGAAACACAGAGAGCGCAGAGGCTAGAGCAGCAGAGCCAGTACCAACGTGCCAGTACAAACCTACGCTTAGCAGTGGACACAGCTACCATGCCTGGTTATCCACATTCTAAACGTACCTTATTTTGAGGATGCAAGCTCTAAGTGGCCTACCATCAATCAAAGTGATTATGTATCCTGTAACACTGTAATCCCCCTGGGCAGGGTCGTAAGAATAGTACATCTCCATTACTCCTGACAGTGTGTAGATAAAACCAAAAGACCAAAAAAAAAAAAACTTAAAGAATGATTTTCATTTAGCCTAAGGATTTAAGTTTTAATTCCTTGAAGATTTAAGTTAATTACTTAAAGGGATAGTAAACTCTGGGGTTTTCTCATATTAATTTGTTTCGGTTGGCTCAGGCAGTTTCATGTGCAGTGATGGATGTTTTAGATACAGGCACAGGGCCGTTTGAGGGTCTAAAGCAAGAAAATACGAATCAAGTAGCTTGAAAGCAGTGTGTACACCGACGTTTGAAAACACTAAAAAAAACTATCCCTTTAAGTAGAATAAAAGTGTCATCTGTGAGTTTCTTGACCAAGTACCAGTTTAGTCATCTGGTAGAAATAGTTGTATAATAAGAGTACTCCTTTTCTTTTTAACATTTATATAATTTATATTATTCAAATGATTTCATGTGAAAATGTTACAAATGTTTTATGCATCGGTGCAGTGTGAAAACAGTTTTGAAGTTAATGAATTACAAGTTGGGAAACTACTGGAATGTTGTGAAAGATACTGTAGTTTGGAATAGGGGTATACCACACTTCACTAATATTAACTTTTTTTGCATTAAGACAACCAAAGCACAGCTCGCTTGTGTATGTTGTGGGATTCCTGTAAGACCCCATATGATCCATTATGGAAATGTTTTGACAGACTCACATTCTACGCTGCTTACCATGAGGAAACTGTACATTTCCCTTCATTATGGGAATGTGTTTATACAACATGGGCATCTTGCCTTTGATCTTTGACCTTGTTCTGTTGTGGTAGTTGTAAGTGCTCATTTTCACTTTGGACCATTTTCAGTCCATCGCATATCAGAATCTGCTGTAGAATACACTTACTCTATAAAATTTCACACTGTGAAAACGGTTACACCATACATTATGGTCCTAAAGTGAGAATGATTTTTCACATTTTCATGTTTCCATTTTCATTTCTTGACAGTTTAAAACTGTGACGTCTGCCCAAACTATACAGTCATCCATGATTGCCTGTTCAGTGGGTGTAGTTTTATTTTTTCATTTAATTCTAATCATACTGATTTATGACACCCCCTACTGTGCTATGCGAGGTGAAAGGTAGTGTGTTTGGTTGCATTCCAAATAGGCCCCTTGCCCCCTGTTCCCATCTGCAAGTGATCACTTTGTGTAGGTTTTTTTTTACCTGGGCCATTAAAATAACTTATTTCAGTAGTTCAGTGAGCGGGTGGAGGCATCTTATCAAATGTGACCATCTAATTATCAGACAGAACTGCTGAGATCCATTTGGTCCAAATTAAAGCATTAATAACACTTATGGTGTCAGTAATACTTTACTAATGCAGTTGTACAAACCCTGAGGTTTTCTACATTAACATATACTTTTCTGTGGATAAAGGATATAACCTATTTAATTTACTGCTAAATCATAAGTGAGAATGGAGCAATTGTACACTACATTGGTATGAGAGTGCTCTATACATATATATATATATATATATATGTGTGTGTGTATGTATGTATGTACATATATACACATACATACACACATATCTCAACAACCAAACTACAGTGATAAAAATAATCGTATAAGAACTCTGGTCATTTCTGTTCTTTGACTCAGCTGACAGATATCAAGCTGTTTGATACTGAAAGGTTTCCCAATATTATGAGTGGATGTTTTCATCCTCATTTCTTCTGTTCAGTGGAACTGAAATACCCTTCTAAAAAAACTAAAAAACTAGCAGAGAGACACAATTTAATATCCACTTTATTCCACCTGGTCCAGAGGAGTGGACGTCCACAACAACGAGTCCACACTGAATCATAGCAGCAAAGGCTTTTCTCATTACAGTAGTTCAGATGAGCTCCAGGCACCGTTGAAGACAAAAGCAATATGAGCTCTTAAGAGTACTATAAAAAAACAATACAATTATATGACAATAAAATGATATGATATAAACAGAAAAGACACAAAGACTAGTACAAAAACAATAATGACGTAACCTTGTTAACCAGTAACAAAAGCAAAATAAAGTAGACTGTTGTCTGTGCTATAAATATAAAACTCAAATAAGATTAAAAGTGCCTGTCTCTCCATCTCCAAGCCATAGCCTCTGTGATCCACGCTTCACCATTCAATGCGCGTCGCAGAAGAAGAAATGCGTATACAAACAGTAGACCTACAGTGTCTGCACCTTAAATAAATTCACACGAGCATACCAAACTCCAAAAGTTTATATCATGCAGTTCTATCGGGCTGCTTGGTTTAAGCCAAGAAACACCCAAAATTATGACTAAGTTCTATGAGTAGTGCATTCAATTTGGTAGGTTGTTTGGTGGTTTAATGAATATCGTGATGCTAACCCTAAGGGGGAAATTCCACAGCCTTAACTGAGAATTTCTTGAAATGAGACGTAGATGACACATTTTATCACTGGAATTCTTGCAGATAATTAAAAGGTTAGTTTATCAAAACAAGCCTGCCAATACTGTCTAGTACTTTCTTAAACTAAGTAACCGATGCCAACATTTAATATACTTAACGTGCACAGTTAGCCTACAATTATATGAGCACACCAATAGAAGCATAAGAGCTCACTCAGCAAGTACACATCAGACAGAACAGTTGACCTCGGAGGCTAACCGCCCAGAGAATTTCATTCTACCATTAGATTGAAACGGCTACGTGCTGGGATCCTGGAATGTAATATATTAGAAGGGGTGTGGCTTGTGCCTTACAATTTAATGCAACCTTTTACCAGTGGTCAGACTTGCAAGGGTATAGGGTGTCGACAGTAAGTGTAACAGAGTGAAGAGCAAATTTATCTGGATGACCCATATCCATAGAAGAACTGCTCATCCGGACGGTACCCGTAGGCTGTGGCAGGACGTCCCGGGGTTCCGGCAGTCGATCCAAACCCATCTCCACTTGTACTGGAAGCAAAAATCAAAGAGACTTGCATTAAACATGTAAATCACGCAGTTCCCTATCACACCACTAGATGGGGCCACAGTGCTTTTCTTGTATTTGTTTGGGATCCGATCTGATAAGTCGTGTAGTAAGGACAAGAAAAAAAAAAAAGGAGGAAAGAGATTTTTTTTCTTTTCTCGCAAATCATAATTATAACAGGAAATGGATCATATTCGGCTACTAAGCAAAACTTTTCAAAAAAACAAACAGAAAACCTCAAATCGTTTATCACGACGGAGAACAGGAAAGTACCTTCCAATAAAACCGCAAAAATAACCCCCAAAAATGGAGGCATATAGGAAAATGAAAAAACCAGACACACACATGAGACTCCATATCCAGAGAACTATCTGAGCCATTCTGAAATCAGGGGCTTTCAGCCAACGCGTAGAAATTGCTTACCATGGGGATATATAGATATAGTGGAGGCCTGACACAGCAATACGTCTTGCCCGTCCGGGACGCCCGGGTGACAGATAGCATCGCGGTCATCACTGACGCCTCACTGTTTAGCACGGGGGAGAAGCAGCCAGGCAGCGCCACGGATCAACTGCACTTCACCCTACAGCTCCTTTTTCTTTGCTTTTACGATTTAATGGCAGCCACTGGCTAAGCCCGATAGCCTTTAAAATATGAGCTGTTTGCTTTACCCCTACGCGCTCACATAATGACCTGTTGTTTTTAGCCAAAATCACTTCCAGCAATCAGTTACGCGCACCGCCTTTTTTTTTAATGCCCCGTCTCTAGGCAGAAAATATGTCGTTTTCCTATTGGGCTGCCAGTGCTGTCAGAGGGAATTTTGCTCGCAGTTAAAAGGCACCGGTGGCCGAGACCTGCTGGATTACACAGGCCGTTGCCATGATCCCTGACCCGCGAACTCCATCACCGGGCAGACGCGCGTCGCGGATCACGGATGCACGACCCGGTAGCCGACGAGAGGAGTCCGCGGTAACGACGAGGTGTTTTGTCAACACGTCTCGGTGCCGACACACGGAATGAAACGCGGGGAGCAGTGGAGGAAAACTCCGTTATAAGAACCATTAAGGATTACAACGCACTTCACTTCTTAAGTTATCTCCGCGACATCATAAAAATGTCAAACGAGAGCAACGGACTTTACAGAAGGGTCTGGACCGACATGAAATCCGCGCGGGCGGCGGGGAATATTAGGTGGCAATACGAAGAACAGAGAAACTTGTCATTTGCGTCCGCGAGTCCATCACCCAGACACATATACATATTAACTCTGAACTGAGGCCACGAGTTTCCCAAGCAATTAAGACCCAGCTTGTCACCTCATTCTCCGGGGCAGCTTAAAAACCAGCGGAGCTTAGAGGTCAAAGCACAAAGGGATCAGTGATGGAGTCTGGCTCCGCTGGCTTTGCGGGCTCAGCTCATAAAGAAGCGCGGGGACTTTGTTTTACGGGTTCTGAAGTAAGTCTCTGCACAGGAAGCGGCGCAGGGCTTTTACTTGTTCTCCGGCCGACGGCTTTGATCTCCCCTGCTGTCACTTCTCCGGTTACGGACCCCTCTTTTACAGCGTTAAATAATCAGCAGACCTCTTTCGCTCCACCTGATTGCGCTGCCAACGTGGGTTTTTTTTTGGTGGAACATGTTACACTGTTTAGCTCCTGTCAGTGAACTGACAAGCTTTCAAAGCGCACGCTGATTCCTTTCACCTTTTAGGGTCAAACCCTCCAATCGCAGACGGCTCGCACGTACCCCGCCAGAACCCGAATGCCTTTCCTAATCACGGCACGCGGTTTGGCACTTGATTGAGGCCGCGGAGTGAAAGACGGGTCCAGTGTCACCCGCGTGGCTGGCAGACACCGCAGGGGCCTCGCTGCTGATGACCAACACCGCTGATCACCCTCACCAATTATACACACACAGACCCTGACCTGCTCACTTCCTTATGCTCTATTCAGAGCACCCGTGCCTACAGGAACCAGGTCTGTACACTACACGCCACACCATGGTAAAAACTGCCTAAGCATTGCACTTACACCACTGTACTGGAGCCGTTTTATCCAAGTTGACCTAAAAATGAAAGTTTTTTAGATTCTAATACAGAATACTGACTGTTGAATTAATGCTTTACTAGCACCGTGAAACTTTACATAAACCCCATCAAACTGAAAGCGATAAGCCGAGTGAATCTTTTTTTTGTCAAGTTATATTTTCAATTTATCAAATGTGTTGTAAATAATATTGCAACTAACAATGTTCTATTAAGCTAAATTCTAAACACATTTGAATAATAAGATTACTTTTAAGTAGAAAAATCATGGACCAAAAAGTTTCAGTTTTATGCACTGAATTAAATGATGTATCTTGCCGTGCCATTTAAGCCAATAAATAACATTTCCACTGACATCACATTTCACAGAAGTTTAAAATAAAAGGGGGGGGGGGGGGCTGGATCTGATTACCACGTTAGCCTCTATCATTCTTGGTTTACTAGTCAAATTAAAACGTTCTTTCAGGGATCCTAATTCCCAGCACTCTCTCAGTGTACTTTAAATGTATCGCTTACAAAGGGCTGTGAGCCCCCCCCCCCCCGCCGCCCGTCCGAAGCTGAAATAACTATGGAGAGCATTCAGCGCGCTGGGCTCCCTCTCCACGGCCAAAGCAAACAGCCCCGCCGAAAGCCTTAAACAAGGCCTTTATCTCCCGACGCCCCTTTTACAATAAACAGGACAAATTAAAAACACCTACCCCCCCCCCCCCCCAATGTAAATTATTTACACAGCCTATTAAATGGGAACCGCAAATTAATTTCCTCTACAACTTAAGTTGTGACAAGTTTAAGATGGCGCAAATCAAATTTAAACTTTTTTTTTTTTGGAATATTCTGGAAAGGAATGGCCGAGCCGTTCTGTGAACCTCAAACGGGCGGTGAGAGGTGCTCGTTCTCAGGCCGACAGTGCTGCGATTGAAGGAGGAGAACGGCCCCCTGGGGGAAGGGGAGATGTTGACCCAGGCTTTTTTTTCCAGGCACTCCAGCGGCCCTTCCAGAAAACATTACGCCGCAGCAGAGCCGGGTCTGTTCCTCGACACCGCAGTGGGGGGTGGGGGGGGGGGGACGCGGCTCAGTCTGGCCTGCCCTGGGTAAAGAGCGCTCTCCTCCGCGCGGCCCTGAACGCAGCGCGGCGGACGGAGCCTCGGCGGTTACGCGGCGGGAGAATACCGCACGGCTCTGCCTCAGACGCTGCGGCGGTCGCGTACAGCCCCGCCCGAGGGCGCGGCCCCGGCGGCCTCACCTGCCGGGGAAGGCCTGCGGCCCCGTGTCCCCGTTCTGAGCGTGGAAGTCGTTGAAGAACTCCGGGCTGATGGCGCCGTCCGCCGGGATTATCCCGTCTGTAACAACAGACAGGAAAACAGCCGTCAGGGACAGACGTTCGCTCGCAGGGAACTCCCTACACACGTTTCTGATCAACACGGAGCCATTTGCAGAAAGGGCACGCTGCAGAAACAGCGAGAGAAAATGGCGCTCGTGTTTGTTTGTGCGCTTGATGCCGGCCTCCCGCTCACCGGCGCTGTAGAAGAGGTCGGACCGCTCCAGGATGTCCCCGTCGTGCAGGAAGGGCTCCCCGTCGTCCCCGTACATGTACGGCTCGGCCTCGTCCATCTGCCGGTTCTCCACCATCTCCAGCCACTGCGAGTTGTGCCAGCGGAACTTCTCACTCTGGATCTTCTTACCCCACTCCTCATCGTACTCCTGCAGGAGAGAGCAGGGCTAAGAGATTATCCCAGTCCTCATACTCCTGCAGGAGAGAGCAGGGCTAAGAGATTATCCCACTCCTCATACTCCTGCAAGAGGGAGCAGGGCTAAGAGAGTATGCCAGTCCTCCTCATACTCCTGCAGGAGAGAGCAGGGCTAAGAGAGTATGCCAGTCCTCCTCATACTCCTGCAGGAGAGAGCAGGGCTAAGAGAGTATGCCAGACCTCCTCATACTCCTGCAGGAGAGAGCAGGGCTAAGAGAGTATGCCAGTCCTCCTCATACTCCTGCAGGAGAGAGCAGGGCTAAGAGAGTATGCCAGTCCTCCTCATACTCCTGCAGGAGAGAGCAGGGCTAAGAGAGTATGCCAGTCCTCCTCATACTCCTGCAGGAGAGAGCAGGGCTAAGAGAGTATGTCAGTCCTCCTCATACTCCTGCAGGAGAGAGCAGGGCTAAGAGAGTATGCCAGTCCTCCTCATACTCCTGCAGGAGAGAGCAGGGCTAAGAGAGTATGCCAGTCCTCCTCATACTCCTGCAGGAGAGAGCAGGGCTAAGAGAGTATCCCAGTCCTCCTCATACTCCTGCAGGAGAGAGCAGGGCTAAGAGATTATCCCACTCCTCATACTCCTGCAGGAGAGAGCAGGGCTAAGAGAGTATCCCACTCCTCCTCATACTCCTGCAGGAGAGAGCAGGGCTAAGAGAGTATCCCACTCCTCCTCATACTCCTGCAGGAGAGAGCAGGGCTAAGAGAGTATCCCACTCCTCCTCATACTCCTGCAGGAGAGAGCAGGGCTAAGAGAGTATCCCAGTCCTCCTCATACTCCAGCAGGAGAGAGCAGGGCTAAGAGAGTATCCCACTCCTCCTCATACTCCAGCAGGAGAGAGCAGGGCTAAGAGAGTATCCCAGTCCTCCTCATACTCCAGCAGGAGAGAGCAGGGCTAAGAGAGAATCCCAGTCCTCCTCATACTCCAGCAGGAGAGAGCAGGGCTAAGAGACTCATAGCCCTGAGGACACTTTCTACCCTCACCATGCAGAAGGCATTCAGAGCTCTATGTCTACAGGGAGATAAAGACACTGTCTGAAGTCACCATGCATGATGAACATACACCCTAATTTCTATGAGACAAGGACACTGCATGAAAGCAGACTATACCAGCTTTATTTTCAGGGCATTACCTCACATGAATCTGACCTATAAATACGTGCGATTCCAGAGCAGGAATGGAGCCAATTCAGAGCAGGGTCGAGAAGCAATCTTAACGGGATCCCTTAAAGTGTAAATAATATATAAGCGTGATTGAGGTGCAAACCGTTGAGGTGGGTGGTAGGCCGCGGAGACCGCGCGAATGTTCCAGAAGTGTCGGATTCTGCTGGGGCAGCAGTTTCGGGAGACACTGACCCTGAGATATTGAAGCCATGTGCCAGTGTCTCCTGCTTCTTCCCCGGAACCCACCCGCCCGCCCGCCCCTCCTCCCAATCTCGGGCCGAGCGGAGAGGCAGCGGAGACGGGCCGCGGGCCAATGGGGAGAGCGCACGCCGCGAGACGCGTCGGGCCCGGCGGGAGGGGGAGGGGCCGCAGACCGTCCTCGGAAGAGCTCGCCGTCGCGAACCTTCTCCGGGGCCCACAATGCACCGCTGTGCGCCGGCCGCGACACAACGGCTAATAAAAATATGAATTAATCAGCCGGGGGCCGTGTGTTGCTTGGCCTGTTTTCCTTTCCCGCGCGGCGCACGCTAGATAAAGCCTGGCTTTGAGCGGGGCCTCGCGGCGCGAGCGCGGCTCTGCAGATTAATCATGCGGACAGAGAGCAGAGCCCCGGGGCCCTGACAGGCCTCGGAGGGCCCGCCCTCCAATGCGCGCGTTGTAGCGGGCCCCCGTCCGCCCTAATTGGCCCCGACACTTTCGGTCAATACCAAAACGCATTACACACTGACGACTCTTCAAAAACTCTGTCCAGAGGACCCCGAATTTCCCCTAGACGATCAGCAAACGAAGCTTTTCAAATGAGGGATAATCAATCTTTAAGAACCAAGCTTGCGGCGTTTAGGGAAAAAGAAATTATACGGTACGCCGTGTGTTATTTATTTTTTATTTTTTTAAACCGATTTCAAATCTTGTAAAAAAACAAACCCGAAAGCTTCCAGCAAAAGTGAATTAAATGAAACTGCAAGAAAATGAATCGAAACGGTATTTCAACTGCACAGGTAAATGTCCTGCGGCAAATTCCAGTCCAAATTCAACGTAAATACCATTCTCCCTGATTTTGTACAAAAGAAACTGGAATCTCTCCTTGGAATGCACAGACTGAAAGGAATGTATTTGATGGGATCAGAAGGCAATCCCCCAGCATGCACTGCTGGGTCCTGGAGCAGTAATCAGCATGGCGGAAACACACGCATTAGGGGATAATGGCGGCCCTACGTGCCGCTATGTACCGGTGATAGAAACCAGATCCCTCGCTCTCTTTCATGTGCTTACAACTTAATAAGCTTACCAATAATTTCAATTAAACACTTCCCCATACACAGAGAGACCCCATTTAATTTAGAAGTCTTTAGAGATATCTGACGCCATCGAGAAAGCAATTTCACACGTAAGATTTTACCACATCCATCAAAGCTGCCACTTGAGAACACGGCTGAAGTCCCAGCTGGGTGTGCAAAGTGGCGGTATATGTGTATATATATGGTTGACTTGCTGAGAGGGAGGATGGAGGATACTCACGCCAATGATGTCCAGCGTGTTGTCGCAGACCTTGCGGATCTCCGCGTTCTTGTCGTGCATCAGGTCGATGAGGTACGCCGGGGCTTCTGAGGCGTCGTCAAGGAGAAGCTGGAGCGGGGCGTTAGCGTAGCCCGATGCTACGGAAAGTGATTCTGCCGTTCGCTTTGCTATGGTAAAACACGGTTCTCATGTTTATCGAAAGCGCAATCTATAAGGGTGGCTTCGAGCATTTTTGGGTCGTGACAAAAAAAAGCATGAAATGCCTGTGAAGCGACTTTAAAAAGAACACGTCATCAGTTCCTGCTGTTAATGTGACCACATGACAAAGCGGCGTTCATTTTTCAAAAGCGTCCTTTTGCGCAACAACGGCACGGACAGCTGGGCACTTTCAAATTGCGCATTTCATTGTTCGTAGGATTTCTTTGTTCAAATTGGAGGCACATGTTTCATTCCAGCTGGACACAACCACAGCTCACAACTCCTAGCCTTGCGGGTTTGGATTTATAGTATTCATATTATGCACATATACAGTATATATACATACACTCTATATATACCGATACATATAATACCTTTTAAAAAAATTTAAGCAGTAATACAGTACTAATTGATATTTGCACAAATGGCTATCGAAATAGCATTCCCTCTCCTTTTCCTACTGGTAGAAGGCATAGGGCTGTGACTGCCCTAGTAAGCGCTTTGATTGAGAGTGATCAGACAAATTTTAATCACAAACACCATGCATGTGTAAGAAAAGACGGGGGGGGGGGGGGGGATTATGTTGGGGTAGAGCTTTTGGGCAGGATACGGGTCTCCTTGATGATCACATCTCTGGTGGCCTGGTGAAATACCATCTGGTAGAAGACGTAGACGATCTGACAGACAAATTCGTCGTCTTCCTGTTGGGCTGAGGAGAAGAAAAAGCAGAGCCTATTTCCCGATATTTCTTTAACAGCACTGTGAGAATCTTACACGTGCATTTCTCACCGTTAAGAGCTTTTTTAAGAACTCTGCTCGTTAAAGTGTCCGTAGAGCCAGTTCAGCCAATTCTCAAACGCGATCGAGCTCCAAGTCTCTCGCCTGAAAGAGCTCCCACTTACAGTAAAGCACGGACCCTAAATACAACATCGTATTCCCTTTCTGCTCCAGCTCAACAGAAACTCTCCCTCTGGGACTTCATCTGAAGGAAATCGGGTGGCACAAAGCTGGCTTTTCTCCACCACCAAGAAATAAAAATAAAAACCCCTTTCCCAGCAAAATGTTCTATAGTTCTATACGATAAAAACTATAAAAAGTTCTATACGATTCTTAAAAGTGTAATAACTGCCATTTCAGAACGTCTTTCCACTTTCATTTCACTCAAGTCACAAACTGCACAAATGTATTAAAAACTACTTCAACATATTATATACATACATCTATTCATATACCTGTACTGCACATAATTCTAAAAATATAACAATAAATCTGTATTATGATGTGTAATTCTATGTATAATCAAATGAGGTCTAAATAAGGCTGCTGTATGTGAATGCACAGAGAACTGGCTTATGTGTGACAGATGTCCTTATATTCAGGCTGTGTTTTCTCAATGAAGTTCAAGCCGCTTTAATTCAGACGTGCTTCCTATGGGGTGCAGTGCTGAGAGGAGCTCACACTGAGCGCGAGCAGCAAAGCGGCTCCACGGCAACGCCCCGCTGTGCTCCTGTGCAGGACCGGTGGCACCTTCAATATACACTACAGCTCCGCTTACTAACACAATCTCCACTTCATCTAACCACTGTGCACTTTTCATAAGCAGCGGATTACCATGGCTCAAAAAGAAGAAAAATGTTGTTACTCAGTTACATTAAATATGATTAATAGAAAATACACAGCAGTAATGCCTATAAACCCTTAATTATGGTGTAAACTGTCTGTTTTCGATTAAGCCGGTCCCAGACAGTCTAAAGACCGTGAGACCGCGAA